>NC_067143.1:29354662-29654662 GCF_903995435.1 Acomys russatus | reverse complement strand
GACATTTAGGCTGTTTCCATGTTCTGGTTATTATGAATAAGGCTGCTATGAACATGGTTGCACAAATTTTCTTGTTGTGTGCTGGAGCATCTTCTGGGCATATTCCAAGGAGTGGAATAGCTGGGTCTTGAGGAAGCCCTTTTCCCAGTTTTCTGAGATAGCACCAGATACATTTCTTTTAAAAGTTTTTTCTTATTAGTAGTTGAGAATTTAATGTGCTTAAAATGCAGGTTTTCCAGGTCTGATATGATGTATCTGTAATCTCAACTGCTTAGGATGCTGAGGCAAGGGATTTTTTGCTGAAGGCCTACTGGGCTACAAGAGTGATTAAGGTCGGCTTGGGCAACATAGTCAGATGCTGTGTCAAAAGAAAAAGGAGGGGTAGGAACACAGTTGAAACAATGCAAAGGAACAGCAGGGAAATCTAATTTTGCTAGTCTTGTAAGACACAGAGTCCTTCAATTTGTCCATGTTATAAAAATGATTCAATAAACGTTTTACAGTAAAACATAGTAGTTATCTTTTGTATTTCTGCCTCCAATTACTTTCCTAGGTTAGATGCCTTAGCAGGGAGTTAGTTGGGGGGGTGGGCAAAGGAATGGAACAATCTGAGGACCCAGGTAGATGGTAGCCTATTACTTTGCATAGAATTTGTGTGAGTTCATACTGGGGGGCAGTGACTTGTGAGGCAGTCTCTTGCATAAGACATTCACAGACCATTCTTCTTAAGCCAGTGGGCAGCACAATGACTCAGCTGGCACTCACTGCCAAGTCTAAATTTGATCCTTTGAACTCACATGGTGAAAGAAGAGAACTGATTCCTGCAAGCTGTCTATTGACCTCTGTTACATGTGCTGTGCACGTGTGCACAGCCCCACACACAACATACATGCACACACACACACACACACACACACAAACACACACACACACACACGCTCATCAATTGATAAATGTAAAGAGGGTTTTTACCACATGAGTGGGTGAGCAAAATGTATCTCATATCTATTTGATTAGTTGTGAGAACACTTTTTTTTTTCTTGTTTACTGTTGTTTGCATATTCTGAGTAGATCTTGCCCATACCTCCTTGCAGTATTAGGGTTTTATTTACTGATTTGAAAGAGCGTGTTCTGTCCTCATTTAATGGTCTCCTCCGTCTGCCTTGCTGCTTCAACAACTTTTCCCAATTTGTCATTTGATTGTTTCTAGTCACATTTCCTGAGGTAGAGCATTTAGCAGTTTTAATGGTGTTGGAGTAAAATCTGTCTAGCGTTTCCTTGGTAATTACTTGCATGGCTTTTTAAAATATTATTTAGAATGCCTTTTCTTCACCAGAGAGCCATTAATTAAAAAATAATAATAATGTGTGGTTCTTTAATCTGTCTGTTTTTATTGTTTTGGTTTGAAGCTGTGATCATGGTGAGGACAGGGTTTGAGTTCATCAATTTTCCCAGTTAGTTGATGAACAACATTTCCTTCTTTATGTTTAAAGAACTGTTGTCACTGTGTTTCTTTTATTAAGCTGACATAGATGATAGAGTCTGGTTCAGGGTGGTTGCTCTGTCCTGTCTCTCTGCTGGCCAGTTTTAGAGCTAGTACTATTCAGTTACACTTGCTGTTGCTGAGGCTTTAATATCTAGAAGGACATGCTTACCGATTAGCTGTTCCAATTTTTATTTTTAAAACTATGCTTTTTTTTTTTAACGTTTTAAAAGTATAACTCATGGGCTGGAGAGATGGGTCATTAAGCAAAGTGCTTGCTTTACAAGCATGAAGGGCTGAGTTCAGATCCCTAGGACCCACATAAAACCTGTGTATGGCAGCACAGCTGTAACCCCAAAATGCAGAGACAGGGGGACCATATACTTGTGTGAGAATATGACATTCATGACCTCTCTTTAGGGCCATGTGAAATGTGCCATAAAAACATACATTTGCTTCGGTGTCTCCACACTCTATGATATTTCTTAAATAGCATTCACTAATTTACAAAAATTCTCTTGTTTAATGTATCTTTTCTACTTTGCCAGTTTTGTTCTCTCTTTGCCTTTGTATATTCTCTACAGTGATTTAAAAAAGTTATTCATTTTGCAGACAAGTGAATTCACATTCTAAGTATCAATAAAATATCCAGACCAAGGCTCCTGGGAGCGAGTAACAGGGGGTTCAAAATGAGGAATCTCTGACTCGGAAGCCCGCAGTGCTAGCTCACAGTTGTCTTGGGTTTTACTGACCCCATTTTTATAAGGTGTCTTGGTGTCTTTTCCCATCGCTGTGATAAAATACCCCCAAATAGTGACTGGTGAAGAAAGAGGCCATGAATTTGAAGGAAAGTGGGAAGACACATATGGGAAGGTTTAGAGGGAGCAAAGGGAATAGAGAAACAATTACAATTCAATCTGAAGAAAAGCAACTTGAGCCTGGTGGTGGTGGCTGCACAGGCCTTAAGCATAGCTCTTGGGAGGCAAAGGCAAGTGGATCTCTTGGTTTGAGGCCAGCCTAGTCTATGAAGTGAGTTCCAGAACAGCTGGGGCTACACAAAGAAAAAAATAAACAAAACAAACAAGCAAACAAAAAGGGAAAGAGAAAGAGAGGTGAGAGGGAAGAGAGAGAAAGAGAGAGAGAGAGAGAGAGAGAGAGAGAGAGAGAGAGAGAGAGAGAGAAGGAGGGAGGGGGAGAAAGGAAGGAAGAGAGAGAGAGAGAAAGAAAAGAAATACGTAGCTTGAGTGGGAAGGACTTGTTTTAGCTTACACTTCAAGGTATAGTCCACCATGGTGAGGAGGTCTAGGCAGCACCAGCTCAGGCATCAGCTGTTCACTTTGCATCACAATCCAGAAAGAGAGAGAGAAGGATGCAAGATAGGAACCAGTTTCCCTTCCCCAGCTTATGTAGGCCAGCATCCCCTGCCAAGGAAGAGTCCCATTTCTCTATTTAGATGGATCACTTCACATAATCAAGATAATCTCTCCCAGGTGTGCACCACGGAGGACGACCTCCCCACGATTCTAGAATCTATCAAAATGATAACAGCAATCATCAATACTAAGTATATCATCTCCTTCTAATTCTTTGAATTTAAGATTCAAAAAATCATTACATTTATTTAGTGTGCCTGCACAGGGGTACTTGTGAGTCCCACAGTAAGTAGAGGTCTGATGAAAATCTGTGGGAGCTGTTTCTGTCCTCCCAGTATGTATGTCCTGAGGGTCAAAATAAGGTCACCATGACTGGGGGCAAATGCTTTTAACCTGTTGAGCTATTTCTGTGGCCCATAAATGTAAGGCTTTGTGCTGATCACTCTGACTACATAGATGCTCTAATGATCAAATTTGAGGATACTATAATGTAACTTGTTCTACACAAGTTCTTGCTATGTAGGCTGACCTGAAAGTCACTGTAATACAAACTGGCACTGAATTTGAAGCCTCTGCCTCCCTGATAATAGGATTATAGAAGTATGGCTATCAAGCCTGAATGTTTGTTGAGATGGCAGCTTACTCTGTAGCCCAGTCTGGCCTCATACTTGCCATCTTTCTGTCTTTGCCTCCCCATTGCCTCCTGCAAAGAGTTATAGGTGAATGGTAGGGAGCCCAGCAGCAACACAAAAGTTTCAACTCCCTCCTTGGTAAGATAAGGAATTTCCTTCCCTTAGACAGATCCCAAATTTACTATGTAGTTGAGAATGACCGTAACTTCTGATCCTCTTTCTCTCATTACCCAAATGCTGCGATAACAGGTATGTACCACCACACATGGTATATATGATCCTAGAGATGGAGTTGAGGCTCTGTGGTCCTAGGGATGGAGTCCAGGCTGTGTGGTCCTAGGGATAGAGCCCAGACTGTGTGGTCCTAGGGATGGAGCCCAGACTGTGTGGTCCTAGGGATGGAGCCCAGACTGTGTGGTCCTAGGGATAGAGTCCAGGATTTATGGTCCTAGGGATGGAGCCCAGACTGTGTGGTCCTAGGGATGGAGTCCAGGCTGTGTGGTCCTAGGGATGGAGTCCAGGCTGTGTGGTCCTAGGGATGGAGTCCAGGCTGTGTGGTCCTAGGGATAGAGTCCAGGATTTATGGTCCTAGGGATGGAGCCCAGACTGTGTGGTCCTAGGGATGGAGTCCAGGCTGTGTGGTCCTAGGGATGGAGTCCAGGCTGTGTGGTCCTAGGGATGGAGTCCAGGCTGTGTTTTTGCCGAGGTAAACACTTTACCAATGGAGATTGATCCTAACCCTTTCTTCTTTCTTAAGAACATCCATTCGTCACATTTTTTGCTAACATCATTTAGAACCAGGGACAACTATTGTGTTTATTTCTAGTAATCACAAGAAAGCAAAAAAAAAAATGTCTAATATTTTATTTTCAACATTTCAGAACCTAATTTGGTATGTTCAGCTGGAACTGCCACAATCACTCTGAATACATTTTTTTCTCTTCATGAGCTTTTTGTCTTTTACATATTGTTTCCTCAGAGAGGATCTTTTGGATTTCCAATAAAAGTACAAAAGGGGGTCTCTTTCACTCAGATCTTCATTAGATTGCTCCTCTTTGTACTACTGCCTTCTTCACAAATTGACATTTTAGTCATGTGTTTTTTTCCCAGCACTACTTAGACTATGCCCTTTGTGGCATCCAATCATGTGATGTGGCATTCAATCATGTGACATATTGTCAACCCATTGTGCTCATTTTTATCCTATGTAGCATTTGTATTTTTCCTCTAGGTGTTTATGGAATTTTTGAAAACATATTTTATATGCAAACAAAATTTCACAATCATGTCTGTGCATTTTTTTTAATTTAGCAATTTTGCCTAGAATGTGGTATAGTGTTTTAAATTGTCTCTGATCTAAAAAATAATAATCAAGCTCAAATTTGCCTTCTGTTGTTATTTGTCCAAGAAGGCTGTTGTAGTTTGAATGTGAAATGTTCCCACATAGGCTTATGATTTTGAATGTTTAGCTTCCAACTGGGGGTGCTGTGGGGGAGGGTTTGGGGGTTTTAGAAGGTGAAGTCTCCCTGGAGGAAGTGGGCGACTGGGCCCAAGCCCTGAGTTTCCTGTCCACTCCCTGCTTCCGGATTATGGATGTCATGTGTACATTTGTGACCTGCTCCAGCTGCCATGCCCTTCCTGCCTTGGAAAGCGGTAGAACCTTTAACAGTAAGTCAAAGCAAGCCCATTAAGTTGCTTCCTGTCAGGAACTTGGTCATGAGAGCAAGAAAAATGACTAATAGAAAGTTCCAGCTGTTCTTGTCCCGAGTATTTGAGTCTTCCTAGACCAAGAGACAGTCATAAAAAAAAATCAGAGTGAGAAGTTACAGGAGCCCCTTCCAGCTGTCTTAACTGACAACCAGTCCAGGGTCTCCTCTTCTGATTGAATAAATATTGATCTAAGTCAGTACCATTGTTTTAAACCTGAGAGTCTGGCTTGCTATATGGCATTTGATAATAACTACAATGCTGTCCATATTGTCCATATCAACATTTTCCTATATCATTTGCCTCAGAATTTACTCTGTGATTACCTTTTCCTTCACCCAGTCCCATGGTGAATTGCTGGGAGCGACAGCTGCACAGGTAGACCCAGGAAGATGAGAATACATGGTGTGTGGGTAGGCCAGGATGGATCCTTCAGGCTTTCTGGTTGGGAAACCAGCCTGAATCCCAACACAGAGTCACCTTCTTCCTTCCTATGAGGGCAGGAGATGCTCATCCTTGCTCCTGTGTTAGGAACAACTTCCTCATAATCTGTCACGCTGGACTCAGCATCTTGATGCTCAGCCCCTTTAAGTCCTGGCAGCCTTTTGGGATGCCCATGGGTGTTAGAACAAATATTGGAAAAGAAACATCAGAGAGACTATTGTGAGCTGAAGCTCAGCATCCTTGCTTTCATTCCTCAGTTCAGACGTGCTGCCCAAACAACAATCAGACACAAGACAAAGAGCACGTGGACTCTACCCGAATTGCCCAGCTCTGTCATTAGTGGTCCAGGCACTTTCCCTGCAGGATGCCAGTGCGATGAGTCCATCAGAATAAAAGTAACCAGCATCTCCCTTGAAGATGGTTCTATTTTCTAAAGCTCAAAACCAGAAACAAATACAAATATCACACTAAAATTGACCCTATTTTAGGTGGAGTTTTCTCAAATTCTGATGCCTATGTACATACTGTTTCTATACTAAGAATCAATAGCCAATTTGAATAAACAAATTCTATTTATTTCCAAAGTAGCAGTAGGCCCTGAGGAGAGATCCTGAAAACACAAACAGGGCTAAGAGTACATGCTTGTTCCTTCTCCTTCACCTCAGAACTAATCTGTCATGAGTGAAGCACATTTCAAAAACCCACCTTATCCTCAGTTGACTCTCCCAATTTCTAGCCACTCTCTCTTCTCTTTTTCCACCTGGGTTTTTGATTCACTGGATTGCAAACTGATCTACATGGATGTTCATCCTCTTTATTCATTGTTGAGTTAGGACATATTTAAATTAAGAGAGATAATTTAAAATGTGAATCTCTGAACATAGTGAGTATCTAACAGAGGATATGGTATAGACAGACCTATAAAGGAAAAACTGGAAAATGGTATGGGAAAGAGAAAGACTATGAGGAATAGAAGCAAACTTTACTTTCGGCACAAACATTACTTTCAAGCTAAGGATGTTGGCCTCAAAAATTTTTTTAAAAAGTTGGCCTCACTTCAATCCTATCCTTGGGTGAATATAGTATGTGCTTGGTAAATTTTTTGTAGAATGTATATTATATATATTCTACAGGGTAATAATATAAGCATCTATTTTTCCATTCCAATGACAATCAGAAATAATTCTAAGCATTTATTTTTCAACATTGTATTTGCCTGTGAACCAAATGGGAGCTGGCAAAAGATGATTCAAGTGAATGACTTGAACAGTTTCTCATTGTGTTGAATTACATTGAGGCCACTTGCTGTGAAATCTTGTCACAGCCCAGTGACAGTAGAAGATTTTGCTACTGTGTGTGTGTGTGTGTGTGTGTGTGTGTACATGAATTTAACCACCACTTCTCTTCTACAGTGGAAGAGACAAGTTCTTTAAATCCTAACCACTCATATTTACCTATTACTTGTTAATATTTTAGGACTTCAAGGTCAGTTTGTCTTTCCATATCAGGAAATATTTTTTCTAGCTTTCCTAGGTCAGATTTCAAGATTATGTGGCTTCCCAGTGTCCAGAATACTGCCAGTATCCAACAAAACAAGAACCTGAGAGCCAAGGTCTTATGAGCAATGTTTTCCTATAACTCTAAAGAGTTACCTAGCCCAGCAAAAATCCAAAATAAATGCAAGGTCTCTGTGGACAGTGACCACTGACCTATTCCTAGATTCACTACTCACCACTATGGAGGTTGGTAGACCAAAATGACTTCAGGTGGACCCTGGAATGTTTCCAGTTTCTCCATGGCAGTATCAGGGCCCTCTTATTGAGGAGATGCCCTGTGGGCAATAGGCTGTTTGTCTTACTCTCCAAGTCACTATGGAATGCCTGTTTCTAAAGCTGGCCGGAGGGAGTAATGCTGGTGTAAGGTGAGCTTAGCCCCCTAGTCAGCTTCTTCTTACCTCTTTTCTCTTCTCTGTAGGTACTACTACCAATTCCTGCTGAAACGTAGAGGTCCCATGTCTGGCAACTGCCCTGAATGCCACAAAGCCACTTGTTCTATCTCAGGAGTGAAAGGCTCAGTGGACCCAGACCTCCTTGTATGTGGGGTGGAGAAGGTACCAGCCATCAGGGTAAGACTCCATAAGCTTTTGGGAGCTGTGCAGACCCAATGGTGGCTAGTTTTCTGCCTCTTCCTTTGTGTGTCAGGGATGGCAAAATGGAAGCACTAGTTGCTCACAAACCTATCCCACAGCTATAGTTTTGATCAAGACTGGTAAAGGGGGTGGGGGGTACTGAACTAAGTACTCCAATTCCTTCTTTCATGCTGTCTAAGCCTGCAGGTGACTTGATGGATGCTTAAGTCTTCTAGGGCATCATGGCATTCACAACCAGTTACTGATAATTATAGGCAGCGTCTGCGGTCTTCATCTAAAACTCTAGCTCTGACCGTATTTGTGCTTCTTTTATTTAAAGATATTTCATATTACAAATCTAAAGTTAAGCTGCCCTCCCCTCAGTCTATAGAAAGCAATGTGGTTTAGAGAAGACAGCCTCATTTGGATTTAAGTCCTGTCCTTTCTCAGCTGTGTGACACCGAGCTATCTACCACATCTTGCTGAATCTCTGCCTCTAAGGGGAACAATATGAACCTCACCTTCCTGACGAGACTGTAGGATGTGCCAGCAGACACCTTGTTGGCTCTGCCAACCTTTACCCAGTAAGCAAGTAGCGCTGGTCAATTTAGTTCCCCTTCTTAGATCTCAGGTTTTCTTTTTTCTTTTCTTTCTTTTTTTTTTTTTTTCACTAAATGTACTAATAGCCACATCTAGTTCAGAGGGTCGCTGAGGGTTATAGTAAAATGCAGCTCTGTTCTGAGATCTTGGTGCACTCCAAATGACATTTCAACTCGCAGCCTTGCAACTCCTATTCAGAGGGAGGGAAGGTTCCCCCAAGCCCCATTCCACACATCAAGGGGCTTTGTTAATGAGGAGGGATTCTGTCAGGCCAGAGTCGTGAGGCTGAACAAGGGAAAGAAGCTGAAGATTTTGAAGAAGGCTGGCAATGCATGCCCAGAGGAGGTAGAGGAAAGGCAGACAGAGAGTAAGGACTTCAGCCATGATATAACAGGCCCAGACAAGAGCCTGGAGACATGAGTGGCCCTTCCTTTTGACTATCAGATTATTGAATTAATAGTCTTGAAAGAATTGGAATTTCCCTACCAATCTCATGCTGGGAGAAGAACAAAGTGCCAACCACAGGAGCAACTTGTCTACCAGGAAAATAGTTCACACAATTCTGGCAGCCTGTCAGACCACCTCATAGGAGACTGGAGCTCAGACCATGCTGGGTTAATGAGGGGCAGGACTACACCCTAGCCAGGACTACTGAGTGATGTCTATGTTTTTGTATTCTAAAGTAAAGCTCACACAGAACACAGAAGATGCAGTTGGGGTAGGGGGAGACCACTGGACTAATTATTTGTTCCTCTTCCCAATGTAACCTCATCCAATAATCTTGATTCTCTGCTTTTGATGGTTACTTTTTCCGTTAATTGGCAAGTTGAGGACAGGTGGCTGAGCCTACCTTCTTAGGGCTGCTAGGGCCCAGACTTCGACCCTAACAACTCCAGTTACAATCCCACTGGTGGAGAACAGTGTAGCTAGGGATGCCAGGGAGTAATTTAGGCAGAAGGTACCCCAGACAAGGGGAGGCGCATTGAAAACCACACCAAGACTAGGTGAGGTCATGTCTGGAAGACAGATGGATGAAGCAATTTATATTTAAATGGTAAGGCAAACAACACACCCCCACTGTGCCACCATTTATCCTTACTCAATTTCTCTGGAAGAAAGTAGACATTATGGCAGTGCTAATTGCTATGTCCGTTTGAATGAGAGCCTTGGCATTGGGGTATAGGCCCTCAGGAAAGTGAGTCTCTTTTTTGGTAGGATTAGTAAAAAAAAGTTCTCCAAATGGGGTTTGGCCTCTAGGTTGCTAAAGTGGAAGAGGCTAGGTATTTTCTGTTCCTGTCCATTTTCCCCTTTCCTTTCAAATGCTGTTGCTGGAACCAGTAGATCCTATCAGAAGTGTCTTGCGAACCAAAGTCCTAGGGAATACTGCGGGTGAGAACTGATGACAATTTGGCACAGCTGCATGCAGACCTTCAGGCTAGGGCCAGGGAGGGCCCATAGTCAGGAGAGGGGTGGGGAAGGGGCAAGCTTGTGGCTCTCCCTGAATTACAACAAGGCCCTCTGGTGGGATCCTTGTGACCTGCAGTCGCCTGTACTCCGTGGCTTGAGCCAGGTCGTCAGTCAGCGAAACTCCCTTAAGATCTAACTTCCCTTCTCAGAGCTTCGGTTTCTTTGCCCCAATTTTCGGGGAATGGGCGATTTAGAGACATCCAGTAGCCACTGAGTGCAGGAGCAGAGACTAGCTGACCGAAGAAGCCCTTGGTAGCTCTGACCTCTGGCATCTTTCGGAGCCCCAGAGCTCAACAACTGTTCTTCCCAAATCAAGCCGAACCGGTGCCCGGAATTCTCTCTTTACCGAAACAGCTCCTCCTCTCCAGCCTTAGCAGTTGGGTACCTAAGCACCAGGTACCGGCACAAGAAAAAGAGTGCCTGAGCACTCCGTTTCTCTGCGCCCCATCGCTGGCCGCAGTACCACCCAGTTTCCGCCGTGGCGCCCAGGGCTCCACAGTGCCTCCTAGTGGCCGGGTAGCACCTTCCTCGCTCAGCTTCCCACCCTACCAGAAGTCCCCAATTGGGCAATTTCTCAGAGTAGCTAGACCCCGGCCGGCCTTGACCAGCGCCCCAAGCAGGGTCTCCTCCTGCTTCCCAGAGACACAACTGCAGCGAGTAGCTGCGCAGCCCAGGGCTCAAGGCGGCGATCAGGCCCCGGTCATGGTTTGGGGGTACTAGGGGTGAAGGCAGGCGAGGCCGGCGGGCCAGAGAGAGCTGGTGAAGGCAGCTACGGGAGTCCGAGAGAGGCGAGGCGGCGGCAGCGGCGGGCGGTGCGAGAAGTCCCTGTGATTGGCACAGCCCGAGCCTGAGGAGGCGGCGAGGGGAGGGCGGAGGGAGGAGGAGGAGGAGAAGGAGGAGGAGGAGGAAGGGGGCGAGAGCGGCGGCGGCGAGGAGTGGAGCCTTCAACCTCTCTAGCCGCGGCAGGACGGGGGCGGCCGCCGCGGGCCCGGGGCGGGGACAGCACGCAGCCTCGCGGCGCGCACCCCCGCCCGGCAACGGCCACGACACCCAGGGCAAGCGGGAAAGCGGCGGCGGCGGCGGCGGGGGAAGGATGCAGGGGAAGAAGCCGGGCGGCTCGTCGGGGCGGCGGCCGGAGCGGCGAGCTGCAGGGGGACGAGGCGCAGAGGAACAAGAAGAAGAAAAAGAAGGTGTCCTGCTTCTCCAACATCAAGATCTTCCTGGTGTCTGAGTGCGCCTTGATGCTGGCGCAAGGCACGGTGGGCGCCTACCTGGTGAGTCCGGGTGCCAACTCTGCCGCGGACCCCCTTTCCTGCCGTCGCTTCTCGGGCTTGCCTCCTGGCACCGGGAGGGGGCCTCGTTGGCGCTGGGGGCAGGCGGGCATGACCTCGGCACGGCGCGGAGGTTGGCGACTGGCGCAGAGGCGGCCGCCCGGGGAGCTGCCGGCCCGAGCCCGGAGCGGGCGGGACCGTGAATGCCAGCAGCAGCTCGCGCGCAGGGCAGGGGCTGGGGAAGGGGGTGCCAGAGAGGAGACGCTGCGGGCAGGTGGGCATGGAACTGTTTCCTCTCTCCTCTTGAAAACGGAGCCATATGGCGAGTTCAGGGAACCTCCTCAGAGACTGGAAGGCATCGCGGTTCAGGTGACCTGCACATGGGAGGAAAATCCAGTTAGCATCCTGCGTCCTCTACTCTCCGTTTCATCCGCGCGGAGAACGAATCATTATGCATCATTTTACCCCCTAGGCTCTTTCTCCATCCGCCAATTGCCTGGGAATTTAACTGCTTAGAGTAAAAGGCACCGGAGTTTGGCCCTGAGCAGAACAGTGGCTACAGGGGGACTAGACCTATCCTAATCCCAATAGCCATCTTTCAGTGTTGGGATAAAGTTATAGTACCTGAGAGCTGCTGCGAGTTTGTGTAGTTATAGCTTGATTTCCCACCGTGGTCGCTCTCTCACACGGGGAGTGCATCACTGTGTACAACATGAATCTGTTTTACTTGCCTCCAGAAAGGGATTGTTGGTGCTCAAAAGGCCCGTGGACGCCTACCATACCCAAGAAATCCGCTTGTAATGACTCAGCACTGTCAAGTACCTACTTTTTTTGCTTTCTCCTGCGGTGCTCAGGTGGTCTGCCCTTGAGTTTCAAACAGAGCACTTCCAGACCTGACCTGTCTAAACAGGAAAAGATGTCTGGAGAGTGGATAGTGTTAAATCATTACTTGGTTATTGACCTGAAACTGGAAACAAATGTCATAGATTTTTAAGTGTTAGTGAGCACGTTTGATGGAGATCGAACCGGACAAGATTTCAAAAGCGGGTGGATAACCATATCCAGAGAGAGAGAGAGAGAGAGAGAGAGAGAGAGAGAGAGAGAGAGAGAGAGAGAGAGAGAGAGAGAGAGAGAGAGAGAGAGAGAGAGAGCCATGTGTATCCTGATGCTATCATGAATCCCTCATTCCTGGCCCTGGGCTAAAGATAATGAAGGTCAGGCGCTGAGTACCCACTACCATCAACAATTCCCCAAGGCTCCTTCAGGCTAAGGTGAAGTGAAGTGGTGCTTGGTTAAAGTTCGTCCTGTGGTTACTTGCAGGGGCTGGGTCCCCTACAAAGTCAATTCTGTTCCTGGGATGACAGAACTCTAGGGCATTTGAGGTACCAAATGGATTTTTCTTTCCCCTCCCCAAATGAACAGATTTTAAAGTCTCTACTTCTGTCCTGTGCATATGTGTTGTCTCTGAACCCTGGGGCCAAAAGGACCTTTGGATATTCTGGTTTGTGGAACATGTTCGTTATGTCTATAGTTGTGATGCTAAGCTGCAGAATTTGGAATTTGTTTGATGGGGAGTAGGGTGTTTGGAGGGGCAGCTTCTGTAGAAGAGCTTTGACTGTTAAAATATTTAGAAGGTACCTGTGTTCCTAGAGGCAGATGCACTTTAATCCTGATAGGTGTGGCTTTGTACCAGAGCACATGCAAACTAATTTATATCTAACCAGGTCTTCACGTAAAAGGAGGCAATTATTCTATCAACAGCTGGCTTTTGTTTAACAGTTTCTTTTGCCTCGAACCAGTTTCACTTAAGAGTATGTTATTCACAAGTGGCAAAAACAGCAAGGCTATAATTTTCATCCCAGGAATGACGAATGCCCGAGATCAGGAGTTTTCACTTATAGTGACTTAGGGGTTTTAGAAGGAAGTGAAGCTGAGCCTCAAGCAGATGAGTGGCCTTGTCCTTTTGGAAAGTTAAAAAGCAAGTGCTTCTGCTCGCCTCAAGGAACTTCCCTAGGCAGGGCTGGCCCTGGGAGATGAGGGGTTACCATGATTCTCAGGACAAGGACAGGACAGGTTCAGCTCACCTACTGGTGTCATCTGGGCACTTTTGCCAGTCCCTGGTGGGACTTCTGATGGAAGCCTGGTGGAGGCAGGTAGTGGGTAACAGGAGCTAACAGGTTCCTTGCATAAAACAGATGGAGGCCCAAGAAAGGACAGGCTTAGGAAATGGAGTTAATTTTGATGACTGGCAGTACTAGCATAAGGTTCTCAGGGCCTGGCTCTGCCCAGCTGCCCTTGAGGTCTCTTCACTATAATCACCTCAGCTGAAGAATTGCTGGCTTACCCAGGACTGGCCCAGTCAGCTTGCTTCCAGGGCCTTGATCTTAAGAGGCTTCTCTTCCGCTGTCATTTGGCAGGTGGGAAAAAGTTTTGTTTTTCTTTCAGTCACAGGAGCCTTCTCTGTGGATATTTGGGAGGAATCACTTGTTACAGGGGGGTTTGAGGGAAAGGGAGGTGTCTTTCTATTAAAATGTCATTGTGTCTGTCCTAGGCAACCTGTAGATGAATGCAGGTGCCCCACAGGCAAGGGCTGTGTGCATAGGGGATCAGCATGCTCTTCTGAAAAAGTATTTTCAGATAGCAGATGAAGGGCTTGCTATGGGGCAATGCTACCAATGCCTCCTTTCTCAGCAAAGAAGATGGCTGCAAATTTGATGCCAATGGCATTATTTCCTATTTGATCTCAAAAGCCCATGCAGCCACCTTGTTGTTGTTTTGGTTTTGTTGTTGTTGTTGTTTTGTTTTGTGTTAGCTTCCTTGGGTACCTTTTTGTTTTTAAGTATTGGTAAGTGTCATTTCATTTTTTTTTCCTTTCATTCTGAAAAGACAAGAGTTCTTGTTGTCCTTAGTGCGTCCTCAGCGACATTGGTGTATGTTTCCCCGACTGCGGAGGTGAGGCAGGAAGTGGCTTGTGATTTGAGAAGGTGCCCTGAAAAGATAGACTCCTCTGTGTGTGCCCTGGGTGGGGGGGGGTGTTACAGGGGGTTAAGAGAAGGAGGGGGATGGAGGGGAGAAGGAAGGGGGAGATAGGAAAAAGGAAAGGGATGGAGAGAGAACGAAAGGGAGAGAGGGAGGGAGAAGGCGGGGGGGGGGGAGATTGAGATTTTTATTTATTTATTTATTTATTTATTTATTTTACAGAATCTGCTGGGGAGGAGGCTCACATAACAAGGCATACTAGTCTGAGGGTCTCAACTTTTTGTTTGGGTCTTGAGGCCTTCCAGGAAGTGAAGAAGAACCTGGACCCTGACTAGATCTTGGTAGGACACTGTAGATAAGGTAATCTAGGTACCACCATGCATAGCCAGGACTCTCAAGTCAGCACGTTGAACAGTGTTGTGCTGCAGAATCTTAAGCAACTTGGTTGGCCTTGAAAAGGAGGAGGAAGAGGAGGAGGATTTTGCCTAAGAGGAGGTCCAGTGAATTTATTGGTCGCTGTACTTCCTACTGTCCCACCAAGATAAGGCCATGTATACTTCTTGTACTGGGGAGTGTTTCCTTTCAGTGGCTCCAGTCTTATTGCCATATTTGCAGGGACATTAACTGCTGTGGAAGTCTTGGACTGTTAAAAAGGGCGTCCATCCATCCAGGCATGTGGGAATTTGGGTAGACTTTATCCGTGCGTTGTGGAGGAGGCTTACTGAGATGTGGCAAGGCTTTCCTGGAAGGAAGGTAAGCCTGAAGAGACAGGTTTATGTGTGTGCTATCGACTTACTGAGGACTTGAGATAAGGATGTGTACAGGAAATTAAAACTGCTGACACCTTAGGCAATTTGCAAATGAAACTCAGAACAGATGCTTTTGAATTTCCTTGCAATGCAAATGAAATAAAGGCCAGTTATGGTCTCAGAAGTCTCGAGAGTTGGATCTTCAGGTGACCCCTGTGAACCTGTAAGTTATGCAGAAGTGTGTTTGAGGTTGTGGTTCCGGGGTACCGTCATAGATAGCTGAGTGTGGCTAATGAGATGCTGTCTCTCTGCTTTATAGTCACTTGTTTTTAGGCCAGAGAACATTCAGTAGGTTTACAATTAGTGAGTGAGGTGAAGCTGCCACTCTTGGTTTTTATTTGTTTTGTTTTTTGTTGTTGTTGTTGTTGTTGTTGCTTTGTTTTTCCCTCTAAAGAAGACTCATCTTGAAGATAGGTTCTTGCATTAGCTAGCCTAGAATCTGATGGCTGAAAAACTTTTTTGAAGTCTCTGTCAAATTAGTATGATGACTAAGGTAACTGTATTTTACTTAATCAAATTATTTTATGCACTTATGGTTACTCATAATGACAAATTTTCTGCTATTTGCATAATTACTATTAGCCCCAGTTAGTAAAAAAAAAAAAATTACTCTGAAATTTTTCCCCTTATAGCTTGGTTTAAAATATTAACTAATACTCCTTACAGGAAAAAAATGTATTTCTGAAAGTTTTCTTCTACTAGGTTTATGGACATACCTTTGTTTTTGGTGGTGTACATATGGAGGGGTGCTTGTGTTTTAACAATAGGAGAATCTAAGTGGATTCCTTGTACAGTGAGCGAGAGTTTTTTCCTGAGTTTTGTTAACTCCCCCGGCCCCTGTCCCTGTTCACTTTCAGTACCTTATAAAAAGGGTCCAGAGGTCTGGCTATGTGGTACTACCTTGCTGGTGGGTATTTGGCCACTTTGGCTCCTCCTGCCTGCTGCTGGAAGGATATTCCCAGGGCAGACTGCATGAGGTTCCTCCTGCACCGTTGGTCGGTGAACCTCTGGCCAGACAGAGTTCCTGCAGGGAAGCTCTCTGGATTTTGTCTCTGAGGGCAGACTTTGAGCCTCTACTTGAATCAAGGTCTTGTTCACCTAATAGTGTGGCCAGAGTATGTGTAAGTGTACTGCTGCAACAAGAAGGAAGACAGAGTCTCATTTGATGCAGGAGGAAAGTGTAGCTCCTTCCTCGCCACCTATCTCTAGTGTGTCTCCCAGATTCACAAACACATTTAAAGTGGACAGATTTCACAGACTGTATCAGTTAATTGTCACACTCCTATGAAAAGTGTGGTATTAACCTTCACTTTGCCCCATCTTTGCATAGGCACTCATGTTCTATGCATGGCTGCATGCTTTATATTATTTGCATACATATATGGGTATTTCTGAATGTCATACGCTTCCTTTTCTTGAGAGAAATATTGTAACAGTGAATTTTTTTTTTTTTTTGTACATTTCTTTCTTCCTATAGTGCTGGAGATTGAACCCAGGACCTTGTACATGCTAGGCGAGTGCTCTGTCATTGAGCTATACTCCCAAATCCCTAATGATAATGTTGACTGTATGTCTTCAAATGGATTTAGACTCTAGGCTCTCCCGAGACAACTTGCCTGTATTTTATTGCCTCTCAGAAATGCTGTTGGCAGTTTGTGCCCCAGCAAGATAGCCTTGCTTCCTGCCCTTGTTTATTTTGTTTTGTTTTGTTTTTCTTTCTACTACTTTCTCTGCAGAAGGGTTATTATTGACCTTGATTCATAGATATGTGAAATTTGATGTTCTTCAAAGGCACATGCACTCCAGGCAGCCTGCATGTTCATAGATTAGCATGGGAGACATTGCTTGTCAGTGACTAAAACTCCTGGCTCAGGAGTGTGTCTGACAGTGGAGAGTCACTGGATGACAGCTATTGCAACACCTGGTGTTCATTCCTGTGTCCTGTCCCTTTGCATCTCTCTGACCTTTAGGCTGCTGACTTAACCTCTTGTTTGTTTTTTTATCCTTTTAAAATGAAGATAATTAGCTAGACTCAGTGACACACACCTGTAATCCCAGCACTTGGGAGGCAGAGGCAGGTGGATCTCCGTGAGTTCGAGGCCAGCCTGGTCTACAGAGCAGTCCAGGACAGCCAGGGCTACACAGAGAAACCCTGTCTTGACAGCCCCCCACCCACATGAGGATAATTGTGATCCCTGTGATACTGTGAGTATTCACTGCTGCAGGTCTGAACTATATCCGTTACCTTGTAAGTACCCAGGACAGCCTTGCTAGTATTACTGACAGGGCTGTACATATTTCCTCAAGAAATAATAACGAAGCCTCAACCACTGAATTGAAGTTATTTCAGTCAGGCTCTAGCTTTGGTCTAGTGAGGTGTAGTCATAGAAAGTTTACACTTCTGAATAAACACTTGTGTATGGTGGAAAAAAAATGGTTTTGGAAGTGTGAAATAAGTTAAACCCTGATTGCTATTTCTTTTATTTATTTGTGTATTGCAACAATTTATTTTATATTAAATATTCTAAAAATGAGTCCTCACCTCCCCCCCCGCTGTGTGTGTGTGTGTGTGTGTGTGTGTGTGTGTGTGTGTGTGTAGAGGAACCACAGCAGTGGTCATTAATGTATGTCTTCTTATAGGCCCTGGAACTTCAGGTAAAAAGAGCCGATTGATGATTGGGAGAGACAAGTGTGCCTACGGTTGTACACTGGGGAGGGACTTTCTGTCACACAGGTTGAAGTACCAACAGGTGCCTTTGAGGCACCTGAGGATTTGCAATCTTGTGTATAGCCTCATTTCCTGTTTCTAACGATGCCTATGTTAGCTCCTATAGCTTGTTCTACCTCTGTGATTATAAGGCTGAGTGGCCACTTCAGGGATCTTGAGATATCAGGAGGGAAATGGCCAAGGAACATAGGCCCAGGACATATGCTGGGTATGGAAGCTCAGCTGGGATGCCCACAGGGCTCAAGGATGGACTGCTCCCCTGCTTGATCTTGCTTCTTGTGGCAGCAGCTGGGCTCCCCAGGTTCATTGGTGTACACATCTCCCGTCATAGCCTTGGATTTCTTAGAAGCATAACGAAGGAGCATTGATACGGTCTTGTTTCCATCCAGCGTGTTCATTCTCTCTGCTCCCGGCTGCTGGGTCTTGCTGGCTGCACAGCTTCTCCACACTGCCCTTCCATGTGCACCCTGTACAGCAGCCTTCTGCCCCTAGGCTTGCTGATCCTAGCCTTGGAAAGCAAATGGGTTCGTGTTGGTGATTTGGGTTATAGTGTATTTACCAAGTAAAGGTTTCAATCCCCATTTGGATGCCCTGGGGTTTCCCAAAGGCTCACGAGTACCAAGAGGATCATAGGGCCCCCAAAGCGTGCTGACTCTGTGGTTGGCCCTATTAAACTCACTGGATCCTCTGTGGCTATGACCTGCAGTGAGCCAGTCTGGGGAGCCTTCTTCTGGGCTGTCCAGTGACCACATGGCTAAGGGAAACGTTCCCTTGGTTATGAATCTCCACATCTAATGAAGCCAAGGTTCACTCGGTTCTTCGTGGCTTTAAGTCTAGTTCTTCCGTAGATGGGAAGCCCTCCTGTCTGAGGGCCTAGTTGGTCACTTCCTTTAGTCACGATGGTGGTAACATACCAAGCTGTTTTTCCAGTCATGGGACATTTCTCTCCAGACTTTGGAATAGCAGTTTCACTGTTTAAGGTATAATAGTTGACTATTAGAATTGAATTCTATAGTTGACTATAGAATTGAAACTATTTTAAAGCAAAAGGCAGCATGGTCTATAACGTGCCCTACTTTTGATGGGAGAGGGTAATGTGCTAGCCTACCCTTCTCTTTGCTTCCTGTTGCCTCCATAAATAGCTGGTCATTACTCTTTGGCATTCTCTGTTCTCCAGGCATGTGACAAGCAAGGCAACATTCGATTCACCTGGTAACGCATCAGAGAGAACACTGACTATATTGATTTTTTTTGTTACTTAAATAGTTACCATGAACTCTTTGGAAAACCCTTGGGAGCAGGCTATGGCTGTAAACACATTTGAATAGACAGCCTGAGTCTGTCACATCATTTAGGACATGGCAGAAGGGCCAAGGTAGTAGATCCCAGCCTAAACTCTTAGCTTGTCCTATCAGTGATATGTCTGTTCATCCACTTCTCTCGCCATACTCCCTAGGAGCACTTTACAGTGTGGGGGCCGATTGTAGTTCCTCTGGCAAGTTGCCTTTCAGACAGCTTCGTGCCCTAGATGATGATCTTGGCTGTCCAGGGAGCCCTTGGGAGTCTTCCTTGATAGCTTCTGTATTAATTACTTTTTTTTTTTTTTTGTTACGGAGACAGAATATATATAGTATGTGGGAGAAAAACTTGCAAAGAGAGAAGACTTATTCTGTTCCTTTTTCCAAAAGGTTCAGTTCTTGGTCACTTAACACAGTGCATTTGCGTGGCACATCAAGGAAGTGAGAATGTATGGAAACAGAAAGCAAGGGAGGGGCTGAGGACCCAGTATAATCTTTAACGGCACCTTACTGACCGACTTATCCAGCTAGGCTCCACTTCCTGAAGTTTGTGTCACTTTCTAGAATAGCTCCCACACATTTAACACCCAAGGCTAACACAGTGGTCGTGACTCCTTTGGGCTTGAACAACAACCCTTCTACAGGGGTCAGCTAAGGCCATCTGCATATCAGATACTTATATTAGGGTTCACAGCAGTAGCAGGGTCATAACTATGAAGTAGCATTTAAAATCATTTTATGGATAGAGGTCACCACAATATGAGGAATTATGTTAAAGGAGCGCAGGGTTAGGAAGGTTAAGAACCACTGGCCTAAGGAGAGACTTCATTTCTCAGCCACAATGCCCTTGAAGCCTATGTAGTTTCCTTCCACGGACACCCAAGCTTCTGATTTCTCAGTTAGGAGAAACGAGCAGGGTCTCAACAGGTATTCAGCAAACAGTTCTTGGGGGTGCAGCCTAGAATAGAAATGTGGCAGACCGCTTCTTAAGTCACTGCCCAGGTGTCCCAAGAAACCCATCAAAAGAGCAACATGACTCTTTTTACCTCTGCCCTTGCCCCAGCACCTGCAGGCTTGGTGTAGGAGAGGAGAACAATGTCACGTGGTGTTTTTCAATTAAAGACTATTGTAAATTATTCATAGGGAGTGGCTATTGTCTTTTTCCCTCCTTTGGAAAAGGCTTATGTGAAACAGACATGCTCTTTCTCTAATTGTTGGATTTGCTCTCCCATCTTCTGCTGATGAGAATGAGAAATTACCACCTTGGATAAAAGCAAGTTGGCAAACTGCCCTGGGCTGATTACATAAGCTTTTGAAATACTGTACCTGAAATTGTGTGTTTACTCTGCTAAGAATTCCCTTAATGAAGATGAAAATTTCTACACAGCTGGACCCATATGTTTTTTTTTTCCTTATGTAAGATTCAATTATTGTGACCCAACCTGTAAAATCAAGAATGATGCTGTTTAAATAGGCACTCGGTTAGCTTTTTTGGGTCAGTGTTGTTTGAAGTAGATCCACAGAGCCATCTATAGCAATCCCCCAGCATCCACGCAGGCCACGGCTTCAACAGGAACTGCCTTGCCCTTCAGGAGTATACAAGGGTTACCCTGGGCCTGTGCTTACTTTGCCTCTCCTCCTGGAAGGCCATCTTTAAAGACTACATTGAAGGTACAGTGGTCATCTGCATGTAACTGTACAATACTGGTTGTGTGACAGACATCATCCTTGGCCTGTGTCATTCCTCAAGCGCTGGGACTTTGTTGTGTATTATGGGATAATGTTCATGATTTGCATGTGTCGCAGTGTGTCACCCACACCCCTTCTCCTCTCTCATGTAGTCCAGGATGGCTTTGAACTTACTATGTAGTTGAGGATGATCTTCCTTCCTATCTCTACCTCCCAAGTGCTAGGATCACAAAATGCACTACTCTGCCTGGTTTAATGCAGTGCTGGGCGATAGAACCCAGGACTTTGTGCATGCTAGCTAAATAATTAGTCAACCTAGCCATATCCATCAACCTTAGCCATCCTTCCCTTGAAGCTATGCATGTGTGAGGTCCACAGCATACCCCACACTGAACTGAGTCAAGCAAGGTACCTCCTGAAATGCAGGCTAAGGTGGGATTTTTGTTTTGTTTTGACAAGATGAGAATTGGTAAGAAATGACTTCAATGGGACTAGGTGTCTTGAAATAGATATAGAAGAGCTTTAAAAAGACAGTCCTGTACTTATGAAAAAATTAGGGCATGGATCCTGACTTATTATGGTATACATATATATATATATACATATATCCTTCCCAGTGCTGATAAATACTTGTATAGGTAAGGACAGAAATACTTGCATAGGTGAGTGGGCTTAACATGCCAACAACACACTTTCTCAGCCAGCCAAAGAAAGGCTATCTTTTAGAAACCGAAAACATAAATTAACACCTTCCCTTTACCTTTGCCAAGCCATGGAGATTTATATAAATAGATCAGAAAGTTGGTGAGCAGCTCTGCAGCTCTGCAGCTGGCAGATGACAGAGCAGGTGGAGAGACTAGCCCAGCCCAGAGTGGTACATAGAGCCTGCAACGGTCAGGTCAAGTCCAAGTGCGGCCGCTTCATAGGTGGAATATGGATTGTTATCTCTGCATCTTGCCTCTGTGCCCCAGGCTTGCCTGAGCCTGTCACTCAAAAGGTTTGTTCATAGGCCTTCTGAAATATCCCTGGGGTTCCTTCCTCATTGATTCAACCAATCCTAGGGCAAAACCAGAGAAGAGCTCACATTGGAATGGAACATAAACGGACTCAGTCTCACTCTTGTCCCCAGGCAATATAGTGTGACCACTATTTACATCGATTCACATTTAATTATTAATCTGAAGTCCACAAGGAGATGAACATAGGTCATATTAAAATATTATTTGTTTTATTTTATTCTTTTTTTGAGGTAGTAAGTATTAAACCCAGACAGGTGCACGTTCACATGCCTTTTAACAAAGTTTGTTTAGGAGCTGGAGAGATAGCTTAGCTGTTAAGAGCACTGGCTGCACTTCCAGAGGACAATTTTCAGTACCCACAAGGGCTCACCACTATCTGTAACTCCAGTCCCAGGAGATCTGATGCCCTCTCCTGGTCCTCAAGGGCTCTGGCCATGTGCATGGTACATAGACATGCATATATGCAGGTAAAACACTCATACACATAAAATTATTATTTTTGTAATTAAGTATAGGGTTTTAAGTATAGGCTTTCATTCCAGGCTGACCTCGACCTGACCTCTTTGTGTAGCCACGATGACCTTGAACTTCTGACCCCTCCTGCTTTCACTCCTCACGTTCTAGGATGTTGGCATGTGCCAGCAGGCTTGACTTTTATGCAGTGCTGTGCGATGATTCCAGAGCTTTGTCCAGGCTAGGGGAGCACCGTGCTGCCTGAGCTACACTCCTCAGACCCTGTAGGACTTTTTAATAGCGGGGATTTGAACACATGTTCTGAGAATCTGCTCCCTGAGGTTGTCGGAGGACCTCATGTAACAGTAGTGTCTGCACTTGTTGCTTTCATGTCAGACAAAATTAGGGCAGTGAATTAACGCCTCTCCAAATGTTCAGCCTTACTCGAAGAGCCTGCCTGTCAGCTGGCAGGTGTGAGCAGGTAGCCCGGAAGCAGAGGCAGTGGAAAGATCTTTTAAAATTAATGATCCTAAGTACGTCTAAACTAAAACACGGTTTGGGCGCCTTTGATGTTGAGATCTAAAGTGCCTCAAGTTGTCAGACTTTTGAGTGCTGACATGACACTGTGAATGGAACATCCCACAGTCCATCTCACATGTGACAGGTGGTCAAAATGTGGCTGCAGTAAAATACTGTATAAAATGACCTGCAGACTGTGTGCATGAGGAATATATAGATAAACATAAATGAATTGTGTGTTTAGACTTGGCTCTCATTCCCAAGCTAGCTCACTGTGTGTGTGTGTAAATATTTTAATTTTTTAAAATCCCGTAAGTGTGAAATATTTGTGGCGCAAGCATTTTGTAAAAACTCTACTGAACCTATATGGTTTTGGTGAGACTTGAAACAAACAAACAAACAAAAAACAAACAAGCAAAATCCACACAATTCTCTCACATTTTCAAAATCTTTTTCCTTCGACTTTGTAGTTTTAGAGAAAAATGGGCTTCACACTTTCTGGTGGATATCAGACCTTAGTCTAGGGAGCAGATGAAAATTATGCATCCATATTTACCTCTTCTTTTGGGGAGGACGTTCATTATAAAAAGTGTTAGAGGAAGACAATAGTTCAAACTATCTCAAGGTCCCTTGGTGCCTAAGGCTAGCAGAAACAGGAGTGCCAAGGACATTTTTTGATTGCAGGTGAGGGGGCCCGAGCGTCTTGCGTTCAGGTCCGTTGCCTTTGCGGCTGTTTTCTGATTGTGCCAAGTGAACTGAGCCGTGCTGTTCGCAGGTGCTCAGCTCAGCCTGTTATCTCTCGGCTGTTTATTCACATACACTCTTCACTGTCCCTGATACTAACACTTTTGCCAGCCCTGGAAGGATGTCACAGACACAGGGTTAGGCCCGCTGACATGGGTACTTGGTCACTCCAGTCAGACTGCTGCGATGGGTGGAATTTTTTTAAATTTTATTTTATTAATTTATTCTTATTACATCTCAATGGTTATCCCATCCCTTGTATCCTCCCATTTCTCCCTCCCTCCCATTTTCCCCTTACTCCCCTCTCCTATGACTGTGACTGAGGGGGACTTCCTCCCCTTTATATGCTCATAGGAATTTTTTAATCAACCTTCCAGCACCACCTTCTCTCTACCCGCCATCTTTCTTGGGGGACCATGCAGCGGAGCTCTTCACCTGCTACGTACAGGTCGTCCATCCATCACCCACATCTGCAGGCCAGATCTCTTGCACTTTATTTGTGATCAGGACTGAGGCTAGGGCCTTCCGGCTTTATTCAAATCCTTGTTCCTGTAGAAGTCATAGGATGGCACTGTTGCTCTCAAATATTTTTGGTGTCTCAGATGTAAGACAGAAATGGTGTTATATTTTTATATTTACTGTGGAACAATATGACTGTAGCTATATATAATGTGTAGTATTTATGTACACGTATACATGCAAACACATTTCTGTAGTAAAGAGAAAGTGATTTGCAGCCTCCTCTGGTGGTGTGAGTGGGAGGGTGCACACTTCCTATATGTGTTTCTCTGAGCACTACCAAAAGAAGAGACCGAGTATCTTAACTTCCTAGGCATCCTCTAATAAATTATCATAAACCCAGTGGCATAGAAGGACAGATTTATTTATTTTTCTCAGGCCTGGCAGATGCAAGTTTGAAGCCAACAGCTCACACTCTCTCTGTGGCTCTGGGTGCCCTTCCCTGTGTCTTCCCAGCTTCTAGTGGTGACCCTTTAACCCCTGGCACTCCTCAGCTTGTAGCTGTGTCACAGTCATCTCTTCCTGTCATCTCATGGCATTTTCCCCATGTCTCTCTTCTTGTAAGGACACAGGTCAGATTGGGCTAGGGTGTGCCCTAATGACTTCATTTTCCCTTGTTTACATCTGCAAAGAACTTGCTTCTAAATACACTCACATCTACAGACACTGAGGGCTGGAGTTTGACCATCTCTTTGGAGGAGGGAGGCAGGGAAGAAGAGGAGCACAGGAATGTCCATGAGACCGAGGGTACAAAGACGTTCAGTCCCCTAAGGCAGTGGCTCTCATCCTGTGAGTCCTGACACCCTGAGTGTAAAATGACCCTTTCATGGGAGTTACCTAAGACCATGGGAAAACACACAGATTTACATTCTGATTCACAGCAGTCACAAAAATACTGTTATGAAGTGACAATGAAAATAATTCTATGGTTGGGGGTCACCACACAGAGGAATTGTGTTAAAGGGTGGCAGGCAGCATTGGGAAGATGGAGAGCCACTGTCTTGAGTGCTTAGGGCTCAGTTAAGAACATTGTGAGATGAGTGTTTAGGCCTTCCATTGCAAAGAATAGCCAGGCAGGTGTCATATTAGGACCAGATACCTGCTTTCTCTTTGTTTGGCTTTGTGTGTGTGTGTGTGTGTGTGTGTGTGTGTGTGTGTGTGTGTGTTTCTTGTTTGCTTATTTTTTTCAAGACAGGGTTTTCCTATGTAGCCTTGGCTGTCCTGGGCTTGCTTTGTAGACCTCAAACTCACAGAGATCTGCCTGCATGCAACACCCTTCTGGTTCCATCTCTCTCCATGCTTTTGGTGGTGGGATGGGAGTGGTAAGATTCTCATAATTTCTTAGCATAAAGGCCTTCTACAAATGATGTTAGCTTGGTCTCTGCCAAACTCATTAATTTTGTCCACTTTCTTAGGTGATGCAAGCTATATACAGTGGGTAGGTGTGGCCCTTATGGAGTTTATACCTCCTGACAGGTATAAGATGTTCATTAATGAGTCATTCATTACAATGGCTTCAGTCCTGGACCCAGGCAGGGGCTGAACCTTGCATCTTGTCTGGCTTTTCTACAGTCCAGTGTGGATGCCAGAAGCAAAGTGTTAGGCTGGAAGTGGCGGGTGTTGGAGATGAGTCTGTTTGGGTAGGGATAGTGTTCATAATTAGAGATGTAAAGCCATCGGGTCTTCTCATCCTTGGTCAGGTAGAGTTAGCAGAGATGGGTGGAGACAGGCCTCAGAAGTGGGTGGCAGTGGGACTTCTTGGGGAAAGGGACAGGCTAGGAAACCAGGACCACAGCCACAGGCCTGCTACTCCACAGTCTCCACTCCAGTCAGCAGTGTGGGGGCTGCTGGCACTTGCCTTGGCAAACCTTCTGTCTTGCCTCCCGGCTTTGAAGTGGTAGGGAAGATGTTTCTGGAACCCAGCCTGCCAGCTGGTGGAGGAAAACCACATCCGGGCGTGCTCAAACACTGGCAGGGAGACAGCTATGGCTTCTTAGCATGGTATGGCTAAAGGCATACTTTGGTTAAGAATAGAGGGAGCACCCCTTATTGGCATAGACAGGGATTAGGGTCTCTGTACTTAGGTTGTCCTGAAAACATGTTGCTCACCAGGGTGGGATGACAAAGGAAGGAGACAACTCTAGAGGCCTGTGTTTAGGTTTCTGGCCCCAAGGACACAGTGATCCCTCCGTACTGAAGTCCTCTTTTGAATTATCTGCAAACAAGATTTCTGCAACATTAGAGATGCTCTTCATGCATGTTTGACTTTTTAATGCTTTTGTTTGGTGTCGGAGGTATCAGTTTTGGATAACTTTAAAGCCGGCAAGAGAATAAACTGTGTTTGGACACAGGAAATGCCTCCAAACAAAAAATGGGTGTGTGCGGCTTACAGTTTAAAAATTCCTCCACAGTGCCCTCTGAAAGATCCTGGTGAAGAGCAGAGTGCTGGCATTAGGATTGGGGAGAGAAGCTGGGTTCTGAACAGAGCCAATGGGAGCTGGGGACCTGGTAGAGTATTTCCTTAGCAGAATTTCCCTCTGGGCAAAACTGTGTCCTAATCTAGTTTGTTTATTTAGTAAGGCACTTTCAGTTTTTAGAGTTGCAGCTCGTATCCCTTCCACTTGAAGAGGTGCAATTGTATATTGTATCCTTGTTTGGTGCCACTTAGGCACAGAGAACTCCATTCTTTAATTTCTTTGAAGTAATTAAGTTGCTCTTCTTAGTTTTGTTATTCTCATAAAATAATCAAGACAGGTAGCCTACAGAGTGAGGATGCTTTGGCTTATGATTCAGATAACTGTAAAGTTCACACAGTATGGTCCCAGCATAAGGCAAGGGTCTCCCTGGTGACCTTACAACATAGCAAAGAAGCAGAAAGACAGTGGCTGTGTGCAGAAGGGCCAGGTGCATGGAATGACTTTATTATGCTTACCCTCAGGAGAACTAACATTCTTGTGGGAACCACCTTAATCCCTTCCAAGGATTGTGCCCTCCCATGACCTAATTACCTCCCATTTAGGTCTTACCATTTTTCAGTAGCATCTTGTCTGTGGGTGGCACCATTCCCCAAGCACACGGCATTCTAGACGGTGTAAATACAAAAGAGTGAGCTCACCATCGGCATGCTTGTGCCCATTGCAGTCTTCTGCCTGTGGACGGAAGATGACCAGTTTCTTCAAGCTTCTCCCATTTCTCTGACATGATGGACAGGCCTCGGACTATGAACTTTTACAAAGTTCATTTTTATCTTTATTTGTTTTTATCGTAATAGTTCGTTGCAGCAACAGGAAAAGAAGCTATGGCAGAAATACAGATGCTCATTGACCTACAGTGGGGTTATGGTGATGGACTCACTCATCTTAAGTTGAAAATGTCATAAGCCTAAAATGCATTTGACATCCCTCCATCCACTGGTTACTATAGTTTAGGGCAGCCTATCTTAAATGAGCTCAGAACACCTGCCTAAAGCAGGGCAGAACTGTTTGACTCCCACACAATGTATTCTGTACTATTCTAATTGACTGAATACTGTACCAAAGATGGATTCTCCAGAGGGCTGTGTAGGAATACTTCTGCACTACCCCGGGGTCAAAGAAGTATAATTTAATCTCTTGTAAATTGGGAGCACTGGTCCCATCTCTGAGTTCTTTCTATTACACATGAAAAATAGCAGACTAGATATAACTTATAACACGTATGTTCTTAAAATACAAAGGAGTACATTTAATTTCATTGAAATTTAATAGAGAATTTCCTTCAGTGAAACTCAGACCATCATCTTTCATCATTGGTTGTTTCTGTAGAACTCCCCCCTCTTTTAAGTATTTGCCTGCAAACTACATAACTGAAAAAGTTTCTTGAATGTGGCATACAGCTGAATCCCAGCATAGCTTATTCATGCATGGTGGGTGCCCTCTCCTTTGGAACTTTATTTACACACACACACACACACACACACACACACACACACACACACACATACACAAATAACACCTTTCAGTCAACAGAGCCAACTTCCAATGTATTCAGCATTTCTGGTATTGGTCTCTTTGACTAGTTTTTTCCTCTTGCTTCTCTGCAGTAAGGGCACCAGTTATCTGTGTCCTCAATTGACTTTGGCCTCTGCAGTTGTTTGCTTTGCTTGGATCCCTTGTTAATTTCTAAATCCACTGTGTTTGTTTTTAAGTCTCCAATCAGCAAACTGATGTTTCTTTAGTTCTCTGTGGATTCTATTGTATGTTTTTGTCTTGGCTCCCATTGTTTTTTAAGGTTCACAACTGTTACCATCTTCTTCCTTTTTTTTTTTTTTTTTTTTTTTCTTTTTCTTTTCATCTCTGTGTATTGTTCTTATACCTTTGTTAAATCCTGTAGCACTGTTTTCTGCTAGGCTGTTGTGTTTCCTCTAGAAATCCTCCGTGTTTATAGCTGTCCAACACATGCAATTTATTTATTATTGTCTAAGTAAGTAAGCTCATATCTTTGCTATGAAGCCTCCTTTTCTTTCTCTATTGCCACCAAGCTGAAGTTTGAAGCCTGCTTTTCCATTTCTGGTCATGTTTTCTGCAGCCTGGGGATACATTGTGGCTGAGGTGGAGCAAAGCTGTGAAGGTGGTATTGCTGGTACCCAGTCAGCTTGCCTAGGAGATGTGGCTTTTACTTCTGCATCTTTTAAATGTTCTGTGAGTGGGTTTGGCATTCAGGTGTGGGGCACACACTGTACCCTCGAGTGGTGCTTGGGTGTGAAGTCAACCCCCAGTTTCACTATGTACCTAGAGTCCTCATTTACTCCCAGCAGAGATCCAGGACCAGGGTTATGACACCCTTCTTGCCTTTCCTTCCTGGTAGATGTCCATCAGGTGAGGAGGGAGATATACAAATAATCCCTCAGATTGTGCCCTTCCATAGTTGGTGATTTGTCTCTTATTTAGGGAACTGGGTGTGGGACTACAAGCATTGCCTACTTCCTTTCCCTGTCACCCCCTTTCCTCTCCCTGTGACCCCCCTTTCCTTTCCCTGTCACCCCTCTTTCCTTTCCCTGCCATCCCCTTTCTTCTCTCTGTCACCCCCTTTTCCTCTCCCTGTGACCCCCCTTTCCTCTCCCTGTCACCCTCCCATTCTGTTCCTTTTCTGATTTCTTTTATTTTTTTAAGGCTCTTGACACTGAGGTGTGCTCCTTTTCTTCCCCCTACTCCCACTCTTTTTGGCTTGTGAATATTTCTGCTTTAAATTGAGTTAAGTTTGGGTATTTTGCATGTAAATTTCACTGTCTCATTATAATTAGAAAGTCTCTGATAACAATCCAAAGTCTGTGTATAGTACCCCCTCCCTCCATCCCAACTCCTCCCATTTCTGGGTGGTAATCTCTTAGAGTTGTCTGCTGTTTCCTGCTGTGCTGTCCAGACTTATAAGGAGGTCTGAGGGGTCTAAAAGGGATGGTCACAAGAAGAGCGTCAAGGTGGACCATCTGCGGGAGGGGAACTGATGTCTGGAGGATATGATGTGTGTGAGGAAGTACGTGTGGATCTGATGTAGCCCTCACAGCTGTGGGGATGTAGGTGCCCCTCGCAGGCTGGTCATCCTTAGCTCTAAAGGTGCAAGTCCAAGATGCATTGCAATCTGGAATACCTCCAAATCCCGAGCCACCACAAAAGGAGGCCCACTACAAAGACAGGAGCCGAGAATTCCACCCACGACTGTGACTTTGTGTAACTGTTCAACATAAAGCAGTGCAGGCCCAACAAAGATGCTGCATAGAGTGACCTTCAAGCCAGGGGTAAGGACTGGGTGACTTTGAGTAACTCTCCTATCTGGATTTGAGTCCTCTCCATATGTCTACACGTATTCTAGAATCCAAAATCAACCCCAACAGTGTGGTGGTGTACATTTCAGATAAGGGGCCTTCACCCTGAGTGAAGGCTCTCCCCCAGCTGAGTGAAGGCTCTTCCAGCTGAGTGAAGGCTCTCCCCCAGCTGAGTGAAGGCTCTTCCAGCTGAGTGAAGGCTCTCCCCCAGCTGAGTGAAGGCTTTCCCAGCTGAAAGACTTGCTGTTTTAGCTAGTGCTTCCCTTCCAGACCTATCCATTTATCTGCTCCAATAGCTCCTTTCTTGGTTCAGAACAGAGGGAGGGAAGGGGGGAGTAGAAGGGAGAGGGAGGGAGGAGAGGAGAGGATAGGGGAGAGAGAGAGAGAGAGAGAGAGAGAGAGAGAGAGAGAGAGAGAGAGAGAGAGAGAGAGAGTGTCACCTTGCCCAGGGCTAAGTAGAATGTTTAAGCACACAGAGTGTTTTGATACTGTCTTAAGATGTTACTACTTGAGAGACAACACTACTCAGTTCTTTTTTTTTTTTTTTTTTTTTTAAGCTAGGAAAACACTGAACATGACTTTGGCTGGGACTGAGAACTGCCCCTGGCCGTCAGTCTCTCCCCAGTTAAGGGGCTCCTACAAGTGACAAGAACATTTTGAAAGTGGTCCCAGCCTGTTGTCACCTGCACATTCAGCTTCACTTGCATATTTGTCTGAGCCATCAGGATCCCTACGAAATCACAGCGTGCTCAGTGCGAGAGTGATGCATGCTGACTTGTTCAACAATGGTCACCTTTCCAAATCTTAGCACAGATTTGCGTTTCTTGTTTAGAAAACATTCCTCAGGACGCACTAAGAGTCAGATTTTTGATCTTAGAAGATTTCTGATAGGAATAGCTCAGGTCTCTCAGAAATAAACAAGAGCACAACACCGTCTTACATCAAAGTAGTGATGTGAATTATGTCATGTCAGTAATTCCACTTTTATCTGTAGTTTTAATGTTCTAGTTTCTCAAAAAGCAAAACCAAAAAGTAGCTATTAGGATACAGTCTGTAGGCTTTTCTTCACCATCTAGATTGGAATAACTACGATGAATTGGAATCCTGCAAGTTCCTGGGATCTGCCTGTCTCTGCCTCTGGAGTTCTGGGGTTGCAAGTATGCTCTGCTGCACGCAGCTTTTGGTCTTATTCAATTCTTTGCTTGTGGGTTCCATCTCCCTAGAACACTATTCCCTGTTCTGAACTTGGCTATTTTCTTCTAGCTGGATCCAAACCATCCTCTTGTCCTTGTAAAAACACACTTTGAAGGTAACCTTTTGCTTTACTGAGTTTTACTTGACATTAAAACAACAACAACAACAACAGCAACTGGTAAGGAACTGAAGAACCCCATGGTACAGTGTCTGGTGGACCTTGTTCATGACGTGAAAGTTGACCATGAGTTGAGATGCGTGGTACATCCAGACTTCTTCATAGAAGAGGAGTGGTCACTCTCTTGATGGTGACAAGCCATCTGTGTGGGTATCCTTTCCACAGAGGAGACAGTGCTTACCAGTAGACATAATACCTACCATTTCCTGACAGTTCCCTCTGCCTGACACAGAATGGAGTCCTCAGCACATGTTGTCTGGGTTAGTTAGCCCTCAAACATGGCAGTACTCATCCCATGCATAACTCAACATTGAGGATACGGCTGCATTTTTATAATGAAGCTACTTCTGAGGTCTGTCCCTAGTAATTTTCTCCTTTCTTTCTTCTCTCCATGTATTGTAGTCTCTTCCTTCAGCTGGGTGCCCCGATGTCAGCATTACCTTTCCCGTTTACTTGGTTCTTGAACAAGACTGCCTGGGTGACTCTGGATGCCCCCCGCCACACTCTTCAGCCTTTAGTTTCTTCATCTATAATCTGGGAGGCTCTCCTCAGTGTGAAGTATGTTGCTACATTTGACATACTGAGTATGGTACCTGGTCCATGTGTGTGGTTGCACTTGCCTCATTACTGCTGCCATCCCTCCCACAGGTCATTGGGATAGCACTTGGGGCTTTATTGCTATAAAGGGTTTTATAGGCCCCTGCGGGAAGCACTGGGGTGGTAGCTAAAAGTCAGTGAATATGGAGTGATAACAGTAGCTCTAGAGTGGTCATCATAAAACCACAGGTGACAGACAAATCCAGACTGCCTTCTGACTATGGGAGTCAAGCTGTATTGAAACACAAGCATGCTGACTCTCTTACTTACCTTGTGTCACAGACCATAGAGCCCGCAAAGCCCTTTAGCTTGGGCTTCTGCAGGATATGCTTATAGGTCTTGTGCTGGTCTTTCAGAGTCTCACGATTCTTGGAGTCAGCTCCTCAAGTAAGATGCTGCCTGCTGTTAACTTTCTGCCCTCAGCTCTCACTTCCTGGGTGTCACTACCTACCGTTGTCAGTATATTATACTAGAGCTAAAGGAAGGAATCCTCCTTCAAGCATGTTTCTTTTGTACATCTTTTCTAGCCTCTTGTAAAATTTGTAGACATGAACTATTAAGGGATTTTCCAGCCAGGACACTGGAGATCCTGAAGGGTCCTCCGTAAGAGTTGGCTTTTGGACAGATAGGCCTTTATTCCCAAGTAATCAGCTCACTGTCTGTGCTTGTGTTTTGAATAGAAGGAACCTTCCTGATGTCCCCAGGAGATGCTCCCCCAACTCCTGTCTGCTGCCTCATGTGCTTGTACTCTGTGCTGGAGTATCCATACTGCCTGATCAGGGGCCTTCTCTCTGTTTGTGTGGCTGGCCCAACCATATCAATTAATTATATACATTGTGATTTTTGCCATTATGTTTGAGGTTCTGCTTTTTGGCCCAAATGTAGCTCTCTGAAGTTTTCAGAGTATGAAACCTCATTTCTGTAAATTCCTTCTGCCATGGGATAGAAACAGACCTTGTCACTATGGTCATTCTCTGAGGGTCAGCTTCTGTCACTCCATTTCTTTCTTGACCACCAAGATATCTTTTTTAAAAATCAGATGCATTACTTTAGTCTAACTTTAAGAAGTCTTTCTTTTCTTATTTTGCTATCCCAAACCACTTACATAACTACCTAATGCTTAAATTAATCTAGTGAGAAGATGACAATTCTCCTGTAATTTGTTTCTTTGTTTGAGGTTAGGTTTTATGTAGCCTAGGCTGGCCTGAAACTGATTGTGCTGCTCAGAATGACTTTGAATTTCTAATCTTCCTGCCTCTACCTTCTGAGTGTTGGGATTGCAGGCAGGTACAACTGCTGAGAGAATACCTTGTGTGTTGTATGGATGTAACACCTGTCAATAAAAAACAAAAAACAAAAAGCCATGGCCTACAGGAAAGGGTAGAATAGAAGGTGGGACATCTGGCGCACAGAAAGGATTCTGGGATAGAGCCAGGCATGGGAGATTTGCCCAGGAAAATAAAAGGAGGACAGATACATGATACCTGAGCAGAAGTAACCAGCCATGTGGCAGGACATAGAAGGGAATAAATTGGATATATGCTATGAGTGAGTCAGAGAAGAGCCTAGCTATTTGGCCTATGTATTTGTCTTTTGAGTCTCATGAGTCATTATTCTGGGATCTTGGTGCCAGGAGGAAAAACACAAGCCCTATTACACACTACTGCATCTTGTTTACACAGTACAGAGGACTGTATCCAGGGCTGCTGGCATGCTTGCTAGGCGAGCACCGTACCAACTAAGCCACATCCCAGTCCTCATTTCTTATTTTAGTGTCATAGTTCCCTCTCCCTTGATTTACCCTTAAATATTTTTACTTGTTGAGGCTACCTTATTCTTCTGGACCTGACTCTCAAGGTTCTCTGGTTTACCTGGCATTCTTTCAGACACAGTTGTGATGGTATATAAAAGTGTGTGTGTGTGTGTGTGTGTGTGTGTGTGTGTGTTATATAGTATATAAAATGTGGGAACTAATGCAGTAAAGGCACGTGAGTTGTGATGCTTTTCTAGTGACAACCGAGGACCAGATGCTACTCATAAAAGAATATAACAGAGACATTATCCTGACAGGGAAGCCGTTAAAGCTGCATGGGCAGTAGGCCAGAGATCGAAGTGGACCCTACCAAATGGATGATAAACAGTCGAGAGGCCAAATGATTGTGGTGAAGGAGAGGATGATATCTCAAGGGAAGCTCTGGATAGTGAAAGAAGATGGCTGGCTTGGATGAAATGTATGGGTAGGAAAGGAGAACCCTTGGGTTCTAGGCTCATCCTAGTAAGACAAAAGTGAGTCTTCATTCATTTTTACAGAAAGTATTGTGCCCTGTAGAAAAAGATGTGACAGGAAGAGCACATCTCAAAGGCCCACAAACAACAGGGCCAAGCGATCATGTACTAAAAAGGCTCCAAAGCTGTGAGATGGACTAAACTTTTTCTCTCTCTCTAAGGTGGTCATCTCAAACATTTATTCTAGTGGCAGAAGCTAACTAACCCAGGGACAGCAGCCTCATCCAAGTATGTAGCTAGAAGTGGGAGGAGATGTGAAAATGGGATGTTCTCTCCCCCTTCAGTGTCGGGGCCATTCATACATTTGTATAGCGTCCCATGGAGAGGATGGCACTACAGTTTTCATGAAGATGATGTTGGGTAGGGACAGAATGAGGCAAGATCTCAGGCCGCAAAGTTTTGTAAAATGATTACCAAGTGACATGATCGCTCTTATCAGTGTTTACTGTGGGTTCTAGTGCATTCCTTGTCTTTGGTGGCAACTTAAGGTCACCAAGAGGAATGAGCTCCTTGGCTGTGTGCACAACAGGGCGTCTGTCAACAACCTCTTCAAAGCACTGATTCTGGCAGCATGGGCAGTAGCTGAGGAGACTTCCTGGCGCTTCTGTTCTGTATGTGACAGTGCTGGGAGTGGCATGTTGACAGGGACAGATCAATATTCCCACCCTACTCAGTTATGCTAAAACCAGAATGTCCTGGCAGACCTCAGGACACATAGCAAGGGGTTTCATACCCTGAAAGGCTCTTAGTCACAGATGTCTAAACAACCAGACAGTTAAAGGAATGGAGAACATATTTGGGCTTCATCAAATCCACAAGAAGAGGAAGGCCACATCTCCTGGAAATTTTGCTTTAAGTCTCTCTCTCTCTCTCTCTCTCTCTCTCTCTCCTCTCTCTCTCTCTCTCTCTCTCTCTCTCTCTCTCTCCTCTCTCTCTCACCTCTCTCTCTCTCTCTCAGCTCTCTCTCTCTCTCATCTCTACTACTCTCTCGCTCTCTCGCTCTCTCTCTTTGTGGGTGGTGTCTCTCCTCGCACCTCTAATTTCTCTCTCCTCTCTCCGCTCCCTATTTCTCTCTCTCTCTCGCCTGTGTTATGTGTGTGTGGTCTATCCCCCCTCTCCGCCCTCTATTTCTCTCTCTCTCTCCGTCTTCTCTCTCTCTCTCCTATCTCTCTCTCCCCTCCTCCTCTCTCTCTCTCTCCTCCTCTCTCTCTCCTCTCTCTCGCTCGTCTCCTGTGTGTGTGTGTGTGTGGTTGTTGGTGTCTCTCTCTGTTCTCTCTCTCCCTCTCTGTCTCTCTGTGTGTGTGTGTGTGTGTGTGTGTGTGTCTTTGTCTCTCTCTCTCTCTCTCTCTCTATTTCTCTCTCTCGCTCTCCTTATGAGTTTTTTGTACTTTCTTCCCTCTTAATCAGTTGCATTCTTTTGTCCTCCTGTTACTGAAATAGTTTGCAAGTAGTCATTGTCTGTTAGGCACACCAACAGCCTCTTTGTAAAGTCATGTGGCTGTTTTGAAAACAATCCTCTGGTCTGTATGTTGTTACTCACATGCTTACTACTCACATGTAGACTTGCAGAAGTTAGCATGTTAAAGCAGGCAGGCCTCTTCAAAGCCTACAGCGTAATTCAATAGCCCATTATTATGCAGCCTATCTGATAGTGCTAGGGTCCTCCTGAAATATTTATTTCTTGTCCCTGAACTGGCGCCCAGAAGGCAATGCCCTGCACTACCACGGACACTGTGATGTGCTTGGTTTCTGTCACTTATTTTATTCTAAATCCTCCATCTGCATTTGCCGCTTTGAAGTACATTAGTTACTATGGAAACGCTGATGTCATCTATGGAGGTGAGGGTTAGTAACATCCAAAAGGCCAGTATAAAATCATTTTACTTAATGGCTTGAAATTTATACAGCACTTGGGGGAAATTATGAGTATGTTTAAGGGAGCAGTGAACTTCTCCAACTATAGCTACCATGATGCGCGCACGCACAACAGAGATCTTCATTTGTGTGATGCATGTGTTGCAAATTGAGAAATAAAATGGCAACAGGAAAGCCAGAAGATTCATATAATTCCAACTGCTGAGCACATTGATTTCGAGGATGTGGTCTGATTATGACAGATGCTTGGATGTCCCCACCATAGGTGTTTTTGATTTAAGCCAAGGATTTATTGGCAGTGCAGTCTCACAGGCAGGAAATCAAGAATGGTCCAGCCTCAACACATCCCCATTTTACATGAGCTAACTGTGTGTGTGTGTGTGTGTGTGTGTGTGTGTGTGTGTGTGTGTGTCTGTAATTATCATCACGTCACATATGTTGATGTATATGGCTGCCATCGTGGACCCTTTATAGTCACACTCTGCCTTGCTCCATCACCCAGGGCACTGCTCATCTTTCCTCCATCTCTCCAATGCCATCATTTTAAGAATGGACAAGAAATGGAATCATTCATCGTGCAACCCTTTGAGAGTGGTTTTCTTCACTCAGCACAAATCTCTTGAGATCCATCCAAGTTGTTGCATGTATTAATAATTCATTCCTTTTTATTGCTGAGTGGTAGTCCTTGGTGTGATGTATCAGTCCCACCTAGAAAGGCACCGGGCCATGGTTATTGTTTTAATCAGAAGTGATCGTGGGCATTGATAGGGCCCTTACAGTGCTCAGTCGTGAGGTACTGTGAAAGGATTCAGGCTCAGAGTTTTCAGCAGGGCTCTAGCCTGCTGGACCAGTGTTGGTTTTGTAGAAAAGTTTGGTGGAGAGCAAGCTAACTGCATCAGGCAGAAGGATGGAGTTCCTGTGGGGAGGTAGACACAGTCTCCTTACAGAGGTGGCCAGAGCACTCTGTGCCCTAAGACCTGCATGGGGACAAGGCATCTGCACTAATCTTATAAGAGCTTGTAGGTAGGCAATGGGTGGTTACCTTTCCTGGAGAGCAAGTCTGTGATAAAAGAAGACATGATAACAGCTACTTGGCCTTCTTGGCCCCTAAGACCCTTTGGAGATCATTGAGATGTTGACCCTCACTATAGGACAGCAATCAGAAAACAGTTTCTTCCTTAGCCTAATTGGCTAGTTTTCATTTTGAAACGTGTGTGCCACTTAGCTTTAAAAAAAAAAAAAAAAAAAAAAACAGTCCCCTGAGGTTAGTGAGCAACACTTAACTAGCTAAGCCATTCTCAGGGTCCCAGCCGCAGGTCTGTGCTTCCGGTTTGAGGTTAGCCAGGAAGTGGGCTAAGCTGACAGGCCTGAAGACTTGCTACACAAAACGGTTGACTTGTGCCTTCCACAACAGGCAGACTGCGTGCTCATCCCTCTATACCTCCACCCACAGAGAAGAAATGACACTGGCACAGGCTATTTAAAAGCCACTCAAAAAACCCTTGGTGGCAAAGTGGACATTTTTTCCACCAGGCACTCTCAGTCTAATGGTGACTGCACAGACTTTCTAGGACTTTCTACTGAAGCTAACAGGATATGACTACCCTGTGACAAAGAAATAGCAAACAAGAGATGGTTGAGAAGGGAAATGGGAGTAACTTTGGGAACCTTTCTTTTTCATCCCCCTGCCCCCACCCCCCGTCAGAAACAACATAAGTTCTTATCTGGCAAAACCCCTTGTTATCTTTGAGCACTAAGCTGGGATGTCATACATAACTGCAACCAGATTTCCTGTCCTTCCCTAACTTAAGTTTGTTTTCTCTCCCTTTGATATATTTAAAAATAATTTCTTTCAACTACATCAAGTATATGCTCTGTCCTAGAGAGTTTTGATCAAAAACAGCAGATGAGACCAACCTTGTATATAGGTAGGCTGCTTCCCAAGGATTCTGTGTAGCTGTCTAGAAGACAATATGTTCAAGGACAGGGCCTGTGGACATGGATCACTTCAGAAGATTAGACTAGGGTCCCGCTTACATGGGGAGATCCACACACACAGAAGGGTTTGTGAGGCTTGGTGGCCAGGGAGAGGACAGGAAGTCCGTGTCCCCTTCCCAAAACATGTTCTTGATCAGAAGGAACATTTAGTGAGGGGACTTGGGGCCACACCATTTGTGCAGTTTAAAAGATGTATTGTTGAAACCCTGTATTTGTCTGTGTGCTCAAAGATCCTTATTTAGGGTTAGCCAGCTGATGGCCTTTAGTAAATATTTGCTAAGCCAATGAATGGAGAACTATGTGATTTCCTAACATGGTATAGATTCAGGCCCTCCATCTCACACCCCGCAACCCTACCATGGTGAACCTCTCATTTCCCTGATCCTGATGAAGATGTAGCAGGTGGAGAATGTACCAAGCTGGTCCAGCTGTGGCCTGGAGAGCACTGGCGTTCTGTCTGCAGCATCGTTCTGTCTCCCAAGGAGCTGCAGTATAACCTTGCTCTATAAGAAGTTGCCAGAACTGCTGTTAGAGCCTGTGCAGAGAGAAACCATGGCTGGGACAGCAGCCAGAGTGCAGGCAGGCACCACTCTGTGTAAGCAGAGAGGCAAGCAACAAGGTCTTAGGAAGGAGCCATGAGCATCTCTCTTGTCCAAACTGCAGGTCTGTGTCAGCTGATCACAATTTTCATGTTTCTGAGGCTAGTTAATAACCAGACACCTACCCCATTTTTATACCTGGCAGTAAACAACCTGGGTTTCCCTTACACCATGGATGGGCATGCTCCCTTTTTGGAAACCCATTTGTCCTTAGCATAAAGCAAGAAACTTGGAGACCCTACAGTCTTCTTTATAATTTATCTGTAGCAGCTGAGGTACCATGAGATGCCACAGACCTTAAGGCCCTTGGTAAATCAGCACCACAGTGGGGTTGAAGCATGCAGTCCCTTATCTCTTCTCCTTGCCTGGTACCTGGGCTCCTCCCTAGAAACCCTCTCTGGGGTACTTGCCCTTCCTAAGCTCACTGGAGCCTTTAGAAACCTCCTTCCACATAGCAGCCATGTCCATAGGGGTTCCCTCTCTCAATTATATGTCATTATCTTACGTTATGTCATGAATGGCTGTAGGTGATAAATTCCAAGTCCATGTTCATAACCCTTAGTAATTCCAAGGCAATACATCCCCATGTGACTCATGCGCTCAGAATGATGTCATGGGCTTCACTGGTTGGTGTGCAGAAACTTTGTTCTTTTTCCAAGCAGAATAGTGTTTGTGACATCCCAGTTGTAGGTAGTAGTGTGCTGACCATATTAGTCACCCTGTCAGCAGCCTGACCCACACAAAAGTCTCACCTGATTTACAAGCTCTCCCACTGCAGCAGCCTCACACAGGCAATGTCATTAATGGCCAAATAGAGATCAGAATATAAGATGAATAGTCAATATGGTACAGTTTTAGGGCTTTCCTGTGGCTCAATCTGCTGGCACCTCACAAATGCGAGGTGTGCACCATGGCGTCTGGCTTTTCTTTCTCTCTTTCCTTCTTTTTTAAATTTTGGATTCTGGGGATTGAACATGAAAGTGGTTTTACCTTCTGAGCCATCTCATCACCCTCCAGGGCCTTCTTGAAAAAGTAAAATAAAAAGATCATCTTAAATAAAGACACTATTATTGATTTTTTTAACAGCCATTATGTGAATTACTAGAATCAGAAATTATTCTGAGTTGTCAATTTTCTGGTATTAAATGGAGTTTAAGTGATCTCTTAATTTACATCTTTCTAGTAGCTTTGATAATTAGGTTCTGGTTTCCTTTTGACATTTTTCATCATCAAGATGATTTATTCAAGTTAAGCATTTTTTTCTGCTTCTGTGCCATATCAGGCCCCTTCCTGAGTATTTTCTGAGTATCATTTAACCCCAGGGCTGCTGACACTCTATGGACTTTTTGTTTGTTCTAGTTTGTTTTTTGTTGTAATAAACATCGTAACTGCTATACTGTATTATCCTCCCAGCCACACTGCCATCATCCTCAGCAGCCTGGTTGAACTTGCAAAGGATCAACCATCGCTGGGCTGGCTGACTGTTAGTGTGTCTTACAGGAGGAGGAGGCGGCAGGGAGGATCATGGGACCTTCACCTGAGTATCTGGCCAGCCCTCCTAGCCAGATGTGTGCATTTCTATCCCAATTGCAACTGCATGTGGCCATGGAGTCTGGAGAGGTCTGGAGTATATAGAAGGGGAAGAGCAAGGGGAGAAGATTCCACTTGCATGGCCGTGCGGGGAGTCATCATTCATGCTAGCCACAGACCTTCCACTGTGGTTGCTTTACAGTCCCTTGTGCTCCTGCTCATACCCTGCCACCCATTGCTCTGTGAGTGTTCAGACCATTTTATTAGTTTTCCAAAGCAAACGTTGGTGGAATGGTACCTTAGTTTGTGGTTGGGACCATAGAAGGAAATGGTAGATATTATTTGTATCTTTACCAGAGAAGTAAAGTTAGCAACAATGACCAAAAGCGACTTGGAGAGAAGAGGGCTTATTTGGTGTATAGGTTACAGTCCATCATCAGAGAAGCTAAGGCAGGAACTCAAAGCAGACACTTGAAGCAGTAACTCTTGAGGGTTCTGCTTGCTATCTTGCCCCCAGGCTCACACTCAGCTACCTTTCTTGTGTAGTTCAGAGCCACCTGCTTAGGGATGGTACCTCCCACAGTGACAGTGAATAAAATGTCCTACATACATGCATTCGTAGACCAGTCTGATGAGACACTTCAGCATTTACATCCCCCTCTTCCCAGGTAACTCTAGATTTGTGTCACATTGTCTTCTGTGGGAACTATGGCACTGTGAAGCTGTTGAGTACTCACAAAAGCCAGCTGGATAGGTACAGCTAAATCTTAGGGGTGGTTTAGGTCTGAGGAAACTGACTGTATGGATGTTAGTCAGTGTCTGTCCTCATCCTGGGTGTCCACAGGGAGCTTCCATACATCACAGGGCATCTGCCCTGATGCTTCTGCAGCTAGCTCTCCTTTCATAGGAAAGAACCTTACCACCTCACACAGGCATGCAGAAAGCAGTTGGTGGTACTGGGTAGTGATGCCAAGTTTGTCCTGCTCGCTGGATCACTGTGCTGGTGGCCTACAAGAGACATAAGTCTCCTCTTTCCTGACTCCTTTACTCACCAAGCCCAAGGCAAGAGCCCATACTATAGTGGCTTTTCTTTATCTCCACTCTCTCTGGCTCCTTTCTGAGGGCCTAGCCCTAACAGTAAGGAGGCTGTGGTGTGACCATCTCTACTTAAGTGAGTGGTGAGTTTGGGAGCTGCCCCAAGTGATAGTGTCATTCTCCAGGCTACTATTGTCTCAGACAGGAGGCTCTTTATCCCTGTGTCCTGACCCCAATAGTGTGTGGGTGGCACAAAACAAGAAAACAGTAGCCCTTCACTGATGTCACTTGGGTGTCCTGTACTCCACCCCCACCACCCCAGTCTTCCAGTGATGCTCAGAGAGCCCTGTGTTTGGACATAACCAAGAGGAGATGACATACATGGGTTTTGTCCATCCGAATTCCCCTGACTTGATCCCATGCATAGTGGGAAGTCTGAGGTGTGGACTGTCTAAATGAGTTCCTCCATCTCCTTTTTTTTTTTTTTTCTTTTGTGGCTCTGGAGGTGTGGGGAAAATTTTAAAGATAATGGACCTTTTTCTGTATAATGAGCTTTTTGTGAGCAGGTATCATTTAAAGGAAGTACATGTAAAGGAAGTTCAACATCAAATTCTAACAGTTATTTGGAGCTAGGGTATTTCCTATGGAGTGAATAGAAAATGCAAAGGCCCTAGAATTAGAGCATTTTTGCTATGATCAGAGACTAGAGAGGAGGTTGAGTTCTCAGCAGAGCAAGCAGAGGGGAGATGATGAGAGCAGCAGGATAATTGGGAAGATGTGATCAGTCCATGTCCCCAACATCTGTCCCCAGCCCTGCCCTTGGCTTCTGGTTGTCTCTTTCCTTCAGTGAGTCCTACCCTTGCCCTTGGTCTCCTGGAACCATGCAGTGGAAACTATTTCCCTTCTGGAATGACAGAGCACAAAGTCCCCATGGGAAGCTGGAAGGAATGTATCTTTTTTTTTCTCACCAGCTGACTTTATCAGTTGGACAGTGACATTAGCTGTCACATCCTGTCGCTCTCACCGATATTTCCTGGTGTTGTCCTTTTAGCCCCAGACCTACTGACCCTGTCTTGGGTCAGGGGAGCTCCTGCTCAATCTGCACCTCAGTCTCAGCCACAGGACTCTGTGCAGTGCCCCAGCCCACGGTGCTCTGTCTGGACACTGCAGGGACTCAGTGATTGACTTGTAGGCCCACTTTTTTAGCGAAAGGGAATGCCGAGTCCCGACTCCAGCATCATTTCTGCAGTGGCATCATGTTTATAAACGTACTAACTATGGAATCACTCACCGACATCGTGTTAGGCATCTTATCATGGTGGGCCCAAAGCATCCCATTACGCCTTTCTTGTCTCGAATGGTTGAGCGCAACTCTAAGCAGGAACTCGGTGTGGTATGGTGATGACACTCTGCCAACTCTTTAAATGTTGCCACTGTAAGTAATCACGTGAGTCCTGGCTGGATGGCAGGTGCTGGCAAGTGTCCAATGCACTGTTTCAAACTCTATAGTGTGCGGTGCTTTGGAACCTGAGACTGAGGTTAACAATTCCACTGACAGCTGGCTGAGCAGGACAGTGAGAAAGAACGTGTCCCCTCCTCCATTCTGAGGTCCTCTATAGTGGTGAAACCTCAGTTTCCCAGTGGAATCTGGGCAGGCTTTTATGGCTGTTTATGGGAAGGCAAATGGCCTGACATGTGCACAGAACAGGTGTCCATGAACACTTTCTGAGGCGTGTGTGAGTGCTGGGGCCTTGGGTGGGTTCTGAAGTGTCCCAGATCTGAGATATGCTCAAGAGCAGGTGTGCAGGTAGTTTTAACACCTTCCTCTACCCATCCAGAGTGTTGTGACTTCTTTTTACTCCCTTACCCCCACCCGCCTCCCATCCCCCCCTTTCACTTGTCCATATGGGATACACTGGGATTTATTTCCTGGCTTTCACCTGCTGAGTGCCACTGTGTACCCTATGAGTAGCCTTAAGGTTCTGATTTTGGGACCCCATTGGCCTTCATGACTTTGATCCTGTAGTCACTCATGTCCCATCACCCATTGAGTGGCATGGTACTGCCTCTGTGCACACAGGCCCCACAGCAGATGGGTCCACATAATGCTTAGTCTTATTGTGGCCTCTGCCTATGGGTTGGCAGCTTTGGACTTTCAGAAACCCAGCAGGTGCCAGGGGTACCCTGCAGAGGTAATTTGTCACTTTGTACAAATGACAGATTTGAATTCTCAGAACCTTGAAAACCTGCTTCCTCCTGTCTGTCTGTCTTTGTGATGAAAGGTCTAAGATAGTCACATGGTTTCTTGACATCAGGCTGAGTTGTAAGTGCTTACGGTTTAAAACGTCATCCAGTCATACTAGCTGTCTACTTTTGGAGCAGTTTCTTACCCTCTCTGGACTTCTCCTTCTATCTCTTTAAATTAAAGTCAGTAATACCAAGCCCACAGTGTTTGGATCAGGACTTAATGAGATGATGTTTGTGCCAAGCACTGTGCCCAGGGCCTGGCACACCTCCAGAACTCAGCAGATAATTTACTTCCTCAGATAGGATCCCAAGAAAGAGAGCAAAAAGCCAAACAAAGTCCATGACATAACACTTTGCTATCTGTAGTGATCTGGCGGATTTCAGAGGTTTTTTTTTTCAACCAAAGTAAAAGAGCTTTAATTATACCCACATTTGTGGTTGGCTTGCATTGTGATGAATGGCTCTCAGAATGTGCTCCCCACCCCATTGCTGTTTGGAATGCAGGGTAGGCTGGCATCTGGAGCCAGAAGTCAGTGTGTTCTCTGCAGGGCTCCCAACATCCTTGGCCCCAGACTGCGCTGGCCATGTCATCTGAATGAGGTGTGGGCTGAGACTAATGGCACCTTTGCGTGGACAGCTGGCTCTCTTATCACCTGTGTGGTTTTTGTTTTTGGTAGATACTCCTGTTGTAGCTTTCTCCTCATTCACTTCATCCCTGTGGAGTGGTGTGGCTTTCCAAGTGACACTATGTCACTGTTTGATTTTTGAAACAGATAAGGTGATGCTAGGGTGGCCTGCTGGGATTCCAAGCCCTGCACCTGCTTCGGCTGGCTTGACCAGCAATGAGAAATCTCAGTTCCCTTTCCCGCCAAGTGGAGTAGTGACAGTGCTTGCTTCTTGGCATTGTAGGGGGATGAGGAAGAGCAGTTTGTAAATGTGCCTAGCGCAGCACCAACTCCACAAGAGATGTTTTGTAAAAATTACCTGGATTAACTTTAGCAAGATATGATATTTGAATACTCATCCTTGCACAATCCACATGTAAATGGTAGGTGGCTGTGCACGCTGGATCCTGTTATTCTTTGAAGTGTATTTTTTATTTGTATGTGTGTGTGTGTGTGTGTGTGTGTGTGTGTGTTCATTTGTGTGGGTTCACATGTGTGTGCTAGAGCCTAGGTGTGACCTCATGCATATGGAGGTCAGAGGACAACCTCAGCTATTCTTCTCCAGGAACTGATAAACACTGTGTTGAGAGAGCCTTTTATTGGCTTGGAACTGACCGACTGGCTGGCCAGTGGTACCCAGGGATCCAACCCTTTCTTCCTTCCCTGTGCTGAGAGGAGTGTGCACTGCCTGCCAGTCCTTGCATTTTTACATAGGATATAGCAATTGAACTAAACTCCTCACTTTACCAACTGATCTGTCTCCCAGCCTGAGGGCTTATTTTCTAAAACTTAGTTACATTTATATGTGTATGTGGGAGGGCAGGCATGTGCCACAGTGTACATGTGGAGGGAGCTTGTAGGGTTTCTCCTTCTATCGTGTGGGTCCGAGGTATAAAACTCAGGTCATCATGCTTGGGGGCAAGTACCTTGACCTGTAGAGCCATTTCATAGGCTATGGAGGCTTTTTTTAGTTTTTTCTTTTAGTGGAGAGGCGCATTCCTTGTAGAAAGGTAAGTTCTACCTTAGCAGCAGGGCTGGGCTGGGCAGTCTTACAGAACCCAGAAGGCAGCCCCCAACATGACTCAGTTGTCTCTCCTGAGACTGTTACCCATGGCTCACTCATTGTTCTCACCCCTAAAACATGCCTGGATCTCAGGTCCTGAGCTCACCTGGACTCTCCTTGCATCCCAGGGTCACCCTGGCCACTGGTGCAGGGTGCCAAGAGACATCATGCCTCCTTGTATGAACTTATGTCCTGGAAACAGAAGGGCACGATTCAAATGCAGTTGCCCTTCCCTTCCTGTTACTGAAAGCTGTTGCACCTGAAGTCTGCTCCCCTGGTCTGTAAGTGACAAGGTGCGACTGGTGTTGCTCATCCATAGTAGATGAGACAGGCCGTGGGGCATGGGTATTCCTCCTGCTCATCTACCCTGGCCGTTCAACTGTGCCACTCAAGTGGAGGGCTGCTGTTTGGGCTTGCTCTTTTTTTTTTTTTTTTTTTTTTTTTTTTTCTGAGGTTGTTGGAGATGATTTCATTTGGTGTCTCTTGGAATCATTGCAGTTCTCTGGCTTCTAGTTCATAAATTCTGTCTGCCCCCGGGGCAGTTTTTCCTTACATTGAAGAATAACCTATTTTAAGGGAAAAATAGTTTACAGGTTCCTGAATTACACAGTCTGTGGAGCATTGGGACATGTCGAGCTAGAAATGTGGATGTGGCTTGAGTGTTTCTCTTTGTTGTTCATACCCAGCCCTGTATGTATATCTATGTGCTTTTTCAACTACATTAATGCATTTTACATATTCATGTTTGATTAGTTACATTTCTATAAGCATTTATATCAAAACGCATATTTTGCAAATGTGGACACACTTATAGAGATTCAAGTTATTTTTTTCCTCTCTGCAAAAGTCATTTCCCCTGAGTATTTTATGCAACATTTCAAACATAAAGGAGACTTGAATTATTTGGTTGACACTCCTATGCCCCCTGCGGTGGCCCAACAATGAACACAGTGCTCTCTGTGCCTCACTATATCCTTTTCCATCTCTCTGTCCCTGAATCCATGTATTTCCATCTTCTTGCTGCTATGGTATCTCTAGGGAGATTGTTGGCTGTCAGTGATGAAGGCCATGTGCTTATTTTGCAAGAAGCCTCTGTTAAATTCTGGGCTTTCCCTGAGCCCTGCAGGAGCCTCTTGCAGAGTCCTAGAGATTGCTGAATGGCCCACAGAGCCTCCCACTCCACTTCAACAGTGTAGCCCTCTGTGCCTGGCCTTTGGCATTCTGGTGCTCACTGCCTTTCAGAGATAGAATGTTCCATGTGCTATCATCTACCCTGCCTCCCCAAAAGAGGCATCACTGAACTAAGAAAATTCTGTCTGCCCCCTCCCCTCCAGCACTCACTAGGTATGGGCTGTGTGTCTTTTAAGGCCCTCACAAAGCCCATTGATGTGGCCTCAGGGTTCCCCTTTGGTAATTTTTTCCCAGAACTCTCTAGTCAGGGCTTCCTCCTTAAACTTTCTGTCAGTGTGGTGCTCTTCAAGATGTGGGTACTCACTATAAACTCCTTTCCTGGTGCCCAGGAACTGTCCTCTTTGGACTCTGAGGCCCAGGTGAAATGAAGGCCTGGTTGAAAGGAGACCAAATATCCATTCATTTTAAACAAGTTCCTGGTATACAGTGTGGCAATAATGGCCTGTTTTATATGGTCTGCAGGATGACCTGCTATGGCTCTGTTTTCAGTTTTGAATGTGTGGGTTTGTTGAGTCCATAGAAAGCCAAAAGTAAAAGGAGGAAGAACAAGAGAGCAAAACATCATCAAATCAAGTGTTCAAAACATCCAGCAGAAATCAACTGGGGAAGCCTTACTGAGGCAATCAACTGGAGTTCCCTATAGAGAGAGTCCCCAGTGGAGCAAAGTGTCCCCTTGGTGTGACTTCCAAGTAAAAGAACAAATAACATTAGAAAGGCAACTCATCAAATAAAGGGCTTATTAGAAATATCCAGCAGAAACCAACTGGGGGAGTTCCATTAAGGAAGCAGGCTGGGCTTCCCTAGTTGTGACTGTCCAGGCAAAGCAGGATGTCCCCTCCAGTGGATGCTTTCAAGTAAAATAACAAATAGAAACAAAAAACAAATGGAGATAATGCCATCAGATTGGGCACTCACAAGGCCCACAGAGGAACTGACTGGGGAAGTCCCCTTCAGGCTGCCATCTGGAATTCTCCATAGATGGAGTCCCAGGCAGAGAACAATGTGCCTGTCCCCTGTAAGTGGAACTTCCAAGTCAAAGAACAAATAGTAACAGATAGCAGAAACATCATCAGATTGTCTCATCCAGCACCCACAAACCCCATCAGAAAGCATCTGGAGAGGTTGAGGGAGCCAGCTGGAGTACCTGATTGGCTAAGTCCAGATAAATTCTCAGAGTCAAGGTTGACACACCCACTCTAACCAGGAAGATAGTAAATTAAGGCTCTCTGTTGACCTCTCAGCTTCTCTTTCCCACCCAGGCCCTTTTATATCCTGGGACAAATAATAGGAGTATCTTTTGGAAATGGTTGAGCTTCTAGCTGTTATCAATGGCAGTGTTTTTATTCTTGGGTTGTTTTAATGTTCTTGTTCTCCCTGTCACAGAGGAAGATGGTCAGCCCATCCCAGATAAGGGGGACCTTCTTGGAGGAGACTTTTAGATAAATATACTTGGGTCTGAAGTGGTGGGAGAACCCCAATTCCAGATATGTCTTCTCAGCGAACTCAAACAACTCATAATAATTTACCAGTATCATTTATTATACAACATGTGTGTTCTGCCAAAACACAAATGTTTAGAAGTTAAAAACATGCCCCTCTGATTATTTTAGGCTCCTATTGTTAAAATTGAAAATAGATTCTCTTTTATGCAATATATCATGATTATGGTTTTTCGTTTCCCAGCTCCTACTAGATTTCCATTTTTCTTTTTTAAGGTCCATGAAGAAGAGAATCACTAAGTTGATAAAGCTAACTCAGAGAGGTACTAGAGGCCCTTGGTGTTTAGAGGCATTTTGCAAAGGATAAATGCTGGGAGACAGACATTAGGGCTATGTGAGGTGGTGGTGTCACCGATGCTGCTGTACCACTGTGATCAGCCTCAACTTCTGGAAAGGCTTTCAGCAGAAGTCTTTCTACTGTATGTTCTTTTCTGGGATTGCCTTGATTGAAAGAGCTTCCTTGATCGAAGCCAGTCTGCCATCCAATTCTGCCTACACCCTGTGTCTGATCCACCAGTGGGTATCAGAGCCAAGCTGCTCCCCACTGCCAGAATCTCTCAAGGGTCATCCATTCTCCCTTGTGGCTGGCCTCGAGCCTAACCTATCTCCAAATGGCTGGTCTCTTCCTACTTTCTTCTTCTTCTTCTTCAGGGCTGGCCTTTTCATCTTGTAATCCACCACTGTCCTTCACGGTCAATTTCAAAAGAACCCAATCTACAACAGCAAGATACAAAATTTATAAATGTCCTGGGACTGAGGCTATAGGAAGTTGGCGGAGTGCTTGGCTGGCATGCATGAAGCCCTGAGTTTAATCTCACAAACCAAGCATCAGATCAGAAATCAGCCTTGGATAGATGAGTCTGTGTGTGTGTGTGTGTGTGTGTGTGTGTGTGTGTGTGTGTGTGTGTGTGTGTGTGACTTGTAGTTTCACAGTGTCTTTGATACATATCAACAGTGAAACCAAACCCAGCTGCTTTGCTCTGTGTCAGGGTTTAGCACACTTATTGCAACCAGGCAGATAGTAAATATTTCAGGTTTTGCATGCCATACGGTCCCTACTGCATCCTCACAACCTCTCCAATCTGTGTTGTAATGGGCATGCTGACTGCACAAACAGGCCATGGCTGTGGTCCAGGGACAGTGTAGTTGCAAAACAGGTGGCTGGTGAGATTTGGCTGAGGGTCACAGTATGCAGACCCCTGACCTAGATAAACCATTTCTTGGACTGGTCTATCAAATTGTCTCTGTGGGACACCGAAAGGATGAACTGCCCCAACCCTACCCTTAATGCAGGTGGATTAAAGGTAGAAAGGAAAACCTTGGCTTTTTTAGACTCTAGTCCTGTGGATCTCAAATTATGTTTGTATTTTTATCACCCTTGTGCTTGCGTCTTTGCCCATAAGAGGTTTAATTCTCATAGATACTGCAGGTAACTGGGAGGAGGGGAGTTGCCTATGGTCTGGTTCCTTAGGTAGATGATAGTTGTTTTTTCTCTAATCTAAACCTAGGGCTCACTGTCAGCAGAAAGCATGGAGTCATTGGTCTGTGTTTTTACATACTAATTGGAGAAAATCGTCAAAGGGACAAGCTGACTGCAGAGTCACAGAGCATGGCATAGTTGAAGAGTGTCTGTCTGTGCCATAGTTTCCGTACCATGCTGGGCTGCGGTTCACAGGAAACCTTCAAGTAGCTTACAAACATCAGGAACTCAGTTATTAGAGTTCTGGTGGTGGCAAGTCTACGGTAAAGATATTGGCAAATCTGGTGGGAGCAGTAGCTGTATCTGATTCACAGTCACTACCTTCTGTGTTGTGTGAGTGTTGTTCTCCTGTAGCCTAGCCACCGTCTACACCTTCTAGAGGCCTTCCCTCCCAGTGTTATTGACACTGAGAAGTAGGTTCTTATATTAGAGTGTGTTGGGGGTAGGAGCAGTGTCAGGGTACAAACCTTCAAACAGTCACAGTCCAATGTTAGCGTGTTTCAGATTAACAGGTGATTAAAGCTCAGACATAACTTGAGATCCACAGAGTAAAAAAGGCCAATTTTTTGTTGTTGTTCTTTAATGCACCTATCTTACAGTATTTTATTGCTATGAAGAGACACAATGACCATGCCTTTCTTCTTACAAAGGAAAGCATTTGGTTAGGGGTTGCTTGCCGTTTCAGAGTTTGGTCCTCTGTTCTTATGGCAGGGAGCAAGGTAGACTACAGGTCAACATGGTGCTAGAGAGGTATCTGAGAGTTCTATATCTAGATTTGCAGACAGCAGGAAGAGAGAGAGCCATTGGGCCTGGCTTGGGTTTTTGAAACCCCAAAGCCCACCCCAGTGACACACTTCTTCCAACAAGGCCACACCTCCTAATCCTTCACAAGTAGTGCCACTCCCTGAGGACTAAGCATTCAAACATATGTGCCTGTGGAAGCCATTCTTATTCAAACCACCAAGCCACCCATCATCCATCCTTTCATCCATGTTCTCATTCTATCCTTCCTACTCTTCTAGAGTGTAAGAGCCATTGTCTTAGCTCTCAAAGAGCTTGCCCACTGATAAGGAGGGGAAGCTGTAAGAGCATACAGTGATTCACTTCCAGGTTGGTCCTTGACTGTTGGCAAGACTGGATGTTGCCATGGTAACTGGCTTTGAAAGAAAACACCTCTTACAAGGGAGACCCTTGAATCTATTTCATGAGATTGTGTCATCCTCGTCATGGTCTGGAGTACGAGTGCCCTAGGTGCAACAGCTAATAATGGCAAATTTCCTGTATGTAGCCCAAGAAGAACATGCGTGAGGCTTGAATAATGAACACTGTGGACAGTGGCAGGAACACCTTTCCAGCCACGGTGCCAGTTAGACTTCTGTTCTAATTGCACAGTGAAGTGATTGGGAAAAATTCACAAGACTCTTTAATTGCAAGTGGAGTGTGTGCGGACGGTGGGGAGAGAGATGGCAACTGCAGAGTAGCCCAGGTAAGGGGATAATGACAGCTAGGACACAGTGATGGTGATGGGGACAGAGGAGAAGACAGATAGGATGGACCAACCAGACTAACAGGAATTAGTAAGTGGATGATTAGCCGCATGAAGGGAGCAAAAAGGAGAGCATAGGAGGGCCACCCAGTTAATATAGCCATGCATCCTAAGACCTGTGAGACAGGCTGGAGCTTGTGAGACATCCAGCAAGAGGTGGTGTGTGCCTCTGACTTTCATGGATGACCTACCACCTGGAGGCATTGCTGAATACAGAATCTGACTCAGACCCAGAAGAGTGGTCATTTTGAGTTTGCATTTCTAAGAGGTTGTCAGTGGATGTCACTAGCAGAGAGCTGTTGTGAACTATCAGGCCTGTTCGTTCTGCATCGGCTTCTGCCACATAGAAGCTCCCAGCAGTGAAACATAGAGCCGTGGTTCTCAACCTTCCTAATGCTATGGCACTTTAATACAGTGCCTCAGGTTGCGGTGACCTGCAACTCTAAGATTATTTTTATTGCTACTGTCCTGAGTCATAACATAAATATCTGATATGTAGATGGTCTTAGGTGACCTCTGTATAAGGGAATTTTGCCCCCCCCCCCACACACACACAAGGGATCGTGACCCACATGTTGAGAACTGCTGCCTTAGAGGATCAAGTTGTCATTAGCCTGGGAGGACACTTAAGACTCCAGGTTCAACTCCTGGCTCTGGATCCACCTGGCCACCTGGGACTTGTGGCTTAGGTGCCTCTAGAGACCCAGAAGAATTCGCTCTATGAGAACACAGAAGTCCTCGATCCTTTCTTGGTCCCTGGGGAACAGACTTCCCTAGCAATTATTTCACAGCCTGTGGCAGTGCAGGCTCATCTTTTCAAGTCCAATCTCTAGAAGTACATTTGAGGGGTTATATTTTACATGAAAAAAAAAAAAAAGAAAGAAAGAAAGAAGCCTTAAAAGCAACATGGCCCCTGGGCATATAGGCAGCGAGCATGATCCTTGGCTATGTACACCCCTTGTTTTTAACACAACATATTTACTTGCTGTTGGATGGGAGAAAGGATGTCGACTCACTGGAGATATTAGCAGAGGCTGTTTGATTCCAAAGACCTGCCTCTTGTTGTGGATCCATTCCTTAAGGAAACAATGAATGGGCAGAGGAAATGTCAAGTCTAATAGATGCTTTTTGCTGTGAGCATCACTGTAAGCGAAGCCTATTATGCGGCTGGGGGTTCTCAGGGTGTTTGGAAATGAGTGTATTCCCTCATATAGGAAGAGCTAGTTCAACCATATTGATCATCCAAGGGCAGCACAGAATGCTTTATTGAGGGAGGGGGATTCCATATGGCAGCACTTTGTAAATGGAACTAGCATTTGATTACTGGGAGAAAATGACTTTGAGTTGCCATCTGGTTTCTTAGCCAATGCCATTGATTCATGGAGCTGCTAATAGTTTTTTTTCATAATTTGGCCCCTTTTGAATGCTGCTGAGCGATTGGAGCTATTTTCTTGACATCCTCCCCTTTGAACTCTGAGAGTGAATGCAGCAAGTGTACACCCCGCCTGCTTCTGCCTCAGCTTCCAAGTTCCCAAGTGCAGCACCATTTATCGTTACTGCTTTATTAAGTTAGTATGCAGCGTTTTGCATTTTTATGATGTTCCCCACGTCTAACAAATGCAAATCTTCCCTTTGCAGCCCACATCGATTTTTTTTTTTTCAGTAGCGTGAGGGATATCGAGGTGTTTCAGCCTCGCCTCAGTCCACAGGACCAATATCTGCTCTTGTTTCTAAGTGGGAAGCTCTTGAGTAGGACTGTTCATTCCAGTGTGTGTAGTTACTCAGAGAAAGACAGAATCCATGAATTCCCACTGTTTGCTTTTCTTGTTTGTTTGTTTCTCTTCCGCTGGTGAAATTTTAGTTGTCTATGGAGATAATTGGATAGAAGAAAAAAAGCTTGAGCCTGATGGTGTAAGAGAACCATTAGTAGATCATCTTTAGACCAGAGCCTGGCTCTCTACGGCAGGGGTCTTTTGGCTATTGATAGAAATGTCCCCAATGATTGAATATGTGCCTCCTGCCTGCGCTGCTGCTGCTACTGCTGCCTCCTCCTCCTCCTCCTCTTCTCTCTTCTTCTTCTTCTTCTTCTTCTTCTCCTCCTCCTCCTTTTTCCCCTCCTCATTTTTCTTCATCATTTATGCTTTTGCCTGTGTGAGGGTGTTGAATCCCCTGAAACTGGAGTTCCAATCAGTGTGAATTCCTATGTGGGTGCTGGGAATTGAATCCTGGTGCTCTGGAAGAACAACCAGCACTCTTAATGGCTAAGCCATCACTGCAACTCTATCCCCACCCCATGCTTATTAAAAGTGTATGTGATTCCCTGGATGAGGACCCAGTGATGACCTTGTAACGGAGCAAAGAAAACTTGAATCTGACAAGAAAATATAAGGTCCACAGCCTAAGCAGGCATGGCGGCTTGGGTGTGTGATCCTAGGACTGCAGGAGTTTGAGGCAAGCCTCAAATATGTAGTGATTTCATCCATAGCCTGGTCTCCAGAGTGAGACCCCACCATGTGCTCAGATGCTGCCTGGCTCTGGGTTGGAAATCTATCTGTGAGGCTTTTAAGCAGGGTTGTCTTTGTAAAGCTGGATGACATCTCTGTTTTCAAGTCTCCTCAGGCAAAGGAAAAGAACAGTGCCATCTTGGCAACCAGAAAGGTATATGTATGTATGTATGTATGCATGTATGTATGTATGTATGTATGTATGTATGTATGCATGTATGTATGCATGTATGTGTATGTATGCATGTATGTATGTGTATGTATGTGTGCATATATGTATGCATGTATGTATGTGTATGTATGTGTGTATGTATGTATGCATGTATGTATGTGTGTATGTATGTATGCATGTATGTGTGTATGTATGTGTGTATGCATGTATGCATGCATGTATGTATGCGTGTATGTATGTATGTATGTGTATGTATGTATGTATGTATGTATGTATGTATGTATCACAATAATATGGTGGTTTGAGAATGGCCCCCAGAGCCTCATACATTTGAATGCTTAGTCCCTTGTGGAATTGTAGGGTAAGGAATAAGAAGTGTGGCCATGGAATGTCACTAGGGAGTGGGCCTTGAAGCTTCTGCATCCCATGGCATTCTATTTAGCTTGTTCGGTCTCTGTCTCTGTCTGTTTGTCTCTGTCTCTCTTTCTCTCTGTCTCTGTCTCTCTGTCTGTCTCTGTCTCTCTGTCTGTCTCTCTCTCTCTCTCTCTCTCTCTCTCTCTCTCTCTCTCTCTCTCTCTCTCTCTCTCTTTCTCTCTCTGCCTCCTGCTAGTGGCTCAGATGGACGCTCTGAACTGCTGCTCCAGCATCATGTCTGCCTGTCTGCTGCCATGTTCCCCACCATGATGTTCATGGACTCACCCTCTGAAACTGTAGACTTCCAGTAAGATCTTCTATAAGTTCCTTTGGTCATGGTGGCTCTTCACATTGAAGAGTCATAGTGTCTAGTCATTTTGAAAGAATGACTAATACAGATGGTAAGTTCTGGCTCTAGTGCCATTGTTTTTACAAATGGTTGCCTTTAAAACAAAAACATGAAGAACTTGGATGTTCCCACTAGGTGCTTATCCTGCTTTTCAACATTTATGGATCAAAAAAATCAGTAAATGAATGTCCTTGGATTTCTAATCGTTTCCTTGCCCTGACTCCTCAGATTCTCAGAATGCTGTTATAGGTGATCTCCCTGCTGATGCTGGCACTGTCTGTCCTTTTGATAGTCTCCCTGGAATCTGGAAGCCCAGCGGGTTGCCCCATGCATGAAGCTGAGGTGACCCTGCAGCCCACGCTTTGGCACAGTCTGCTGATTACACTGTTAGAACTAGATAGACACATAAGGCTGTTTAAGGCCTGTGTGGCCAGCCACGCAGAATTCTAGTCCAGATGACGTTTCAGGTAGGGATCATTTATTTAGTATTGTCTTTTTGAGGTTTATTCACGTTGCACACATGTCAATAGTTTATTTCACTTCCCTGCTGAATACCATTCTTTCTCTTGGGACTCTGTGGATATTGGTTTAGTAGATGACTTTGCTGCCATGTTTATGGCTATAGCACATTTTTTTTGTTTGTGAGTATTGATGGATTTTTGTGCTGTTCCTGGCTGCAGTGCATAATCCCACAATGTACATGTTTTGTGGAATATAGGTTTTCATCTTTCCTCAGTAGAGCTCTGGGAGCAAGATTGCTCCATCATAAAATAAAGTTGAATGTTTTAAAAAGTTGCTCAGCCAGTTTCCAAAGCATCTGTATGCATTTTGTCTTCACATTCTTACTAGCAGTGTTTGAAGGATATGTGTCTGTGTCTTTTTAAACAGACAGTCTAGTGGGTGGGCAGTAGTATCTCACTGTGGTTCTGACTGGCATTTCTCTAAGACTAATGGTGCTGAGCATCTTTTCAGAGCTTATTAGACATTTGTACATCTTCTTTGGTGAAATGTCTATTCAAATGACACTTACCTATTTTGAAAAGTGAGCAGTTTGTCATTTAACTGCTGAGTTGAAGATGGGAAGGTGGCATTGTGCAAATCCTCTTTATCCTTGCTGATTTTTTTTTTTTTTTTTTTTTTTTTTTTTGTCTGCTGTTTCTGTCAGTTATTGAGTGGGCTGTTAACCTCTCCAATTATTATGGCTGGATTGATGTTTCTCGTTTCATTTTGTCAGTCTTTATTTCATGTGTTTTGGGACCATTATATGTTGATAGAAGTTGAGTTTCTGTCAGCCATGTTGCAATTGTTTTGTATCTCAGGTCTCTGTTTCTCTGCTCCTTGTTTACTAGCCTCTTTTATATTAACTATTCTCTCTTTGGCTATTTAATTCATTCCTTTCTTGTGCCTCAGATAATTCGCTTAGTGACTAAATTTACAAATACATAGCCTCAGTGACCACAGCCTCTTCCAGGGCGATGCTAACTGAATTCTTACAGCACACGTAAGCCTTGCATCCACCTTGTTCTGTTCTCATGCCTCCCTGGTGGTAAGATTGCCATGGGTAGACTGTGACACCTAGATAGACTGCGAGCGAACTGTTGCTGTTTTGTTCTAGCATGTGAGTTTTGTGCATGTGAAGATCTTAAAGGAGGAGACGAAGTGCATTTATAATAGCCTTTTTATTCCCCACACTGGGGATTTTTGCAGTACTCTTTATTTCTTACACTTTATTTAGTGGGGAGGGGCACACATGCCACGGAGTGTGTATAGCACTCAGAGGACAACTTGCTGAAGTCTACTCTTTCCTTCACCATGTGGGTCCTGGGGATTCAAGTCAGGTCTTCATGCTTGGCTTCTGGCTCCTTTATCTCCCGAGCCACCTCTTTACCTTATTTCATAGTCCATTTTTGTATCTCTGCAGGAGGCCTTTTCTCACTTCTACCCAAAGGAATTACTTTCATATTCCTTGTAAAAAAGACTTAGCAGTGAATTCTGTCTTTATTACAGGACTATACGTGTCCCCACTTTGGTACACAATTCTTGGTTGACGTTTTTCCTAAGTGTTTTAATTATATCATATTTCCTGTTCCCTGGCCTTTGTTGTTTTTGATAAATAGTCAGCTGTTATTCCCCCTGAGGATCCCTAGTAGATGGGGAATCTTTTTGTTTTCCTTTGTTGCTTTCAGGTTTTTTTTTTCCTATTGGTCTTTATCTTTTAGCAGACTTGTGGTGTGTGTGTGTGTGTGTGTGTGTGTGTGTGTGTGTGTGTGTGTGTGTGTGTGTGTTTGAGCCTGGTTTTCACAAGAACTACTTCTGTGTCTAAGTGGTCAGTGACTGGTCAGGGTTTGTGTTCAAGTCCATTGAACACCAAGCTTGCATACCAAAGCAGGTTTGGTTTGCACGGCTGTCCTTCCATTAGGAACTTCCTAGCTGACCTGTGTGGATGGAGCCAGAATCAGAGGCCTGTTGTTTTAACCCAATACTGAAAAGCTGTTCTAGAGTAAATGCTCTTAAATGTATTATACCCCTTTTGTCCATTTTCCAGAGTCTTAAAGGGCTACACTTGACAGTATGGTCCAATTTTATCATTTTTAAATTTCTGAAATTAAAGTAATTACATAATTCTCTCTTTCTTGCTTCTCCCAACATTTCCCTGTATCTCCTCTTGCTCTTTCTCGCAAATTCATACCCTGTATTTCTTCAGTTGTTCTTACATTATATACGTCTGTCTATATCTGTTCCTAAATATATAAATACAACCTGCTTAATCCATATAATTACATGTATAATCATGTATATGATATATATGATTTCAAATTATATATTATATTATATTATATATAATTAAATATATATAATTTCAAAGGGTAGCCACTTAATATTAGTTTGGGAGTTCTTCCCCAGGAGAGACTGTCTCTTGTTCTTGGCATTACTTAGTTCTTCTTTGTCTGAGGTTGAGGCCACTGGAGATTTGTCCTTTTCATGTTAACATGTTTATTGGTGTTCTTGAAGTCATATTTGGGCAGCAATGCTCATGACTTCAAGGGTGTGGTTTCTCTAACATTTCTAGGAGATGAAATCTCAAATCAAACATCTGGTTCTTCTGGCTCTTACAATCTTTCTGTTCCTTCTTCCACTACAATCCCTGAGCCTTAGGTACAAGAGTTGTGTTGTAAATTTATTAGTCAGTACTGGGCACCATGTGGCTTTCTACACTTTGATAGGTTGTGATTTTCTGTAATGGTCTCTGTCTCTTTCAAGGAGGTATTTCTTTGATGAAGCATGAGACCTATACTTACCTGTGGGTATAAAGATAAATATTTAGTTAGGAATGTAGGTATAAATTATGCTGGTTTAGTAAAATGACAGTTTTATGTTCTTATCCAAGATACATGACTTCACTAGTCCTAAGTAGTTGGCTACGTTTCTAATACCAAACACAATTTCCTTCCTGTTGAGTGGGCATTAAATCCAATTAGGGAGCTGTTGGTTGCCATCAAGGTATGCCACTATTGTACCCTCAGGGATGTCATGCCAGTCATTGTGTTTGTTCACGGGTGTCATGTCTGATTATACCTGTTGATTGCCTCCTTCCCTTAGGAACTTGCATGGCAACTTCTGGTAGGTGTCAAAAGGCATCATTGTCATTTGAAAGGAAGATTTGCCCATCTTCTCAACTTTTCTTCGGCCCTGTTTTCTTTTCGCACCTTCTAGAGAGAAGCATTTGTATTGCAGAAAAGCAAAACAAAACAAACAAACAAAAAACCATGGGCTTTGGGTACAGGCTGTGCAGATTGTTTGAGTCCTGGGTTCCTCTTTGCTGACCATAAGACCTCAAATAAAAGACTTCTCCTCTGTGCCTGTTTTCATATCTGTAGATTAGATACTACAGTATCAGAATGGAATGGACTTAGCTGTAGCAACTGCAGATTGTACTGTGGAGACTTTCATAGTAGCTTCTTTTGTTGGATAAGGGGATACTCTGCATATCCCTTGGAGCTTGGTCACTGAGGACTCATGCCCTCTTCTTAATCCTTGTCTGGTGACTTGAACACAATCAACTCTGCCTGTCCTCCCATCATCTAGGTGACACTTGATGTTACCAAGAAGTGCAGGCAGCTCTTGCAGAACTGTAAGTGTTGAAAGGAAAGCCAGCTGAGCAGCTGAAGGCCGGCTAGTGTGTTTTCCCTTATTCCAACGAACTGTCCACTGTGTCCATGCAGCATTGGGTTTGAGACCAATCTGTACATGCACTTGAGCTCCCAATCAATTACTTCACAAGGTTGCCACACTTTGAAAAGCCCTCTGCCTTCTTGCACCTTTAGCAGTGGATGGATTGGTCTAGCCTGTTCACAGTGCTAATATAGTTGTTTATACAAAGAGGAAGGCCTACAGTGCTAGGCATTTGGACCATTTAAAGGCTGGGGAATGGGAAATGCCTCTTGGGATTGGTGCAGAGAGGCCAAAGGGGCAGAATGTGACTGACTAGATCCCAGAAGCTCCATCATCTTAAGCCAAAGCACTTGAACTTCTCCTTTTGGCAGTGGTTTTCACAAGAGAGTTTTAAACAGGGAGTGAAGTGATGAGGATTGTGAGGAGGTGAATGCAATAAGTGAGAAAGGAAGAGAGCAGAGAGAGAAAGGCAGTTTGAGAAGATTTGTAAGCAACTTAGGGTGTACAGGAAGGATCTGAACTTGGCAACCAGCTGGAAGGTTCTGGCCATTATGGGTCAGGGACCTGGGATGCCTACATGTGGGTAAGATGCTGATGTTCACAGAGGGAGCCATCAGAAGTGCAGAGCAAGCAGAATGGGTGGGAAAAAATGGACCTGTGTTTTGGGATGGGGAAGTGTGTGGGCACTGAAGTAAAAGTCTGGTCATTGTCAACTGCAAGAGTCTGTACCACAGAGGGATAGAGTGGCCCCAGGGAGAGATTGGGTGTTACCAGTGTATATGACTCAGGCAGGAGAGTGTCAGTGTGTAACACAGCTTTTGGTAAATTCTGGCTATAGAGGAGAGAAAGGTGTTTAGTTAGGAGGTGAATCAGGGACTTCTAGGTCATTCCTGTCACAAGAGAGTGTCGAGTGTGCCAGATATCACAGAGAAATCCAGTGTAAGAAAAGCAGGAAGATAACAGTTGCACCAACGAAGACTTAGGGCACAGGAACCCTTTACCACCAGCAGCTTCCTGTGACCATAGTGTGGCAGTGGTAAGAATGGGACCTGGCTGCAGCAGGGAGCTGCACCCAGCAAAGGGGGACCCTTGCAGACAAGGCTGGTGGAGGGAAAGGAAGGGTGGCAGGGACAAGAAAGGTGCTGTGTGATTTTCAGTTGTTTGTACTCATGTGTGGGGACAAGGCAAGGATGAAGTCAGTGAGGTGGGGAAAAGAGAGACAAGAAGGGACAGGATAAGCAATGGGTGGGGCAGGTCTTTTTCCCATGGAGATGAGTTGAGCACTCCACGCCTCTTTCCTTGGTCCCCTGATAGCACCCATTTCTTCTGAAACCACACCCCACACACTGTATTAGTTACTTTTCATTGTTATGACAACAGGATGCCTGTCATAAACAACTTAAGATAGGAAGAGTGTATTTGGGCAGGCTCATGGCTGAAGGGGACATAGACCATCATGGCCTGGAAGGCATGGTTGGAGTTCTTAGTGGCACAGCTTTCTAAATCTCAGTGCCTCAGAAGCAGCAAGCGGTATGGAAGTGAAGCTGGGCTGTAAAAGTCAGGGTCTCTCCTCTGTTGACCCACTTCCTCTAACTAGGTCCTGCCCCTAGCAAACACATTCCATCTGCTGCTTGGTGGTTACAAGTACCCCAGGATAGCTATGGATGTGGCCCAAGGCTGAGACATAAAATTAGAAACTTATCTAAAATATTAAGAAATTTTTTTCTTTTCAACTTGTCATTCTTTGAAAACAGGTGTTGTGTCACAATGTCAAGAGATTGGGAACAGGTAAAAATTCCATACCTTCCCAAAAGGGCACCCCCATCTAGGGACCAAACATAAGAGCCTGTGAGGACAGCTCACACTCAAACCATAGCACACACTCACTTTAAGCTCTCCAGTCGGCCCTCCATCACAGGTATGCCTTTTGCCTTTGCCTTTGATATTTGGTGGTGCAGCATTGTTAGTGCCTGGAACTAGTGGCTTGCATCCAGAAAGTAGTGAGCTCATCATCTTAGGAGCGAGACAGGCTAAGTAGGGGGATGTCTGCTTTTCTTCTGGCAGGAAGGGATGGCCCTATCATGGCAGTGTGCGATCCTAGGTAAATTCTTTGCCCTTCTGAGCTTAGATTGGTCCTGCAGACTGTGGAGAGCATGTTGGTAGAGGTGTCTGTTGAGGCTGTCATTGGGCACTGTGCATTTTAGGAGAAGCTGGAGGTATAGGATGCCCGAGGTATACACATAGGTAAGGATGAGGAGGGCCACATGAAAGCAGGGGGCTGTGTGGGCAAGCTGAGGAAGAGGGGTCCCTAATGTGTGTCACTTTTCTTTTCTGCTTTGGCACCAGACTTAGACTTCCTTATCCTTCTGGAAGCTTGTTAATGCTGCCTTGGGCAGGTGCTGTTTGCTCCTGGCTTGTGTTTATCTTCCACCTGGAGGCACAGCTTTAGTTTCTTAACCCACTTATTTGTGGGGTTCATTCTCAAAGAAGGTGTGATTCAATGGAGTGGATTATCTGAGTTTCTAGGATTTAACCTGCCTGGTAGATCCTGGTATGGCCTGCCTGGTAATTTGGTCTTGAGGGATTCATGTATCTTCCTTTCTCCTCCTTCCCTCAACATCCTCTTCCTCCATATGCATATGGTGAGGTACCAATCCCCAGTGCTATTCCTGAGGATTCTGTAACTCTACACCAGCTTTTTGTAATTGTTGCTGTTTCTGCTTTTCTCTTCTTTTTTCTTTCGATGTGATTTTACATATTGGGAACAATTACATTTTAGTGGAGCTTTTTGATTTGGTTTTGGTTTTTTTTTTTTTTTTTGTTTTTTTTTTTTTTTTTTTGAGACAGGGTTTCTCTGTGTAGCCTTGGCTATCCCGGAACTGCCTCAAACTCAGACATCTGTCTGCCTCTGCTTTTGAAGTAGTGGGATTAAAGACATGCAACACCACCACCAGGCACACATCAGCTTTTTTATGTGGGTTCTGGGGATTAAATTTAGGTCCTCAGCCTTGTGTGTCAAACGCTGTACTGACTAAGCTATTTCCCTTGCCAGAACGGGGGCTTTTCGATCACTCCTTGGTATTCTGGGGCCCTGGGGCATACAGAGAGGCCGCCTCAGCACAAAGCAGCTCTTTCTGAGGAGCCTGTATTAAAATGAATGATTAGCCTTATTCCAGGATTTCTTGTAGGCCTAGGCTTGGCTGCCATATTTGGTTGAAAGCTGTGGAAACCATTGAGTTCCTCTTGTTCTCCAAGAAGGCAGAGCAGGCACCATACACATTTTGAGTTCAAGCAGTGCTCTGGGTTGACGTGTGCAAGGTTCAATACAAGGACAACAACTTGGCCTAATGCCAAAATACCTGCCAGTGACTCTACAGCTCAGGCTCAGAGCGATGGAGGCTGAAGGGGACCTGGAACCTTTATTCATCTAAGCTATGGAGGGGAGGGGATTGATGTGATTTACCTATTGGAACAATCACATTTAGTGGAGCTTTTATTTTAATTTTATTTATTTTTTTGAGTGGGAGAATCATAAACGATTGGGCATTCTCTTAGAATTAATTAATTGGATAGAAAGTCCACAGATTATAAGGAATCATAAAAAACTGTTGCCTCATTTGGTTTAGGGCTGTTTAGGGAAGGCAGCGAGAGGAGAAAGATGAGAGAGCCCACAGCATAGGGGAAGGGGAGAAGTGGCCCAATAAAGATGTGCATGATGAATAGAGGAACGCAAAGGAGGAGGCAGAGAGAGGTTCTGGGGGAAGGAGAGGCCATGAGGTCTCTGTGAGGCAGGGCAGGCAGAGACTGACACTGCCATTCCAAGTGATCAGAAGAAGTGACAGCAAGGCTGAACAATACACTGAGTGGCCTAAGAGAACTTTGGTAGCTCAGGAGCCTGCTATGGGGCCTGAGAGCATGCTGAAGACCAGGCCTGCCTGTGGTCACAGTGCATACTGGGGCCTGGGCCTGTTGTTCAGCAGCTTTGAATGACTTTACTCACTGATACACTAGAAAAGGTGTCTCAGGGCATGTCTTGGGGAGACTGACATAGTCAATGTGAGGCTCTTAAAATCTCACGAATGTCCTCTGCTCGTCCCTGTGTCAGAAGACACGTTCTAATGTGGCATGGTGGTGCAGACATGCAATCTCAGCACTCAGGGGCTGAGGTTTGAGACCAGCCTGGGCATCACAGCAAGAGTGTGTTTCAGAAGAGGAAAGATATACCCTCCGCTTGACAGATGAGAGATAGAATTTACTTTGAGATTATTCTCATGGGTTTAAAAAAATGAAGTTGGGCTGGAACGCTTCTGATAATAACAGCAATGCTTAGTAAACTTGTTATCGTTGATGCTTTCGTATACGCCTGGGGCCACAGCATCTCAACAGCTTCTCTAGCCAACTCCTTCTCTGTCTTTTAAAGAAAACCGGTTTGAAAATCATTTCCATTTATCCATTTATCCTGTGAGCCCAATTTGTGCCAAATCATTGCAGCAAACATAAAGCAGCCTTGCCAAATGTCTCCTTCACCTGGCCCAGTTGTGAGGTGTGTCATTGGAGCAGGAGCAAGAGGCTGGGACTGTGGCATCCCAGGCCACCTGGCTGTGCAGACCTGAGATCCTGACCTTCAGGAGTGAGTGTATTGTGCCAACCATTTCTCCAGAGTAACAAACTCCTCACCAAAAGGCATATCTGTTCAGATGAGAAACACAGTAGCACACTGGGCCTCCTTCACTTGTGATTAGCAGTATAGTTTTTATCACAGAAACTGAATACTGGCTCCGGGGAGCAGAAAATGTTCCCCTTAGATCAGGAGGAACTTGGAAGGGCTGATAAGAAATTAAAGCTACTTTTACAAACTCACTTGTATGGGTTTAAAAAAAAAAATTAAACCCCCAAATTTTCACAAACTGGCATTGAAGTGTCTAGAAATGTTTGGGTTTTTGTTTGTTTGTTAGTTTGTTTGTTTTTAACATTTGTAACAAGAGTGAATGTGCAGTTTTTGTTATCAGCTAAAGATATAATGTGTAGAGCCAAGATCTGGGCAGTCTACAAAGCAGTATGGACCAAATTTGGCCCTCTGCCTGCTTTTGTAAGTAAAGTTTTATTGGAACTCAGCCATGTTCACTTGTGTACAGGTTGTCATGGATGCTGTGTTGGGCTACAATGGCAGATGGCAGTGTTACTATGGTGACCACATGGCCCAGGAGCCTAAAATATTTACTGTCTGACTCTTTTCTGAGTAAGTGTGTCAAAATTCTTTCCAGGAACCCCTGAGAGAGGTACCCACATTTCTTTGTTCTGACCACATCGAGGTTGACATCTCTTGCACTGTTTGTGTCTGCCTCCTGATGTGGGCCCTTCGCCTCATGCCTCCGGGGTTTCGAGTCTGATTTTGCAGGCACCTCCACACAGGTGTCCTTCCTGAATGACGTGGCAGCAATAACAGGAGTCAGCAATTGAGTCTCATTTCTTGCCAAGACTGTTAGAGTAGCTGGCCAGGTAGCCTCCTAGTCTTCATACTGTGTAGAATGCTACGCTGTTTCTAAAGGACAGCCCCCTGCTCAAGAGCCGCCCTTCCACCATTGACCTCCAAATCCACAGCAGATCCTTAGTGTTGCCTTCAAGGCCACTTGATCTCAGATGACTCCTCTTAGAACTCCGAAGTCATGTTGGTTTTCCCTCGCCCCAGGCTGGCCAGAACTCTCTACCTGTATCTTTCTTGTGTCAGTGATCTTTGTTTTTGAAATATTGTGGCAACTTCTTTCTTTCCCTGTCTTTCAACATCCAGCTCATTCTTTTTTTAAAATATATTTTATTAATTTATTCATGTTACATCTCAATTGTTATCCCATCCCTTGTATCCTCCCATTCCTCCCTCCCTCCCATTTTCCCCTTACTCTCCTCCCCTATGACTGTGACTGAAGGGGACCTCCTCCCTCTGTATATGCTCATAGGGTATCAAGTCTTTTCTTGGTAGCCTGATATCTTTTATCTGAGTGCCACCAGGCCTCCCCATCCAGGGGATGTGGTGAAATATAGGACACCTAAGGCTTCCTCAAGACCCAGCTATTCCACTCCTTGGAATATAACCAGAAGATGCTCCAGCACACAACAAGAACATTTGTTCTACCATGCTCATAGCAGCCTTATTCATAATAGCCAGAACCTGGAAACAGCCTAAGTGTCCCTCAGTAGAAGAGTGGATAAAGAAACTGTGGTACATTTACAGTATGGAATACTTACTCAGCTATGAAAAACAAGGAATTCCCGAAATTTGTGGGCAAATGAATGGAACTAGAAGTGATCCAGCTCATTCTTGCTGTGTCCCGGATCTTTCATTGCTGTTGTCATTCCCTGGATTGCTCCGCCACTCGGTTGTGGTGCTGTAGCCTATGTTGTTGCTGAATGGTTTCATTCTGCCATATATGGATCATCTCTTAATCACAGCCATGCTTCTCTACCTGTCCACGGAGCAGGCACTGGGGTTTGTGGAATCAGATTAAATTGAAGAAAGCACACAGATCTTGTATGCCAGTGCTGATGGCAGCTCTTTAATTCATACCTACTGAGTGCTGGCTGCAGGACCCCAGAGGTGCTCGCAGGAACCTGCCCAGCTGTACCCATTGCAAAGGCTTGAAAACAGATTCCGGCAGATTGACTTGACTATCTGCTGTCAAAGCCAAATTGGAGGCAGGCATGGTGGTACAGATCCATGACCCTAGCACTAAGGACGCTGAAGTAGGAGGATCTCACATTTATAACCAGCTTGGGCTACTGAGTGAGTTCATGCTCATCCTTCTGACAGGGCCCTGCGCTCTCAAGTCAGGAGTTCCCTACTGACCTCCGGTGTCTCCTGCTGCTAAGCTACAGTAATAGACCAGGATGCAATGCTGTCTAGTGCCCCAAGCATACATATGTCAAATGTATACACATAACACCCTCTGCCTCCTTGGAGCAGGCACTGTCATTGGCTCAGACCTCCCCAGATGACTGCATTAGCTAGGCCCAGCCTCACCACCCAAGCCCGAATGAAAACATGGGCTCATCTCTTAGGAGATCGCAATGTTCCACTACTGCTCCAAGAACCTGGGGACCTGGACTCTTGCTAAAGAGTAAGGGAAGATTCAGAAATGCCTGCTCATAGGCCACCCTGTCCTGTAATACTGATGGCAATATGGACCAAAGTCCTCCCTTTAGAGGGGTGTGCGCGCGCGCACACACACACACACACACACACACACACACAAGTACATCTGCGCATTTGGGTGTGTGTGGAGTCCAGGGGTTGATCTCAGGTATATTTCCTCAGAAGCCATCTATCTTGTTTTTTGAGGCGGATCCCTCACTGGGACTAATCTAGGCCTGCTACCCAGGGAATCCAGGGGCCTGCCTGCTGCTACCCTCCCAGCACTGGGATTCCAAGGGGGAATCATGCCCAGCTCTGTACATGATTATTGGAGACTGTACCCCAGGCTCTCACGCTTGCTTAGCAAGCCGTTCACTGAGTCATTGCCCAGCCCTGGGAATCTGTTTTGAACAAGAGTTCATAGGACTCTGAAAAGCAGTTCCCCCTCTTCCTCCTCCTTTCCCTGCCTCCCTTCCTGTCTCCTTTTCTCCCTCTCTCCTTCCCTCCTTTCTTCTCTCCCTCCTCCCTACCCCCAACTTCCCCTCCACTTAGTTATTGTAGCAGGAGCCTGATAGATCCTGCATGCTCTTCATGCTAACTTCATTTCCACTTGGCCCAGGGTAAGGGCACTTCCTTCTTTCTTTTCCTCCTGGACCTGCTGCCCCTTTGTCTCTGTCTCTAATTATCCAGCTGTTTCCTTTAGTCCTGTTACCCATTAAGTAAAGGCAGCCATTCCCTTCAGCACTCCGCTCCCTCAGAGCCGGATTATTCTCTGCCACATAAAAAGCCACAAGTGGCTTTTATGGTCTCATGCATACTTAATTAGTCTAGCTTCTGAAAATTGTGCTTTAAATGAGTGAAGACATTAGCCTCCGATCTAATTGATCCACCAAGCACCGTTCAGAATGGCTGTAGTCACTTTAAGTGCTGGTCTAGACAAGCATCACCAAGGCCCACAAGAAGCTGCAAGGGAGGAAAGACTCCGCTTTGAGGCAGGATAAGAGCCCTGGGCATGATCTGACTCCAGAAGAACTGATTACTTAGTGCCTTGCCTACAGCTGTCTGGATCCCCATCACCTTTCCCTGGCATCCAGAACGTGCACCTTGTGTGATAGTTTCTGATGGAGCATGTTTGCCGAATTGGAGCTCTTGGTGGGGTTCCAGGGTTCAGATACACTGTCTGTCTGCTGTGCCTGTGCTCCTGCCTCATGGCAGAAATAAAAAAGAGACTTCACTTCAGCACCTGCACCCCCTGAACTGCATAGCCATCTACCCCCAGGATGGAGGATGCCACCTGCAGATCTGCCTGTTGAGCTTTGCATCTTAAATGCTCCTAAGGCCATGTGCAGTAGAGGCTTTATTGAAGCCTGCAGTGCTGTTGGAAGGCAGGAAACCTTTCCAAGTTAGTGCCTCCTGGAAGGGTACTTAAGTCACACGGTGGGTCCCTTGAAGGGGATCATGGGTGCCCAGATCCTTCCTTCCTTTTTTATTTTACTTCCTGGCCTTTACAAAGTAGCAGCTTTGTATTTTGTTCAACTGCATGCTGCCCACTATTATACTCTGCCGATCCATAGACCGTCCCCACAACAATGAAGCCAAGAGACTATGGGCTGAAACCTTCAAAACAGACCCGAGTAAATCTCCCTTTACGTCGTCCTCTGTCTTAGGTATTTTGTCACAGCAATGGGTATGTTAAGACACCATCAGACTACTCTGCTCCTGGTGCCTGTCACTGCCTGTGGCCTCTGACCTGACTAGTCCCTGCTCTCTTCTCAGCCAGCCTCTTTTGCTCATCTTTCCAGACTCCTGTCTCAGATCTTTAGGCCACCTACCCAATTCCTCCTACACCCCACATCACCTGTCTGCAGCATTTGGTCTACTGTACATGCTTTTGTCACAGCAGAAAGAAGCAAATAATTGAAGCCTTTCTTCAAATAATTGAAGCCCCTTCCCTGGGGCTTTCAGAAAGAACGTCTTTGGGAGGATTTTAGAGCCATCGTGACCAGGCCAGAGCCCTTTTATCCTCCGTTCTCAACAAGTGCAATCTGGTATTTAGAGAAAGGAGCCATCTAATCACATAGCAAGGGCTGAGTGGGTTGGGAGTTAGCCTTGGCTCGAAAGCACAATGGAACTGGAACCAAAAGGGTGTGACAGATGTTTCAAAGCTGTTTGTGGGGCTGGCCCATGGAATAGTGCTGAAAGGAAAGATTCCCCGAGGATGTGTCGGCACCTCAGCAGCCCGCCTCTTACCTTCCTTCTGGTCACTGGGAATCAGAGTCAAAACTAACCTGGGGCCCCGCTGAGTCACAAATGCTGCCAGGAGCCCAGGTGCTCACCAAGTGTTTCAGCTCTTCTGATGAGGCTGAGATCCTCTGGGCTCAGGGGCTTAAATACATGTTCTGAAAGGAAGCAGGGAATGGTGGCCTGGCCACACTGTTCTTTTGTTAGTAAGGGCACAGCACTCATCATGTGCTTGGAGATCAGCAGATGCAATGTGACCAGCAGGCTGTGGGTGAGTGGCTGTTTATAAGCACATCCCTGTCTTAGGTATGTCTTAGGTGTCTTAGAGGAAGCCTCCATCTCTGGGACTCTCCTCCCTGCCCTTTCTTTAACAACTCATACCCACTTGGTCAGTAGATCTAATGCGGCTTGCCTGAAATAAAGCTCTTCCCCTACAATGTCTATCACAGTGTGCTGATGAGGGCACACTCCCCAGTCTCCGTAAGGGCCTGGCTGCTTGGTCCACTGGCATTCGTTTCTTAGTCCTTCCAGCATCCTTTCCCATATTTGGTGTGATGCTTAGGCTTTTAAAACCCCGGATGCTCCCTTGGAACCACAGAAACACTAGAATACTCATAATGGCTACATCTTACCCTTTCCCAGCATCCACACATGTACGGTTTGGGTTTATCCTGGCCCCAGATCTTGCTGTCATTTCACAGATGAGCAGGTTAAGGCACAGCATAACTTGTTTACCTGCAGTTAAGAGGGACCGTGTGGTCTGTCCCTTGTACCTCACTACCTTTCTGTACTATCATGCCGTGGGATGGAAGACTCCCCTGGCCAGTAGATTTGTACCATTATTTCAGTGTTCATTTCTATCACACTAGGGCCGTTAGGATTCTGATTTCTCAGAATCAAAGCAGAGGGAGTGTAATTGAATTGGCTAGGGTCACAGCAGATTAAGGAAGTAGCAGGGTTCCACCTCTGATTTCTCTCGGTGTGCGTGCACTCCTGCCACCACACTGCATGGCTTGCCTCCATTGCTCGCAGTGGTATTTCTGGCTTGCTATGAGCTGGGTCAGTTCTCGCCTTCAGCAGGAACTCATGTCCCCCTTATTCATACCTTCGCTCAAAGTATTCTTCCCTGCCCAGTGAGGGCCTCAGTCGTCTGCCAGATCTCACATGACAGGGCCAGCTGTCTTTCTGAGATACAGGTCATGGTACCCACAAATAGGAGAGGCACTCCATCTTCCCTCCAATAAGTCTTACATTAACATATTGCCCCTTGAATTTATGATCTAGTTGTGTCCGTGTGTACCTTCCTGCCAGGTGGCCTTTTAAGACCAGGTGTCCTCATATTTCTGTCTGTTTTATTCAGGCCATTGCCAGGCAAATAGCATATGTTTAGTAAATGCTGTTGGGCAAACACAGGCAGACGGGAGAACAAAAGAGGAGGGAAATACAAACATCCCACAGAAATACCCTCAGCAGGGCTACAGGGCTTAGGATAGCCCAGAGGGATTTTTGTTGGGTTTTGTTTGTTTGTTTTTATCAGATATCCTTTCGGGGGAAACCTGTGTAGTTTAGAAACTTCCAAAAGGAGATGGCATTAACTATGATCCCAATGCCAGGCCTGTTTCTGTCAGTCTCTGGTCTCAGCTATTTGGGAAGCTTAAAGAGGAGTGTCAAATAGGTTCAAGATTTATCTGTCCTAAAGAGTGAGCACAAGGGATGGGATAACAATTGAAATGTAATATGAATAAATTAATAAAATATATTTTTTAAAAAGAGTGAGCACAAGCCTGCCTGGCCTACAGTGAGTTCAAGGTCATCATGGCAAACTTGGTGAGATTCTATCTACAAATGTGGAAAGAATTCTGGGAATGTAGGTCGGTGGTAGTTTGTTTCCCTGACATGTGTAAGGCCTTGACTTCAATCTCTACTCCCTGAAGAAGGATGGATGGATGGATGGATGGATGGATGGATGGATGGATGGGTACATGAGTGAGTAAAACAGTCTACTGAGCTAACCTTGCCAGTCTCCTTTGCCACTTAGGTGGTTTTGGCTGCTGTCTTGTTACAGGGCCTCTGCCTCCTATTCTGAGAATAGCGTGCATACGGGAAAGTGTAACCATGACTATGGGCCTTATTCGGGACTTTTTCATAAGTGCCCCCCTCTGGAAGTTCATGGAACCCCTGAACATGGAGACAGATATTGGGGAAAATCATCTTTGCTACGAGGAAAGTGAATTCTTCAGTTGAATTAGGGTTAGCAAACAAAAGGGAATGCTTGTGTGATTCATTGGGTTTCTACCTGCCTTTTGAATCTGGTGCTCCATCACCAGGCAGGTGAGAGGGTCCCGGAAGGGCAGGGCGGTGCTCCCTTGGGTGTCTCCTAAGATTGATTTTGACATTTTCTTTTGCCACCCTCAGGTGAGTGTGTTGACCACCCTGGAACGCAGGTTCAACCTTCAGAGTGCCGACGTGGGTGTGATCGCCAGCAGCTTCGAGATCGGGAACCTGGCGCTGATTCTGTTCGTGAGTTACTTCGGAGCGCGTGGGCACCGACCGCGCCTCATCGGCTGTGGCGGCATCGTCATGGCCTTGGGTGCACTGCTCTCAGCACTGCCCGAGTTCCTCACCCACCAGTACAAGTATGAGGCTGGCGAGATCCGCTGGGGAGCAGAAGGCCGCGATGTCTGTGCCACCAATGGCTCCAGCAGTGATGAGGGGCCTGACCCGGACCTTATCTGCCGTAACCGGACAGCCACCAATATGATGTACTTGCTGCTCATTGGGGCTCAGGTGCTCTTGGGCATCGGTGCTACCCCCGTGCAGCCCCTGGGGGTCTCCTACATTGACGACCATGTGCGGAGGAAGGACTCCTCACTCTACATAGGTAGGCACTGCCCCTGCTGTATGGGTTGGCTTAGTGGTGTAAAGCTGGGAACATGTTTTGCCGGAGCACTGATTTGCAGACCTGGCTAACTATCTCCGGAGCTGGATCTCCAAAACAGTCTCACATCTAGGGGCAATGAACTAAAGCCCTTTTGAAAATCTTTCCAAGGGATGCTTAGATGCAGCCTGCATCTTACCAGACCTTGGAGGTGGAGGATATCTGGTATGGAGGAGTTTGAGATTAATCTAGTGTGTGTGTGTGTGTGTGTGTGTGTGTGTGTGTGTGTGTGTGTGTGTGTGTGTCTGTGTCTCTGTGTGTGTGTGTTGTGGTACAGAGAGATTTGGGGCAGTGTAGTGTTTACCAAGAAAATTTGGGGTCTACATCTGGGAAACCCCAACTTTAAAGAGTCAAAACTGCCTCTTGCTGCTGCTGTTGTTGTTGTTTGTTTTGCTTTAACCTGAAGAGGCAGTTGATTTCATTGTCAGCTCAAAATTGGAAACATCTGGTAATGTTTCCACTAGCAACCTGTGCAGGAACTGGGTATTTAGGAAGAAATGAAGTATGCGCAAACTTTAGGGAAGTATTTTCTGCTGTAGTAGTTTCTGATATTTATACTGCAAAGATAAAAGAGCTCTAAGGTCTAGGGTTTCAAGAAACAGCTAAGTGGCAATTTGCTCATGTGACACATGGTGTCTGTCCTTGACCAAGTGCTGGTGGACAATTGGATGGTTGCTTGCCAGGTATCTCCAGCCCTGACTTAGAAGTATAAGTTTGCTTCTCATGAAGACATCGACAGCCACTGAGTGTGGAATTCTGATTTTGTTTTTTTTTTTGGGGGGGGGTTGGAGGGATTTTTTTTTTTTTTTTTTTTTTTTTTTTTTTTTTTTTGGTTTTTGGTTTTGTTTTGTTTTTGTGAGACAGGGTTTCTCTGTGTAGCCTTGGCTGTCCTGGACTCGCTTTGTAGACCAGGCTGGCCTCAAACTCACAGCGATCCGTCTGCCTCTGCCTTCTGAGTGCTGGCATTAAAGGCCTGGCCAAGTGTGGAATTTTGAATGAATGACCTCTAGCTGGGAAACTGTGGTGTCACCTGACAGCAGTTTGCCTTGAGGTATAAAACTCATTGTGTAAGCTTAAGTTAAAGTAGAATTTGAGCCAAATTTGACATAAGCTTCCTATCTACCAAAGCTTCTACTTTCCATAGCCCAAGCTTTCTGAGATAGGATGGCTGGGAGCACGTACCCTGGGAGCAGGGGCCTGGCGTGGAGTTGATACCTTGATTGAACAAATGTCTTGTAGATTGATGTGTGACTTTTCTGTGAGAGGAGTCTCTGAGTGAGAAAAGTAGAGAGTGCACACTTCCCTATCCAGAGGCGGAACAAGGCAAACCCAGTTAGGATGTATTTGTGCAACCGGACTTAGTACTGTCAAGGCAAAGATGCACAGTCCCAGCCCCCTCTGTGGTTAGGGCTTGTGCTGTATGGGAGGTGGTGACTATGGTGATCCTTTATTTTTTGCTGCTGTTAATCCAGCATGCTGCTAAAACAGTATCAGGAACTACAACTGGACAGTTGGCTTTGGTTTTACTGATGTAGCCCTGGGACCTTGGGAGCATTGTTTTTTGGTAGAAATAACAGAAGGAAATGGGCAATAGAAAGCTGAGTTTGTCTCCTAAACTGTCAAATGAAGCAGAAAAATCTCTCTCTAGAAATCACCCCAGACGCCTTATAAGCTCTCAGTCACCTAGGTTTAGGGCTTCTAGAACATTCCCTAAGCCCCTCTTCTTCAGGAGATGCTTTCTGATGAGTTACTCTGATATTTTCCCCACTGGTTAGGGTATGGTTTGTATGATAAGGGGAGCATTTGAGTTTGGGAAGTGGGAGGCAGACCCAAGATTACTAGGACAAAACAAGACAAGGTACACTTTTGAGTTCTCTGATCTGGTTCAGGATATTTGTAGTAAGCTTTCAGTGGGAAGATTGTTTCAGCCACATTTTGACTTGGGCTTCTGTTTTCTTCTATGGAAGAATAAGTTGATTGTTACAGTATATGGACATTGTAGCACTCTAGTTTGTCTGACCAAATTCCAAACCATGGCTGTGCACAGCTGTGCAGATAGCTGTTCCAGGTCTCTGTGAGATGGTTTCATGGGCCTGTTTAGAGCGAGTAGCCGAGAGCAAGCCTTTTTGCACAGATTGGCCACCGTAGGTGGCTCTTTATTGAATTCTCTAGGATCAGTTTCAGAAGACTATCGCATATGTAGAGAAAAGCTGGTGCGTTCCTTTACTGCAGGAGCCATAAAGACATGTCCATGGTCTCGAGGCTGTCACAGCATTTATCTCTTCTAATTAGGCCCTAGTTCTAGAAGCAGGTTAACTTTGCTTTTAGAAGTATTTAAGGGAGTGTGCTGCACAGAGGAGGGCTATGAGAAGGAAATGAAGCCAGGACTCTAGTTATAGATATGAAACGTTTGGGAAGGGAGGATATTTGTTATCCCTGATTCCAGCTCCAGAAGACCTGGCCTGGAGGGAGCCTTTTGTGTCAGTATGCCTAGATTAATACTGGATTGGAGAGAGACATGATGTACATACTTCATATGGAAAATACAGGCTTGTTTCTAAGTCATCTTCATCTGTATGGGTCGCCTGCACCGTTTAAGCTACACCTGACCTGCTGTTAGTTGCCTGAAGAGTAGGTCTGAAGATGGGTGCTAGCCATGCATCTCCAGCCAGGTTACAGACTCCCACATCCAGACAGAAGAGAAGCAGTTCAGCTCAAGTCCCTCCAGCATTTCCCACCAAAGTGATTACTTCCTCTAAGTCTTGTGGCTGAGCTCTTGCACGGGCCATTCACAAGGTTAACCCTGATCCGAAGCCAGTCCTTTCTAGAGTGAGGAGGGACTTGAGGGAGCTCATTACCAGGGGACAAAACTGGATGAATGGGGGACTCAGCTCTGCTGGCAGCCTTTTCAGTACATTTCAATACAGCAGCAGCGTGTGGAGCTTGGCCTCACAGGATGGGCCGGATAATGACCTGTGGGTGGCTGGCGCGTGGCACCCTTTGTTCCCATAGGGACTGAATGGGCAGGGTCCTGGTGAAAACCATTTGGGCCCTCCTGAGGCCCAAGAATCAACTTTTTAGGAGTCCAGTCATGTCTTAGCTCCGTGTTGTGACCGTCCATTAGCCTAGTTTTCTCAGCCGTCCTTTTGTCTCTCTAAATTACATCCAGTGGTACTTGCTTTTTATGACAGTATAAGTAACTGAGATGACATAATGGACTTTCTTTACCACGGCCTTTTACTAGGGTACTTCTTTAGTTTGTTATTTACTTATTTATTTTTTTCTAAAAAAAAAAAAAAGTGAAATGAGAATGATGATTTTTTTAAATAACTTGGAAAAGTGTTACACATTTACCATTGGCAATTTTGGAGATACAGAAAAAAGAGTAATGAGGCAACAGTTACTCCTGGCTTTATAGTATATATAATTCTAGCCTTTTTTTCTGCATTGATATGCTTCTCAGCCAAAATGTGCTTATAATAAACATGATTTTGTAATTTCATTTCTCTTAATATTTTATAAGCTTTTCGCCATGTTACTAAATATTCTTGTATGGCTCTGGCTGCATACAAAATATTCCCTTGTGAACAAATACCGTACTAGAAATGTCATCTATTGATAGAAGTGCTCGGAAATTTTGCTTTTATAAATGAAACATGTGGGTAAACTGTGATTCCTAGAGGTTAAACTCCCTGCCAGAAATCATTGATCTGGATATGGCTGGGCTTGGATGTGAGCGTGCTGCATATTCCAGGTGTCCCGGACATCTGCCCAGAAGGTTGCTTGGTGGGGGTGAGAGCCAGTCAGGAAGAAGTCGAAGTCAAGGAATTTCACTCGAGAGTTTGAAGCCCTCAGGAAACACTGAGAGCCATGATGGTGGCAGAGATGGGACTGTGTTTGAAGTCCAAGAAGGGAGGTGTTGCTGGGGTGAATAGTGGGGGGTCAAAAGGTAGAATGGGGGCTTGATGATAGACTGGAGGCAGGAGGTGAGCATAGCGTGTGTTCAGGTCAAGGTGCTGGAAAGTGATGTACTGTCGTTCTACATGTATAAAGACGAATCTAGATCAGAGTTCTGCCCCTTACAACAAGACAGCGACAGAGTCTCCCTCCTGTCCCAGCACTGTGGGCAGTGCAGTCTGTCCATTCCTCCCGTTTCCAGTTTGCTGCAGGCATCAGCGCCATCAGGAAGTTTGCCTCGTGCTATGCTCGAAGCCCCCCCCTCTTTACAACTTCCTCTGACCCTTTCTTATTGTACATTCTAAGGCCCCGTAGACACACTTCTGCCCCTCCCCACCAACGATTCCATAGTGTGATAATTCCCCTGAGCACCAGCCTTGGCATGGGCAGGAAGGGCTGCTTAAAGCCTAGGTCTTCCCTGCTTAATAGGCTCCATCTTCACTTCTGCTCATGAGATGTCAAGAGCTGGAAGGCTGGACTAGTCACAAGACAAAAGCAAATGATTGGAGAGCTTGGAGGAGGCGGGCGGTGCATCGGTTTGCTGGGCAAAACATTCTGGCATGGGGAAGTTAAACCACATGCTCCCTCCTGGTTCTGGAGAGGTTCAAGGTCAAGGTATAGGTGAGGTTGGTATTTCCTGAAGCCTCTCTCTGTAGCTTACAGAAGGCCACCCTACTACCCATTCTTTGCACAGCTATCCTGCTAGGATCACATGACCCTGAGGTCACTTTTGTAACCCCAACTTCCCTCTTAGAAGATGAGTAATCTGGTTGGGTTAGGGACCATCATAGGGGCCCATTTTACCTCAATGACCTCTTCAAAGGCCCTAGAATATTAATTATTTAAGGATGTAGATTTCTTTTCCAAATAACTTTACAGTTGTAATAACAATGGAATTGCAGATTGTTTTAAAAAGTGGAGAAGTCCCCTGCACCTTTCATCCAGGTTTTTCCTCACAGTAACACTATGTGTGTGTGTGTGTGTGTGTGTGTGTGTGTGTGTGTGTGTGTATCAGCAAAGAGCTCTGTAAGAATGAGGACCCAAGTTTGATCTTTAGACCTCATATTTTAAAAAATACCCTGTTTGACAACATGTGCTTGTAATACCAATTTGAGGAGGCAGAAACAGATGGAGCCCAGGGGTTTCCTAACCAGCTAACATAGCTTACATGCCAAGTTCTGGACCAGTGAGAGATGTCATCTCAAAAACCAAGGTCACTGGTGCCTGAAAACAGATACTCAGGGTTGTCCTCTGGCTTTTTACCAAAGCTACATGCATACATATACCCACATACAGAAACACACATGTGTACACACATATACATACACACATGGGGGTGGGAGGAAGTTGGGGTCGTGGCTTAGTGGTAGAATATTTGGTAGCATGCATAAGTGCCATAAAACAATGCACAACAGCCTTCTCTACCCCAAAAACGGGAAGTTAGTATTGGACAACACAGAAGTCCATTTAAACGCCTCCTGTTTGCTATGCCATCGCTGGGTAAGGAAGTGGGCTGTATGCGTGACTTTCCCCATGTCTGTGCTATCGTTTTAATGGTGCAGATTGGGATCAAGGCGAAGCCAGATCATTTTGAATTGTATACGTGTGTTCGGTGGATTTGTGTGCGGTGCCAGCACACAATGAGCAGAACACAGGCTGTTCTGGGGGGAGTGGGATCTGGCCAGAGGAGAGTGCTTGTCTGACGGTTTCTTGCAGGGGACCGATGGGGGGGGGGGAGGGACTCTGGCAGTGTGCTTGATTACACAGAACAATTGCTCTGAGCTTAGTGTCATATCTATTAAGACCCAATGTGTCATGTTTTCTTTGTTATCACTTATATTGAAACCCAGAGCAGCCCTCCATGTTTCCGCTAATGATGCAAAGAGAATTATTCTCAGATTTCATCTGCCAAGTGTTAGTTTAGTACCAAAGGTCACCAGCGTACCCGCCAGCCGCCAGAGGGAACTACATTTCTTTCTAGAGCTCTGGGAGCAAAGAGTTATGTTGCCTCTGATGAGTTTTTATTTTAACTTGACATTGGATAAAATGTGATTTAATTCTCCAAATAGTGTGGGTCGAGTATGGATCAAATACACCGTGACTGGGCTTCTTCTTCTTTTAAGAGAACTAATTGAAAAAGCCATTCCTCGTGGGAGCAAGCGAACCTCATTACGTTCTTGCAACTCCATTGGTATTGAAGTTTCCCTCATTAATTTCTTTTTCTGAACTAAATGGCACTGGAAGTGGTCAGCTTGTTTTGGCCGTGCTCCAGTCCCTCATCCCAGCTGCCCATGATAGGCTGTTGCAGTGTGTTTTGGCACTATGTTAAGCAACTCACACCTAGTCCTTATCTGGTGCTTACCTATCGCCTGGTAGCTATTTCTCATTCCTTTCTAAATGTGTATGTGCCACATTCAGTGGCTCATGGCATCATGGCTATGCTCACCACCTGGGTCATCCCTGGCATTCCAAGTTAGGCGTCTTAGAGTCATTTCAAGAATTGAATCTTTGTTCTCCCGTCGCCCTGGCTCCTGGTGAGGCTGATTTCCAGTTGCTGTGAACTCATCGCCCTACCAGTATGATGGGGTTTAATAGCCACACTCACTGTTCCTAAGCAACAGGTATTGTACATGTTAAGGGGAGGGCAGAATCAATAAGTGCATTCTTGATCATCTTTATAGTGTCTCCAGTTCCACTTCTAGGAACAAAGGCATAGCGATGGGCTTATCTGGATGGAGGACAGGTCGTTAGACGAGAGTCCTTGGGCTGTGATTTTCAGCAGTTGGTATGGTCCATGGAAAGAGCAACCTTTTCAGTCCTGAATCAAACTACCAGAGCTCTTGCTTTCCTATAAATCCTCTTCTATGGCTCATCTCAGCCCATAAAATACTAGTGTGACCACAGGATGCAACAGGGCAAATCTGTGTTGATTTAGAGGTACCCTAGAGCGCACAGCATGCTAAGGTCTGAGATCTTGCCTCTTAGATGGAAAGAATTTTTGTTTAATCTTTTAAAACTCATGAATTCCTGTCTTAACAAAATTGTGGGGGAAATGACATGAGCAATTTATAATTTAGATACCTGTAGAAAATTACGGAGTGTTTATTTAGGAATATTTCACTTCAGTTTGTATGTATACTTTGTGTTAGCTATGACCATGCTATAAATAAAAATATGTTCTGTCATTTGACAACTTCAGGTTCAGCAGCTGTTGTTCTAAGGGCCAGAAATAGTTCAGATTTTGGTTTTGCAAATTTTGGAGTATTTGCTTAGACTCTATGACTAAGCACTCCTAACCCCAAATTGTAAACTCTAACATGTCTAGAGACCCAAACCCTGAGTGCCAACATAATTTAGGAGCACAAAGGAGTAGAACTGGTCAACCCGTGTAAACCTTTCTATGACACTAATGATGTAGCTATTTCTTTTTTTCTAGACAGGGTCTCTCTGTGTAGCCTTGGCTGTCCTGGACTCACTTTGTAGACCAGGCTGGCCTCGAACTCACAGCGGTTCGCCTGCCTCTGCCTCCCAAGTGCTGAGATTAAAGGCTTGTGCCACCATGCCCGGCCCATGATGTAGCTATTTCTATAATTGCAAGATGTTTTGTCATTCTGGAGGTAATTGTCTTGTTCTTTAGCCGTTTTAGGTGACCAATGTCTTTGGAGATTTAGACTCATCCACATTATCCAGAAGCTGTTCAAGCTCAGGTTGATGCAGCTCATTCCAAAAGATAAATGAATTCTCCCTAAGTGCACTATGCAAACAGCTTTTGGGCAGGCTGCAGCTGCTGCTCCAGGCTTGCAGTCTAAGTGCTGTGTTAACAACTGATAGCCACCTCTGCAGTGTTGGGTAGCCTGTGGTCCTTACCTCACCTCAGGTTAGTTAAAGCCTGCAAAGCCAGTTCTTCCAGATCTACTGTTTGTTTGTTTGTTTGTTTGTTTTTAACATTTATCTTTATTTGTATTGCATGAATATTTTGCCTGCATGTATGTCTGTTCACTACCTATGTGCCTGGTTCCTGTGGAGGTCAAATTTGGGGGTCGGTGATCCACTGTGTGGGTGCTGGATATGGAACCCCTGTTCTCTGTCAGTGCTCTGAACTGCTGATTTATCTCTCCCACCCTCTCAGAGCTGCTGCTTTTTAAAGAGACTAAAGATGCTTGTTTCCAATTAGACTGCATTGCCAACTTACTGAGACCCCCTCAGCCATTGATTAAATAAATAGTTGACAAAAACAACTTGAGGTTGGTTTTAGCTCATGGTTTGAGAGGACAAAGTCCAGTGTGATGGGGGAAGGCATGGCGGCGGCTGGTGGGAGTATGCAGCTTGACCTCTTCACTTCTTGGCAAAATAGGAAGTCCAGACAGAACAGGAAGTAGGCCTGGGCCATAAAACTTCAAGGCCTGCTCACAGCAGCCTACTTCCACAAGCTAAGTCCTTCTTCCTTACGGTTCCACAACTTCCCCATCCAGTATAACAGGAAGTATGAAAAAAGAAACAAAACTATTTTTTCAAAACTAAAGGGGACCAGTTCCCTAAAGGAAGCATTTGAAATGCAAAAGGTATACACTTTGGCTTGGGTAGGGGCCCCCATGTCTACTGTGTAGGTAACTGCATCTTTGCAAAGAGACATTCACACATAGCATTGAGTGGGTGATGGAGAGGCTAGAAGACTAGAGAGGTCCAGGAAGAGAGGAGGAGGTACAGGTTCTCTCACAAAGCAGTTTCTTTCCACTAGAATATCAAAGACTGACTCTCACGACTGCAGGCTGACTGCACCTGCCTGATGAATACAGGCAATCGTCTTCCCTTTCACTGTAGCACAGTATTGTTCTCAGATAAAAGATCTTAAGATACACCTCCACTACAGGTGCATTTTTTCCCTCGAGTTCATTTCTAGAACATTTGCTTTTCTAAGAATAATCTTGACCTTTGTCTTCTTTTCACCCCCTCAGAAAGCATTCTGTCAGAACTGATGGAGTGAAGGGTTTGGTGTCCAGAAAGCAATGCCATTTGTTGTTGGCCCTGTGACTTGGGTTAAGGGCCCTTTGCTGCTAGAGGATTATTAGAGGAATATTATAGACAAGTGTCTGTCCATCATCTTGTTCTCACACTGGGGAGTAGCCACTCCTATCCCAGGTGGGTTTTGTGAGCTGCAGGAATGATCCATGTGGTACAGGCATAGCCAAATATGGCACAGAGAAGGGCTCTGATCTACAGTGATTGGCCCAAGGAATAGGTCAATCAGAATCCACTCTGGACTCAGACAGATACTGGTTACCTTCTTTCTAGAACAGCAAACTATAAGAATCCAGAATGCACGAAGAATCCAGTGTCCATGTTGGCTGTCACAGACAGAGGAAATAAGGTCAGCACCAAAGAGAGTAGAGCAGGAGAATTGGAGGCCAGGAGGGTGTCCTGGGTCTCGCTGTGCCTAAAGCTAGTGGCCAGCCCTCAAAATCCTAGTTACTTGGTTCTGTAGATTATCTTCCTCAGCATTTGCTGTAGAGACAGGATCCTACATCTTTAGGCTTGAACACTGTAATGTTATAAAGGACTTGAATTGGATTGTTTTCCTCTTGAGATTCAACCAGGCACAAAGATGAATATAATGGTTAGTTTCATTAATGCTGTGATCATATACCAGAGAAACCCAACTTAAAGAAGGAAGGATGTCTCTTGGCTCAGAAAGTTCTGTCCATAGTCTTTGGCTCTGGGCTCTGGCCCATGAGGAGGCAAAACACTATGGCATAGAAAGAGGAGGCTGTTTACTCCATAATGGGGCAGGGAGCAGAGAGAATAGTTTTAGCCTTCAGCTGCATACCCCAGTGACCTGTTTGTTCAAGATCAGGACTTCCCCTTGGCAAACTTCACCTACTAGACACACAAGTGCACAAGCCTAGGTGAGATGCTTCACATTCAAACCGTAACTAGCACTAAACTCCTGTGAGGCGGCTGTCCTCTGAAGGAAGGGCTGGCTTTTTCACAGCACCAAGATATGCACCATATTACTCTGAAGAGCTCCTGGCCCAGTACATAAAGGAGTAAGTGCTAGGCTGGAGGTTTTGGCTTAGCCCTTTATTTCGTTAATTTATAGTCATTTAAGTTGCAGATCAGGGACCAGAGGGCAAGAGGAATGTCCCACCCCTAGTGTATATCCCTCCAAACTCAAGCATGTGAAAATAACCCATTGTCAGGCTTTTTACAGGAGCGGTATGTATTTAATAGCAAATTCCTCATGTGGGCAGAGAGCAGTAAGCACATGCAGTTTAGTCAATGGCCCTGTTTATTGAATGGAGAAATATAACCAACTCTGGTCTCTTTCCATGCTTGCAATTGCCAAAGCTGCCTTAACTCCCTCTAATGACTTCATGTTGTTAGGAATGAATAAGCTAAATAAATATGTTCCATCCAACTCAGCTATGCCATTTCACTTCTGCCAAGCAGTGCATGTGCGTGCGTGCATGCAGGTGTGTGTACGTGTGTGTGTGTGTGCACGCGCGCACTTGCACAGGTATGCCTGTTTTAGTCCACACACAGATGCAATCTGCCGATAAAGTCTTAGGTGGTTAATGGACACTCATAAAACCTCAAGTGTCGTCTTTAAAGTTGGAATCCAGGAACTTGGCTTACAAATGCCAGAATTCAATGAGGCTTACTTAGCTGGCCTTCTTCTTCAAGCTGAAGGTTCTGCGATGTCCCTAGTGTAGGTGCAGTGTCTCTCGCCCTTCGAAATTTACATGGAGACTGAGACATCTGTATGCTCTTATAGGGAGAACTTCCATCTGCATCTTAGCAAGGTCCATGACCTGCAAATGTCTAAAGCCCCATAAAGTGCTAACGTTGGGTTGACCTTGGTTACAGACAATGTCGGGTGGAATAGTCACACCCAAGATGGTTGTGGCAAGCCGACTGTTACTCAGTTTGCGGGGGGGGGGGGGGTGCTGCGGGGGGCAGGTGTTAGTTTGAGTTGCCTTCTGTAGAGTCGCTGTCCTAACAAGAAGCTTTGAGTACCACTTAGGAAACATGGGTGGGGAATCAGAATGTGTTCCCAGTGGCCTTGATGACACCTGTCTCCTCTCTTCCTGTGTCCCCTCATCTCATCCCTTCCTGAAAAAAAAATTCTGTTGGAGCTGAAATTTTCCATCTCTTCTTTTAGCTCAGCTATGGATATTTTGGGTAGTATTCAGCAATTTTCTGTGCTGGTTTGAACTAATACGCAGATAAGATCAAAACTCTTTTTGTGCTGTTTTAAGGGGAAAAACATTTTAAAAATGCATTGGAATCATTAATAGAATTTGAACTCTCAGAGTCAAAAGTTTCCATGTGTTCTCACTAAGAAATAGTCTCTTGAGGGCTTAAAAAGCAAAGAGAGTCATGAGGGACCCAAGCAGTCATCTGGGAAAAACAAATGAACTGCACTGACTTTTTGGCAAAACTTTAGGGGGGGGGGGGGATAGTTTCTGCATTTGAGAAAATTCCTCTGCAGCTAAAGATGGCTTTTTAAACCATGGCATACTATTTCAGAAATGTGTGTGTGCCTGTCCTGGGGCTTGGGGGTGTTTGGTTCATTCTGACTTGTCTAAGGAGAGATGCCAATCCATCTCTCTCTGATACTCTGAGAATACAATAGCCACGGCTGTATTTCCTTTTCAAGATAAGGCTCTGCTTCCCCCAAGAAAGCTTTGCATTTGCCCACCTGCTTTGTAGCTTGCTAATGGAGTTTACAAAAGGAATTTGAACTCCCAGTAAGAAGTCTCATTAACACAGTGAGGATCTAATAGATTCCAAAATTGTGCATGGACACTCGGAACCTTTTGCAACCCAGCAACATTTATTATTAGCTTTCAGTCATTTTGCCTACCCTGGCCTTAGTCTGTTTACATTGATGTCACGAGAAAAAGAGACTGTCCTTCATCTAGGAGGCTCCAGCACCTCAATCCAAGTACACTTAATACCCGTGATCCTGGTGCTGAAGTCAAGTTTCAGAGACCATTCGGCAGAGGAAAGAACACGCTGCAACCCACACTGGTGAATCTGATTCTAGTCTTTAGTACATATGGGCCTTCTGACTGGTTGCAAGTCAGTGCTTAATTTTAGTATTCATTGTTTTCGCAAAGAAACTTTCGCAGCTGTCTGCTTATTTAGGCAAGTGCAGGAAATGCTTATGGACCTGCATGATGACCATAATGACATTGAGGGCACAAGCTTGTCACTCGTGGGGGTAGCCATAACGTGTGCTCACGCTCTCCTCATGAAATCCAGGGAGGTAAATAGTCTTCATAAGCAGGGTCCTATAGATGGTGGACTGGCAAGGCTGATATTATGACCCTAATCCTGGTCTCCATTATCTTGGTGCTCAACCCCCCTGCCATTTGCTGGTTTTTTTTCTACTCCTACACGAGCATATGTTACCACTGAGGTAATCCCATACGACAAGCGTCATACTGACTATAAAAAGTGGATTGAAACACGTTTTTTGACATGGTCTCTCTCTGAGGCTTTGGTTGCCCAGGCTTGCCTCTAGCTCACAGAGATCCACCTGTCTCTGCCTCCCTGAGTGATAGAATTAAAGACGTACACCACCACCACCCAGCTGGCACTGTATTCTTTATAAACATTATCTGCATTATTAACATATTTTCTGTCTCTTAAGTCTAGCCGTTTCATAACAAACAAGTACTGGTTTGAATATGTGTTAATTGTATTCCCACCATAGCCAGTTCCAAACTGCCAAAATGATGTTAACAAATATTGAGCTGGGACAGGATATGTAGTAAGATGTTCACTCTATCTTCATTACATTGAGGCAGTAGTGACAAATAACCTGAAGAACATGAATAAAGTATTAGAAAGTGAAAAAAAAAAGTGAATTGACCTGGTGAAAAGAAATGGCTCCATGGCATAGATGCCTGGCATGCAAACGTGAAAAGTCAAATTCAGATCTTGAACACCCATGTAGTGTGTGGTGGCATGTGTCTATAAGCCCAGGACTGAGAGGTGTGGAAGACAGATCATGGGGGCTTGGTTGGTCTTCCAGTCTAGCTGAAGTAGCTCCAGGTTTAATGAGAGACTGCCTGAAAAAAAAAAAAAAAAAAAAAAACAGGTAAAGAATGGTTGAAGAAAACGGAAAATGCTTGGCACTGATCTCTGGCCTCCATCATGGATAATGCTCACCGGCATATGCAAAGGCGCACACACACACACACACACACACACACACACACACACACACACAGACTGATGTAGTGCTGCTACCTCACTGTTGGTGCATCAGTGTACACCGCAGACCTGGGCACTTTGTCATTTCATCAGTAACCAATGAAGTACTCAGGTCCATGAGAATCCTGGTGTTCTCAGGATTGAGCTTACTGGCAAAGTATGAACTTGATCAGATGAAGCTTTGAGAAAGAGAGAGAGAGACAGAGAGAAAGAGATAGACACAGAGACAGACAGACAGACAGAGTTGTTTTCAACACCCACTCCCTTGCCTACAATAAAAAAAAATCTTATTCATCAGATGGCCTTTTTTTTTTTATGGTTTTTGGCCCAGCATCATTCAATCAGTGTACATTTGTGGTGATTATGCAACTTGGACTTGAGTTTTCCACACCTGGGCGATGCCAAGTGGCCTTGTTCTGTGCATGTCAAGCATGACTTGACCCTTTTGAGTCATGTCTGGGACAGGCAGAGGGAGACAGACACGTGAGGAAGATTAAGGAACAAGCAGAGCTCTGCAGCACAGTATTTGTCATTTATGGTGCTGAGCCATGGGGCATGCTGGGGACTGTCAGCAGCAGACTGACCCTGGACATGAACTTGTGTCTACAGAAGATGGGGAATGGAAAGGTCTCTTCCAGCCTTCCGTGAGGACATGATCCCTAAGGAGCTGAAGAGCCTTTCAACGTTCACAAGGAACTCTAATCATCTTGCAGGACTGAAGGTGCATCCTTTAAACAGTCCCCCATCGCCTTCTCCCCAGACTCTGGAAACCACAGTTCTACCTCTGTCACCTACAAACTTGACCACTCTAGGTGCCTCATATAAATAGAGTCGTGTGGTATGGGCCATCTTGTGACTGGCTTACTTTACTTAGAAGTCTGTTCTCTTCTTATCCCCTTACCCTCTTTTTCTCTTCCTCTGTCTCTGTCTCTCTGTCTCTCTCTCTCTGGGGGGGGGGGAGGTATCTCTCCCCCTTCCTTTTCTCCCATGCCCATTCAATAAACCATATACATATATGAATGTATATATATATATGTACCTATATATGTGTCTATATATATGTATCTATATATGTGTATATGTATATGTAAATAAATAAATACATAAAATTATGTCCACAGGGAGCCTCCAGGCTACAGATTTGTCAAGCTGTCCTTCCACCATGAAGCTGTTCTCTCTCTCCCTCCCTTCCTCTCTCCCAACCCCCGTCTCCTGTGTGTACACATTTTAGAAATAAGTAATGAATAATAAATATATACTTCTAGAGTATATGCTTTTACTAGCTTTTAAGACAGTTTGTTTTATTTCATGTGTATGAATGCTTCCTCATGCGTGCCTGGTACCTGCCTATATCAAACGCGGGTTGTAGATCCCATGGAACTGGGCTTACAGATGGCTGTGAGCCACCACGTGGGGGACGGAAACAGAGCCCAGGTCCTCTGCAAGAGCTACAAGCATTCCTAACTGCTGAGCTAGTTTTCTAGCACCAGATATAAGGGTTTTTATAAAATATCACAACACGATTAATACTTTCTTAGTGCTAAGCAATATATAGTTAGTGTTAATGTTCAAGTTAATTATCTCCATGGGGGAAATAAAACAACTTAAGTCAGATCTAAAATTGCCTGTACTTTGCTGTTGACGTCTCTGTTATTTATTTATTGGACATAGGCACCTATTCTGTAGTCTTGGTTGTTCTAGATCCAGTTGTATAGACCAGTTTGGCCTTGGACTTGGGGCCATTTTTCTGCCTCAGAATCCTGATTGATGGGGTTCACATGTGCGCCTCTATGCCTAGCTTGGGACCTGTTCTTTGGAATTCATTTTTCTGAACAGTTCTTTCTACCACTTCTTTTCTGGACAGAATTAAAGAAATTTGCCCATTGCCCTGAAGTCTTCTGCAGTCTCACTGCTGCACTTTGGCCCACCCTCTGTCTCCTACCTGTACCCTCATATTCCAGCTGGTTCAGGCAGGAGGCCCCTTACATGGGACAAAAAGGTTAAGTGTCTCTTTTGTGATACTCATGGGACCAAAAGCAAATAATCCAACAGCTGGACCTGTTCAGTTCCAAATTGTCACGTAGCATGTGCACAGGGCTTAGAGAGTCAAAGCAACACTAGAGGATATTTGGGGGTTGGGGCCTTTTGAATTAGGGATTTGAGTAGGAGTTTTCACTTTGTATATCCACAAGACACATGATAGGTGTTTTTCTCTTCTCATGATGATTCTAAACATTGCCACATTGAAACTGGTGATGTCTGTTGTTGTCATTGTTTTTCCTCATGGAGACCATTTTGGAAGCAGCCAGGGTGATGACGTTGAATTCATTGGCCAGTTTCATTACTGCTTGCTATGAGCTCAGGCCTTTATTGTTTTATTAACACTGACAAAGAACTCTTGCCAGTGTTTGTTTGTATTCTGTGGACCCCTGCCCTTCAGAAACTCTGGTTACAACTTCAGCTCTTCAAAGAGCAAAATCTACTGAGCTTTGGGTGGAAACACTCTCCGGCAGGAGCGCTCTTGAGCAGTTTGGGATCCAGTGACTTTCCTGATTAGGGTTCTTGGCTTAAATGAGAAATGTTAAAGGTCCAGTCTCTCTAGAGATGATGGCAGAAGTGGTCTCTTACATTGGAAGAGAGAAGCAGTATAGTGTATGTTCGCTCATGTGGGTAGTAACTAAGCTCCTCTGAGGGAAGCAGGCGCCAAAGAGGGAGACAGAGGTGTTAAGACAGAAAGAGTGCTGGAGAGAGGAGGAAATCAGAGGTCCTAGGGCAGGGAACGAGTGGGGAGCCCCAGTTCACTCTAAAATCTAGTCTAGCTCCGTGAGCTGGCAGGAAGAGAACAATTTAATTCAAGCAGCTTGGGCATTAAAGGTGTGCTATGCTAAATCAGAATAGCTTCAGTATATTTTAATGGAAAAGTAATGCATTTGTTTCCTGAGTTTTAACTTCTTAAACAGCTTTTACATTTTTAAAGGGAAAATCTGAAGAAAATGTTTGTGAATTTTAGTGAGAGGTGGTGAAGCTTCGGGACAGGAAAGGGTCATTTTCAGAGGGCCCGATGCATGGGGCACACACATATACAGTAAAACATTTTCTTCCTAGTGACTTCTCAGTGCCTCTGGCACATGCTTTGTGCAGAGCTGTTGCTGAGCAGCTATGAGCCTGAGATAACCACACTTTCAGGAGATTTTACGCTTCTCTTTGGCCTCTTCTTCAAAAGCATTTCTCTTTAGGCAGCCACAATGGCATCTTTCAGGACCTCCAAAATGTTTCAAGGGCTAGTGTTATTAGCCTTGGGGACAGGAGAGGAGATATAAGACCAGATCACTAAAATCTCCACAGCTGTTCACAGCAAGCACACCATAAACCCCATTTCGTAAGCTAACTATAGTAGGGCCCTACATGGATTATGATGGAAGGCTGGACACTGGGCCAGGCTGGCTGAGTTTCCTCTTGTTTCTTTGTCACTTCCCAGCTCTGTGGGGATGGTGCTATTTCCCTTACTAAAGACCTGACTTGAAGATGTGTCGCTGGCATACAGGAGTTGTTCAACTCATTCTTATTAAGCAGAGGTCTAACTGTCATCACAAGCCCCACCTACCATACCATAGTGTTTCTAGATTTAAAAGATAGGTGATTCTTTTTTTTTTTTCCTTCCTAAGTAGCATCTAGGGATGCCCTACTGGGACACTCATTAGCCACCTGTGCTACATATCAAGTTACATACCATTGACCATTCAGTTCCTCACCTGCATTATGACATTCCATAACTCAACAAGTAGCTGTGGACTCCCACGCTAGAGAATGTAGGTTATGGAACACACTTGCTCTTTCCAGAAGTTCTTTCATGCAGCTCTGGTCTGCAGAACATGAGCTCTGAGAATCTGAGCAGTGGTGTAAGAACCTAGTGTTTAATTCTAAAGCTCTATTCCAGGCACCAGGTCTTTCTGTACAATTAGAATAGGGTGTACTGACTCCAGGGACCACAGGTTCCTAGAGATAATGAGGCCCTTGCAGGTGCAGCTGAGAGCTAGGGAGCTCCTCCAAGGAAAAGGATGAGGTTGTCTTGAGAGGTAGAAGAGGAGTCCCCAAGTACCTCTGAGCCCCACAGACCTCTGTGCAGACAGACTCTCTGGGTATTGAGGCTGTGCACTCCTGAGTTCTAATGATCTGTCCCTTTCCCCTCACACCTACTAAATTACCCTATATGGATTCTAACAGTGTGGTTGCTACGACTATGGACATTGGAGCCTTTCACTCCTGAGCTAAGCACAGGCCCATCCTGCAAGAGGACCAATGGCCAGGCCACTTCACTTCCCTATTTTGTAGGTTTTATCTGTGTGGGAAGTGAGAGAGAGGTATGCATTTTTGTAGCTAAATAACTGCTGTCTCCCCAGTTGAGAATGGAAAAGGAAGCCACCCACTGGCATGAAAAACGTGTTTCTGCTTATGCTCCTGAGGGCTCATTAGAGACGATGTTAATAAGGGCTCTGTGCCCAGCTGTCATCTTCCTGCTTTACCTACTGAGCAGGTAGCAGAGCAGTGCGCTCTTGGTGGCAGGCCCTGTGGGAGGCTGTGACTATACCTGCCCACAGAGCACACAGAGAAATGGTGGGGGGGGGGGGGGAGGGTGGGGGTTGGGGGCAGGGAGGCCTGCATTTGTGAGCTTATTTTACAAATGGAAATGGGTGGATAGGAAGGAATGGGAGGGAATATTCCAGACACAACATGTTGCATATGTTTCCAATGTGACACAGGGGGGAAAAAAATCCCCAGCTTCTGAGTATGTGCAGCTTTGGGCTGTGCACTTTTTCTTGATCTTTACATCTGTAAAATGGGCAGAACCTTACAAGTGGCAATCACTTAAGAACAGGAGGTGTTTAGAGTGTTAACTGGCACACAGTAAGCCCTTATTGTCCTGCCTTTGTCCTCTCAATAGTTCTATCGTAAGTGACAGGGAAAGTGGAGCTGGGGATATGGCCCTGTCAGTAAAATGCGACCATGTAAACCTGAGGAGCAGTAAGCCCCAGAACCCCAGTGAAAAAAGCCAGGGGTGGTGGTGAGCCTATCATCGCGATGCTGAGGGGACAGAGACATGGAGATTCCTGGCGCCTGCTGCCCAGCTTGTCTAGCCAAATCCAGGAGCCCCAGATAAAATTGAGAGACCTCATCTCAAGAAACAAGGTGGATGGTTTCTGAGAAATGACACGAGAGGTCATCCTCCAGCCTCGGGTGCACACACACCCTCACATACACACACACCCACACATAGGTGAATGCTTGTGGACACATGCACATGGGAACAGATGAATCTGTGAACAAACAAACAATAGAAATTGCCTCTGGAGTTGACTTCAGACACACCTCTGCCATTCAGCTTATGCCCGTTGCTCAGAGCACAGGAGCTATAAGGCCCAGTCTCCTCATCATTAAAATAGGGGTACCCTTTAGGAAGCTCCTTGTGAAACTGAAATGTAATGTCCTCAAGAGCCTTGTGCAAGGCTAGACAGAGAGAACGTTAGGTCCTTTCCCCACTCCCATTCAACACATCTGTCCTGTTTAACCGACAAGTGACAGGGTGAATGGCACGTGAGGAGTTGAGAGAGTGGATCTAGAAACTGAATGCAATGGTGTTAGAAAACTCACTGCAGGCCTGTTGGTATCTGGGGATTTGTGTCATAGTTACAAAACGGTCCCTTTCAACAGTGTAAGGGAACACTTTGTTTCCATGTGCCAACCTGCCCTAGATAATGATGAGGACCATGGTGGGGGTGTTGTATATGTGGCTTCTTTGTCACTTTTATGCAAGCAAATTTTAAGAGTTTTCAGAACCCCAATTGGAGAGTTTTTTAAAAAGTATTTATAAGCCAACATCTTTCAGTAGAGATGATGTAGAATCATGTATGCTTCTATTAGATTTTTGACTTAGCCACTTGAAAGCTGTGTAATTATGACCCTGAGCTAGCTTGTAACCTTTTTATTATACTAAATTCTTGGATTGACACAATAATTGGAGATATATATATATATATATATATATATATATATATATATATATATATATATATCATAATGTGATGTTTTGATTCATGCATACACTGGGTAATGATCAAATCAGAGTAATCAGCATATTCCTCACCATCAGTTTTTATCAATTCTCTATGATGGGAGCATTCAAACTCCTCCCTGTAGCTCTTTTGAGGGTACATGGTGCATCACTATTAACTGCATTTTCTGTACTACCACAGAGCACTGGAATGTACTCCTCCCATTCTAAGCTATCATTGTGCTGAAGTGTGCTGATTTAACCTCTAAATAGCCACAAAAGGTGATTATTTTTCTCCGATTATAAAAAAAAACTGGGAAATGATCTTATCTAGCCAGGGTCCAGTGGACTTGAGCCCAGGGCCCCATAATTAATGCTTTCTACTTGCAATGGTTAATATTGGCTGGATTTAGAATCACCTAGGAGACACACCTCTGGGCTTGCCAGGGAGGATATTTCCAGAGAGGTTTATCTGGAGATGAAGACTACTCCGAATGAGAGCAGTACCACTCCCCAGGCTGGGGCCCTGCACCGGACAACAAGGAGAAATCAGACTGAGTGGCCAATGTTCATCTCTCTCTGCCTTCTGACTGTGGACACAGTGGGACCAGCGGCCTCCTGGTCCAGCTGGTCGACCTTCTCTGCCCTGACAGAATGTGCCCTCAAACTATACCCTTTGCCCTTAAGTGGCTTTTTGCCAGACTTTTTGTTGCAGCAATGGGAAATTGCTATGCTCATTAGGTGACTGATGACTTCAGAGATTCTAGAAACAGCAAGGAGCTGCATTTCCTGCTGCGTGTTTGTATGCATGTCAGGCCCACCTGTGATTGGGAATCATGGAGGTGAAGTGGGGGATGGGCAAAGAGAAAGTGTACATAAATCAAGGCTGATTCTAGCCTTGTCAAGGAAGTTGGGTCACTGGGTCGGGGAGAGTAGGCTTCCCAAGCTTGGACTGTGATGCTCCCCATTCTAGGCTTCCCTTGGTCTATAGCCTGCCCTGTTCCTAGATTCTGCCTTGGACATGGGGAAGAAGCCATGGATCTTCAGCAAGACTCTCCACCTTCCATCATTTCGGGGTAGGTGTTCCCCATGCTCTACAGAAGAGAAAACCTCTATCTTCCTTTTACTTTGTGCCCTTTTACATGCACCCTGAGCTCAACTTATAAGTAGATCTAGTTACAAGTATAGGTGAGCAAAGGAAGCCAGATGGGTTATACACTGCTGCCTCTTGCGTCTCTGTGGGTTCTGGCCCATGGCTTATACTCATCTGAAAGGACTGTAATTGACACAAGGGACACCAAGACCAAATTCTCAGCACAAAGGAGATTTATTTGACCCGGAGGGACAAAGCATAGGGACTAAGAGACGGGAGATAGAGGATGAGAGGAAAGAGAAAGAGGGCAAGGGAGAGGCGGGGAAGGGGCATTTATTTGCCCTGGAGGTTCAAAGGTTGGCCTTTGGATAGAGAGGAGACAGACATGGCCTTTAGGCAAAGGGCAATTTATAAAGTGGAAAAGGAAAACCCAGTGTTAGGATGAACGGGTTTGTTTTGATTTCACATGTTAATTGGGTGAGCCAAAGGGGCCTCTGATTGCTGGCCTTCAATACTTTGATAACAGGACCTGCCTCTGATGCCTCGGGAGGAGAAAGTGGCCAAATAATGGAGTAGACCTTAGTGGCCAGCTTTAGGAACATAATCTAACAGTTGAGCAAGCCAAAGGGAATGGGTGAAGGGCAAGGCCTGACAGAGCTATGTTTACAGTGCTCAGGTCTGTTACAGCTCCTCACATCCCCCCCCCCCCATTGCCTTTTTACCTTCATTCCCCATACCTCGCTCAGTGCTTCCCTGCTGCTGTAAAACCACACACCTCATGGCTCCAGCTTCCAGCCACGGAAGCTTGCATCACCATGACTACAACTACTGAGCCCTCCTGTAGCCCCAGCCAGGCCTTAGCAGGTAGCACGGAGAACCAAAGTTGTTTGCCCAGAGCTACAGAGCTAGGATAGCAGTGCCGTGCCTTGAGTCTGGGCACAGGCCCTGGAACAGCATTTCTAGCCTTTGCCTGCTTCTTTGCAGTGCTGCCGTATCTTCCCTTCTTGCCCTCTGCCCTAGTCCCTCCATGTGTGGCCATTCTGCCTTTTCTCCTGGATCCCTGCCACTCGTTTCCTGAGCTTTCCAGTCTCAGGCCTTACTTAGTCTCAGCCATTCCTGTCTGGATTAGAAAGAGTCAGGCTTCTGTGTTCTTTCCTGATCCAGGCTCAGGGCAGCCTCTTCTCTGTTTCTAGTACCTTCCTCGGGGGCCTGACATTTACTTGTTCTCAGCATAAACAGTAGCAGTAGATGAGGCTGTTTACCAAGCCTGAATAGGCCAGCTCCGTGAGAACCTTCATTGGCCTTGCACCTTTTCTTGCTTATCTGTTTAAAGAAGAAGGGGGGGCGGGATTGAGAGACTGAGTCTGGCCCAGTGGGCTTGAACTTGGGGCCCTAGCCCTTAGTATGTTGTCAGGCACCTGCCTGTATATGTAGAAGTGGCTCAGCTAGAGCAGTGACTCTCAAGTCAGTGCTTAAACTTGTGGCACGTTTTTTTTGTTTTTTTTTTTTTTTAATGGTCCTGAAGATCAACAAGATGACACAAGAACATCAGTTTCCCAGAACTCTTGACCGCCCCCTCTCCAGATCATCCCTGACACACATTCCTGTGTGTTCCGGAAGATGGCCTCTCCTAGTTGTTTGCCAGTGTGCCTAGGGATCATATTGGGAACACTAATCTTTCGGGTACTCTCCGTGCCAGCCTGAGCTGGTTGTTGAGTGAGTGTCCCCGTGTTGGGATGACATTAGGCTCCGTTCTGCATCCTGCCACCTCTTCCCTGAGTAAGGTGTCCTGTCACCTTCTGACCAGCTGGCATTTCTGCAAGCCTTGGGGAGCGCATTAGGCCTGGCCTACTGAATGTTAATGAGAGACCCAATCAGGAACTCTTGACCACTGTGTTGAGCACCTCCACCTTGCCAGCTTGGAAAGGTGATTTATTGAACAGTAGTCCGAATGGGGAGTGGCAAGGAAATTAACCTTTTAAATTTATGGCCCTTTCTTCAGCATTACTGTGGGAGCCTCCAGCCATGCAATTAGAGGCTGTTAGGCAGCTACAATGTGGAATTAATTCTTCAGGATCCCTGCAGGTTATGGGTGAAACAGCTCCCAGGCAGGGGCAAGGTGGGTAGGCAGGTGTGTTTCCTTCCACGGGAAGGTCATGGGGTTCTCCTGGGAAAAGACTGAGAGCTTATTTAGGTATGTGGGAGAGAGAAGAACAAATGGCCAATCAGGGCTCAGCCCTAAAGACTAACAACAGTCCTGGGAAGCAAGAGGCCAACCCTCCAGCACGTGTTGAATTGTTTTCCAGGCCTCTGGGTAGGTCAGACCTCAACTCTAGATGAAAGCTGGGTGTCCCTGGTTGGGTAGCTCAGCTTCTCTGAACCCTCTTTTCTGCCTTTGTGTGTGAAGGAGACAAGTGAGAGGAGCTGGAGTTCTGCTTACAGTATGAGCCCTCTGTCACCCACAGGGCTGGGAGCTTTGAGTCTCCCATGGGTTTTGCGCCTTTTTCCATATAGGGTGGTTTGTTTCTCATTCTTTTACTTTAAAGTGTATCCCCCCCCCCCCATTTTCCTTTGTTCCTAGTGTAAAATAAATTGTATTTACTAACCATTGTGGAGTTTATCTCCTATGGGATCATGTCCAGGAGAATCCAGTTTCCCTTTCTGTTCAGCTTTGTATATTGCAAGGGCTCCATAAATGCCACCCTCATTGTCAGGAACCTGCAGTTCTAAAAGCAAGGGTTTATACGGATGTGTGCATGCCAGTGTGGTGTGTGGGGGTGAGGCAGGAGAAGGGGCAGAGGTCAGTGCTAGGTGACTTCTTTTGTCTCTTTGCACCCCCACCATCTTTTTGGGGAGGGGAGGTTAGAGACAGGGTTTCTCTGTGTAGCCCTGGCTGTCCTGAACTCACTTTGTAGACTATGCTGGCCTTGAACTCACAGAGAGCCACCTGACTCTGCCTCCCAAGTCCTGGTATTAAAGGCATGTGCCACCACATGTGGCTCTTCACCCTATTCTTAAAGACAGGATGTCTCACTGAACCTGGATCTCATTCACTTGGCTAGGCTGGCTAGGGAACATCAGACATCACTAAGCTGCCACATCCCCAGCACTGGGATTACAGCTGCCTTCTGCTGACTCGGGATACTGGGGTTCTAAGTGTGGGTCATTAAGCTTGCATGGCACTTTACTGGCTGTGCTGTTTTCCTAGCCCATAGAGTTTGCTTTTTAAAGACAGAATTAGAATCCATTGGATGTATATTCCACATTTGCCTTTGTTGCCTCCACTTCTGGGCTAGTTTGAATATGCTTCATCGAATACACATGCAGATGTCTCATAGAATCTCTGTTTCAGTTCTCTCAGATGGATACCCGGAAGTGGAAATGCTGAATTGTAAGGCATTCTATCATTTTTTTTTTTTTTTTAAAGAAACTGCTGTATTCCCATCCATATGCCTACAGGGTCACTGCACAATTGCTCTGTTTCATTGATAGTGAAATGAAAGCTACTGGGAGGCTCCAAGCAGGAAATCTGAGCCCTGAATGGGAGGCAAAAGTCAGGGAGTACATTCTCCCCAGCGCAGCTGAGCCATGGCTCCTTTGAAGCCTGTCCTCCCCTCAGGCTTTCTCTTGCTAGGTTCAAATGACGTCTCCCCTCTTCCCTCTTTAGGGCTGAGGCTTGTGGCTTCCTTCCAGGCCTCAGTGCTGTAGTGCACCTCAGTGGATTCATCAGTCCTGCCCTCTGGCAACTGCCTTCCCTTGGGTACACTTCAGTGGATGCCTTAAAATCTGCTTCTTAATGGACAGGACCCAGGCACTAGCAGAGAATCAGAGCCCAATGCAGCAGCCACTCTTAACCTCGGTCTTCCTCATCTGTAGCTGTTTCCCTCCTGTTGTTGACATGCCTGCAGGGAAAGCCCTCTATTCACTGTTTGCTAGCAAATGAAAAAAAAAAAAAAAAGAAAAGAAAAGAAAGAAAGAAATATAAGAAGGAACTAATCCCAGCACTCAGGAGGCTGAGGCAGGTGGATCACTGTTGTGAGTTTGAGACCAGCTTGGTCTACAAAGAGAGTTCCAGGATAGCCAGGGCTATTACACAAAGAAACTCTGTCTCAAAAAACAGAACAGAGCAGAACAGAACAGAACAGAAGTCTCAGGTTTCTATATCAGATAAATGAGAGAAACAAAAAGGAAGTAGAAAGGGGAAGGACATGGCTGCTTCCTTGTGGAGAGATATGGTGGAGAGAAAGTTTGCTATAGATGTGTGGGCCAGCAGAGCCAGAGGGGGACACATCTGGGAAAGTCCAGAGATGTCATGACCCTTAACCATTTGAGGAGACTGGGGAAGGAAAGAGAAAAGAGAGGGGAACTAGGTGTAGCAGTTAGGAGGCCCAAAAGAGAGTGACTAACCAAACTGCTTGGATTATATAGGAAAGAGCAGCCCAGCATACAGGGTAAGGGGGCAGGGTATGTAAGCCGGGAGGGCTCTTTAAAAGGTAGGGCCTGAGGGATACAGGGAGAACTTTGTGATCAGAGTCCAATTTGATATGTTAAACAGGCACCTGAGCCATTTGTCCCGGGCCTGAGACCTTACACTAGTCTGGAGTAATGACTATCCTTTTGCGAGGTCCCTTCTAAAACTACAGCTCACAGGGATCCCTGGAACTGCCTTGTTACAGGGTGAACCCCTCAGATTCAGCAGTCCCTGGGTCTCTGGGCTGGAGGCACAAAGGTCAAGCATGACAAGATAGGAAGGCATGATTAAGGATCCTGGATGGCACCAGAGTACGTGAGAAAGTCATATCCCACTCTCTACTCAACTGTGGAGAATGTTCTGACTGTTGGCTAGATCTGGGTAGGGGCTTAAAGTTTACCATCTCTATTGTCCTTGGCTGGTGCCTTAGTTTGAGCAGGACCCCTGGGCTCAAATCTGCCTATCATAATGTTCTACTTGTAGGTTTCTAGAACCCTCTGGATCCTTCTATTTTGCTATTCTCCCATGCTTCTCTCATTTAGAGTCCCAATAGGATGTCCTCCCCTCTGTCCCTGGAGGGGGAGACCTGGTGGCACTCAGAGGAAGGACAGCAGGTTGCCAAGAAGAGACTTGATACCCCATGAGCATATACAGAGGGAGGTAATCCCTCCCCCTCAGGAACAGTCATAGGGGAGGGGAATAATCGGAAAATGGGGGGGAAGGGAAGAATGGGAGGATACAAGGGATGGGATAAACATTGAGATGTAACAAGAATAAATTAATAGAAAAAATTAAAAAAAAAAAAAAAGGATCCTGGATGGAGCCAAGCCTTCCTCTCAGAGACTCTTAGCTGGGCAGCGCTGGGCAGCGCATCTGCAAAGCTGGGCTTCGGAGGCTCTGACTTCACAGAGGTGAGCTTCTCCATGCCCCACCAGATCCTCTCGTGCTCTGCTCCCTAAAGACAGACAGCAGAACACTGATTTACTATGTGTTCTGGTGGTTCAAGATCTGATGTGGAGGACTCTGAGTGTCCCTAAGGGTCCAACCAGGAGGAGGTAGCCCCCTTTGAACTAGTATACCTGAGTCCAGCAGGAGGGAATGCCTGTGCAGTGGAAGTGTCTGCCAGGAGGGACTGGGGGAAGGGAGCAGATGCACAGTGCATGCCCATGATATTCTCTTGTGATGCACACTTTGGTAGGCTTACACACACATGTGTTCATATGCATACACACTCATTCATACACTCATACCCATGTACGCATACCCATAGGTGCACATACACACTTGTGCACATATATGTGCACACTTGAAGTGGAACAAACACATTGCCCTGTCTGAAACCTCCCATACGATGCCCTGGCCACACCCAGATGACAGTTTTCTCCATTAACCTCTATTCCTTGGAGTGAGCACTTACACCTTAATTGAGCTGACAGTAAACAGGTTTTCTTCTAAGCTGTGACCTGTATTCTTGCTTAACTTGTCCAGCAAATTTTTATTAAATATTTGAATGTAGTTGGGTGCTGGGTATATGACAATGGATAATGAAAGAAACATACTAGTTTCATGGAGTTTGTATTCTACTCTGGGGTGGAGTGGGGTGCAGGACAGACACAGAAAGAAATGAATGAATGAGGAAACAACATAATTGCAAATTTGAATGAGTGCTAGGGGTGGGGATGGGGATTGCCACCAGCAGGCAGAGGGAACCCTGTGCTTAAAGACCTGTGGTAGGGAGGAAGGGAACCTTCTACACAGGGGGGGAAAAGCATAGATCCCCAAGACTGAGTGACCAGGAAGGAGGTGGAAAAGGCAAGAGGTGGCCACATTTGCTACTACAGGGACTCGTGGGCCTTGTTGGATCCTGTCATGTTTTGCTGAGTCTTACAAGAATTCCTGTCTGTCCATCTCCAATAGGAGTGGTGTTCTGTGCATGTCTTGCCACCTAGGAATGGGCGACAGATTTGCAGCAATTAGATGGAAATCCTGGCCTGGAGGAGGAGAGAAGGGCAGTGGAGTTAAGAATTGAGAGGGATCTCCCAGGTGAGGTCAGAGGAGTCCCAGCAGGCAGTGAAGGGAAGAAGGAGGCATAGGAGAAGGGAGAGGAGAAGCCCTAGGATACCCCTCTACTTTCTGGTTTTCTCAAGCACTGAGAAGATGGAGCCATAACCAGTTGGGTTTCTTCAGGGCCAAGAACCAGGCTAAGTGCCTTTGAGTGTGACTCTTTCTTGCCTTTGGGGGGCAGGGGGTTAGCCTTGAACAGACTGTGGGCCCTGACCTCATCACTTGCCTGCCAGTTCTTAGAAACACTGAGTTCTGGGTGCAGCAGCCAGGATCTCCGAGACCAGAGGAGGGCAAGTTTGAGGATGACAAGTGCTCGATGGCTTGCCTAAGCTCACTCCTCTCTACTGCAGTCTAACAGAAAAGCACCCCTCAAACATGTTTGCATATAAAAACCGCTTAAGGCCCAACTTACCATCCCAGGAGGCAAAAATGTCAACCTGCAGTTAAGCTTTCCCTTCTGAGAAGGAGAGGTTTCTGGCTCAAACATTAAAATACAGGTTGAACATTCTCAATCCAAAAAGACAAATCGCAGATTGCTCTGAAAGTTTTTGAGCAGCAACAAGATGCGCTAAATGGAAAATTCCACACCTGATGTTGTATGGGGGGGGGTTGCAGTCAGAACTCAGGTGCATTTAAGACGTGGCTTCAGGCTAGGAGTGTCAACTGTGCATGAAACATAAATGGCTTTTGTGTTTAGACTTGAGATGCATCCCAAGAGGTCTTATTACAGGTATGCAGATCTTCCAAATTTGGACATGCTTTTCATCCCCAATGTTTCAGAGGACAGATGTTCAACCTGAAATAAGTTAGGAAATAAAAGCACCTTTGACTTGGTAAGCCTATCCAAAGACAGAAATATGAAAGTTTCCTTTAAAAGAACGAGAGGCTAAGAAGACAGCTCACTATGAAAAGTGCTTGCTTACTGAGCAAGCGTTAGGATCAGCCTTCCATCCCAGGCACCCACATGAAAAAAGCACAGTGCAGTAGCACACACCTGTAATCCTAGCACTGGGGAGGCAGAAACAGGAGGATCTTACTTGGATTCTTGCCTGGCCAGCCAATCTACCTGATTCTGGTGAGTGCCAGGTTCACTGAGAGGGCTTCTCTAAAACAAGGTGGAGATTGGAAAAGAAACCTGATGTTGACCTCTGCCTCCCAGGAAACACACACACACACACAAAAGAGAAAACCACAAGTAGCCTGCATGTACAGGGATGGTAGCCTGCATGTACATCAACAGTAGCCTTTATGTACAGGGGCAGGAGCCTGTATGTACAGGGACAGTAGCCTGCATGTGTAGGAACAGTAGCCTGCCTGTACAGGGAGAGTAGCCTGCATGTGCAGGAACAGTAGCCTGCATGTACAGGGACAGTAGCCTGCATGTACAGGGACAGTAGCCTGCATGTACAGTGATGGTAGCCTGCATGTACAGGGACAGAGGAAGGCAGCCCATTATCAGAAGCCCAGCTCCCTTTGACACAATACATCGCCAATGCACCTGCTTTCACAAAACCAGCATGACATCACTAGGCACTAAGAGCTGAATTGTCATCAGAAGACCTCAACTTCCAGAATGTTTGAGTCAGGAAAGAGATGGAATCTTTTACAACAAATAGAGGTAATGGTTGGGGGAATAGTCCTTAACTTTTGAATGTATATTAGAGAGTGGTGCTGGCTAGGTGTATGTCATCTTGGAACGAGCTAAGAGTCATTTTGGAAGAGGGGATCTCAGTTGAGAGAATGGCCCTACCAGATGGGGCATTGTGCAGTTTCTTGACTGATGCTTGATGGGAAAGGGCCCACATCACTCTGGGTGGTGCCATCCCTGGAATGGTGGTCCTGGGTGCTATAAGAATAGGTATCAAAAAGCAGGCAACAGAGTCCATTTCAGAAGCAGCCCCCGTTCCCCTCACTAGTGGACCTTTATAAGGCCTGAGCTGCCCATCAGCTACATCTATGTGGGAGACCTAGATCCAGTCCATGCATGGTCCTTGGTTGGTGCTTCAGACTCTACAGGCCCCTCTGGGCCCTGGTTAGTTGACTCTGTTGGTCTTCTTGAGGAGCTCTTGTCACCTCTAGGTCCTTTTATCCTCCCCCCCCCACACCCACTTTTCCACTTGAATCCCTAGGCTTCATCCAATGTTTGGCTGTGAGTCTCAGCATCTGTTTCAAACCACTGCTGAGTGGAGCCTCTCAGAGGATATCTCTGCTAGGCTCCTGTGTGCAAGCATAGCCGAGTATCATTAATAGTGTCAGGAGTTGACTCTCTTCCATGTGGTGGGTCTTGCCAGGCCATCGGGAAAGAGAATGAACTCAATTCTGTTGTGACCAGGTGAGCAGGGTGGGTGGGTAGAGGGGTTCCCCTTTTCTGAGGAATAGGGGAGAGGAGAAGGAAAGGGGACTGAGAGGAGAGAAGGGAGGAGTCTTGTGACTGGGATGTAAAGTGAATAAGTAAGTTAATTTAAAGAAAGAAGGAAGGAAGGAAGGAAAGGAAGAAAGAAAGAAAGAAAGAAAGAAAGAAAGATTAAACAATACATCAAGGCAAGCCAGCAAGCAGTGTTCCACTATGGCCTGTAATCCCAGGTTCCTGCCCTGACTTCCCTAGATTTTGGACTACTTGGACTACAACCTTTAAGATTAAATAAACCCTTTCCACTCTAAGCTGCTTTTTGTCATGGTGTTTTAGTACAGCAATAGATAACCCAACTAAGACAAGAACAAAGTTATAAAAAAAACAAGATTCTGAAACTCCAAAGACTTGGAAGATCCAGACTAGCTTTTTCTAGCCATGTCTCTATTGTAGTGTCCTTACATTCAAAAGGAAGAAGGCCATTGGCACTTAAAGGCTACAGAGCAAGTTCTATTGAGCCCAGTTACCAAAATTCTCTTTCACATTACCAAATTTTTCCTCTGAGAAAGGGTGGGGCTATACGCTTCCAGGATCATTCTTCTGGAAAAAATCTTGTGGTGGGTATAGTGTGTGCTCCTGGGGAAAGTTTAAGGGCAAATGTGAGTGTGAGCAAAGCCAGCCAGAAGTCTGTTGCTCCATCCTCAGCCACAGCAATGGATGGGGATGAGAGGCTTTGTGAGCTGGATGGTCTCTGCCCCTTAATTCCCGTTTCTGTTTTGTAGGGACATAGAGCTTAGAATGGCTTGCCACAGGAAGCCCAGCTCTTTGAAGCAGTCACACTTACCCTTTGGGGGACCATTTTCCTTTATGAGGCTCCAGTGATTAGCCCCTTCCATGCCAAGGGTGGTCCTTTCAGGATGTGGGCCCACAGTGAAAACCACATGGGAAGAGTGGCTGAACTTTGAGCTGGGAATCCAGCTTGAACACGTGGCACCCTGGGCATTGTTGAGCTCTTTAGGGCCTTTCTGAAAGAGAGTCCTGTGTTTGTAGTTTGGTTTTATGTATCATGCATGGTTATTGTGGTATGTCACAAACCTTCTCTTGCATCTTATCTCTCTTCTAAGTGCTCTGAGGTGGGTTTTGCAGAAGGAAAGCTCTCAATTAAGCAGATAAGAATAGGAGGTGACTGTCATAGGCAGTAAATGGCTTTGCAGAATATGCTGTCTTCTGTTGTAGCAGGAGCAGCAGACCTGGCCCATGAGCTCAGTCTTGTTTCTCTTTCAGTGCATCTCAGGGTCTATAAAAAGCAAAGTCAGCTTCTGGCCTCAGCTCTGATCTCAGTGTCTCTGGAACAGCACTCTAGAGACAGGGAGTGGCAGTGCCCCACCCAATGCACACTTTCTCTTTTTGCCCCACACCTACCCTAGTGGCTTTCATGTTTGTGTTCCATGCTTGAAGATGACTTGGTGATTCCTGCTTGGTCTGCACAAAGCAAAGTGCTACCTTGGATCTGTACCTGACAGAGATGCTGGCAAGTCTCCTGCACCCATAAAACTCCAGAAAGTGGCAGCAGCCTTTCTAGTTCCAAAGGAGAGCACTTGTTAGGCTGTGAAGACCTCAGATGGCAGATACAGGAACAAGTAGAGATAAGGAAGGAAGAACCGACCTTTGCCTTCCTTTTCAAACCATGCACACTCTTTACCCTATGAGCCAGCAAGTTAGCAGAAGGTTCTGGCCTATGGCAGTGGTAGCTTTCTTCTGGGCCATCTTTATCATCACTGCCCTCTCCCTGGTATGTTGATATGATGCACACCCTATACCAGTGGGCCTCAAAGGACCCCCATGTCCAGCTGCTGGGAGGTACAAGACTTTTGAGAGTTAAAGATACAGCTAAAACAAGCATGTGGTATGTTGCCAATACCCCATTCCTTCCTGTAACTTCCGGGTCCTGAAAGCATACAGCTCTGCGGCACCACTGAGAAGGATGGCAGGCATCATTAGTAGGGACTATGGGAGTTTTCAGGTCATACCCTGTGTTTTCCCAGGTAAACACTCACTGGACGGGTAGGGCATAGATGAGTCTTGACAGCAAATATGTGTTGCTATGCTTTGGGTTACTGCTTCTAAGAAAGAGAGTCTGTTGCTAAGACCATGGGTTTTTGGGTCATTTTGGGGAGCTGGCCAACCTGCTGCTGGCCCTCCGTTTTGAGACTTAAATAAGTGGGATCCCTAGTCCTTGTAAATCGAGGCAGCCACATTTGCACAGCCTAGGACAGGGGATACTGTAGAGGGTATTATCCAGTGAGGTAGGACTCACCTCACACAGGAATATAAACCCCTGGGCTTTTGCCAACCCCTCTATGACCTTTGTAGCCACCCAAGGTTCCTAGTCTGTAACTAACACCCTTGAATTTCCCACGTTCCACATGTCCCCGTGTTTCTTCCTCTGGAGAAGATAGAACCTCATTTTGCCTGGTTTTATTTGTGTCTGTCACTTCACAACCTTTTTGACGGCTCTCGTTCCTGTCCCCTGCCTTTGGCCTGAGCACTGGTGTACGTGTCATTACCTGAACATCTTTGACACTGTTGAATTTCACGGTGAACAGGATGCTGGGTCTTCTTTAGCGATCAGATGACATGTCTTTCGAAATAGAGCCAGGGCACTACCCTGTACAGCTCCGGTGACAGGCGGCTAATCTTCAGCCTGAGAGAGACAAAAGCAAAGGAGAACTGTTCCTCTCACTCTGTCTTCATTTGACAGGAAGCTTAAGCGATTGCATGTGTTCTCATGCCTCAGTCAGTTCCTATAGTTCCCTGGGGGTGAGTGGCTTTTCAACAGAGGATGGTTCCTGACTTATACATCCTTTTAATGAGATATAAATCACATCCTACATCTTCCTCTGGACTCCAGGGACAACTAAATGCACATACACACACACACACACACACACACACACACACACACACACACACACACTCACACACACATACACACACACACACATTTAAAAAATAAAATCTTTTTGAATGAATACAGCTCTGATCTTTCTTGTGTAGTGTGCTGTGTACACATACATTTCACTTTCCCTAGATGAGCAACTCCGATGTCACTGTCCGGTGGTGTGGCAACTCTGTTATTTGAGCGCCTACCTGTCTCCCACAGTGACCGCACCGTTTTACATTTCCAGTAGTCCTGTCAAGAGCTTCCGGTTTCTTCCGAGCCGTGGAAGCCCTGATTCCTGCCCTCCTGAGTGTCACTGTTGTTGCTCTGTGAAGTGATCTCCATTTGCACAACCTTCATGATATTGAGCTTTACTTTCTGGTATTATTGGACGTTTCTATATTTTGCCAGAAGACCTGTCTCTCAGAATCTTTTATTTATTTTGTGCATATGTGGATGTCCACGTGTGTTTGGGTTGTGCACATGCAACACCACGTGTGTTTATAACACAACATTGATGGTCATTCCTCAGGAGGCAGGATCCCTCTAGCCTGGAGCTTGCCACATATACCCAGAAATCCCTAGGGATCTGCCTCACCAGTGCTGAGATTGCAAGCGTGTGCCACCATGCTTTGCTTTTCTGACATGGATTCTTAGTGGCAGTTTGGGCTGGGGGTCCTCACTGAGTTCCCGCCCTGCATTTATACCATTTAAGTGATTCTTTTTATTGTTACTTGCAAGAGTTCTTAATAGTGTCTAACTACTAAACCCTAAATCTCTCCTCCCATCCTGAGACATGTCTTGAGTGTACATTTTGAACCCGCTCTGTTCACCATATCATCGTAAGTTCTGGCAGACTACCAAGAATGCCAGTGTCTCAGAAACTCCACCAAAGAATGAGTGTATCTTTGCCTCAGTAGTGTGTAGGTGATTGCCTGACATGAAGTAGGAGCTGTGCAGCTGAGGAGAGAGATACACAGTTCTCTTTTGCCTTTTTCTGAGGGTCAAAACCGATCTGGGTAAGGTAAACCAATGTGGATAATGAATTGCATAACAAAACCACAGAGGCCAAAGCTGCAGTGTTTCTTTCTGAAGCACCTTGTACCTGGATGATATTATTATTATTATTATTATTATTATTATTATTATTATTATTATTATTATTATTATTATTATTATTATAAGATCAATGAAGGGGAGATGGGAGTGCAGAGTTGGGCTTGCAGCTGTGTTTGGGATGCAGAAAATACACTTCCCTAAAATCAATGGAGTGACACTGCAGAGCCCTGGAAGCGCTGTGTAATTATCGTACTGAGAATTACAGTTGTCACGTATTGATTCCGTCTCCTCAGCACGCATTTATAGGTTTCCTCCCTCTGGCGACACTGCTCTATGACATTTCCGGAGTCTTGGGTGTGATGCTTCCACCACACTGCTGGGTGCAGAAGGGAAAGGCTGACATCTTCCATGGAGACCCATCTGCACTCAGAACCTTGGTCAGGGAGAGAGAGCTGGGAGGGCCCTGCTCATCCCAGTAGAGGAAGACAGCATTTCTGAAGTAGCTAGCATAAGATAGAAGCATTCCTTCCTCCACTTACTTTCTGGCTTTTCGTCCATGATATTGGTTCTTGTTGAGGTCACAACCTGCCCCAGGAAAAGTGTGCTGGGAGATAAGTGAAATGCACCCACAGTTCTGGGGTAGGGTGTTTCCTCCTGGGGGCTCCCAGACAGGAGGCAAAGTAAGAATCTCTGAGAAGAACCCAGGCAGGAGCTGGAGTAGGGTCTCAAGGAGGCCTTCCCCAGGGGATAGGTGGAGCTGTAGGAAGTATAGGTATTTTATTAAGAACATCTGGCATGGGGGATCCTGGCTTCTCCTCCCGAGGCTTGTCACCAAGAATTGCAGAGTGTATGGGTGGTGACACCTGAGATCACCCAGGTACAGGGAAAGGGAGGTCAGTGGGGATAACTCCACACTAATGCTAAGCTCTATAAGAAACTTAAGGTGCGGTGTCCTAGACTTTAAGGGGTGTTCTTGGCATAAGGGGACACCGCATGCCCACAGTGGCTGTAAATGTCTGGATGATTTGCCTGCCCTGGTGTCTAGAAGCCCTGCTTCACCCTATTCTTTCTGATATGGACCCATCTTTGGAATGGTGTCTTCTTTGTGGATCAGAATGTGGGGATGGCTGGATTCATGTAATGAACAGGGTTCTTAACTGTGGACTTTGGAGACTCTGGGACTCTTATAAATTATTGAGGGCCTCAAAGACCTTGTGATGACATGGATTATATCTCTGGATATTTACCACACTATAAGTTCAAACCATACAGGTGTGAGGTCTGTGAGAATGTCTTTCAGAAATCTGCACTGCAGCCTCATTAGAGAGCAAGAGCTCACAAGGCCGATTTGATCTTAACATTCTGACCAGTTCTGGTTTTGTCTTGTGTCTGAATGGTTTTGACCTCTCAGATGCCCCCATTGGGAACTGGAGGCCCTTCAGTCATCAAGCTATATAGTTGAGCATCCCACTGGGTTGGAAGATACATGAGTAACTCATTGTACCACATTTTAATTTGCCTGAGGAACTTATTACCAGGATTGCGCTCTGGCCTCCTGTCAGCTCCTGATTCCTATGATTGCCAAGGAATGAATTCTGAGACAGATTATAGTACAGAGGACAGGAAGAAAGTATTTACATAATAATATGAGGCCTTCCCAAATGCAAGAGTAGACACTGACCAGGGATGCCATTGTGAAGGAAAAGACTCTCTAGGGGTGAGAATAAACAATGGCCAAAGCACCCTGTTGCCAGCCTATGCTTTGGTGATCTTTGTATTATTTTTGGAGGTCCAGAGCTGGTGTTTTTTCCAAGTAGCTTGTAGTTGCCTGGGTGATGGGCAGATCCATTCAGATTAACTCTTAAAGGAAAAGAGGATGCTCGTATGCCTTTCTTCTGACAGTCTTTTGCGTAGATTCGAACGGTGTGTCTCCATCTATGGGTTCTTTGGGTCAGTCATCAAAGTCCTGCAGTTTTAGTTCCTGGTTAACAAGTCATTGATTATGAAGCTGGTGGGGGAAAGGAGGGTCCATCTTCAATGATCTTCAAGACCACTGATATCACCATAGCTACCTAGCATTGACAGTCTCTCGGGCTAAGCTCTGTCTACTGTGCTGGTCGTGAGTACTATCCTCTGGCTTTTGACCCTGTGCTGTAAAAAGGTGTGTGCCATACGGAACACTGATGTTTTGGCCTCCACATATCCCAGGGCTCATGGTTCTATGACTAGATGGAGGGGCCACATAGAAGAAGTGATGAACAACTAGGCCTAGTTGGAACCCTAGTAGACTTCCCTGAGAAGTGAACCAGGCAGAGATGGGAGGAAAAAAAGAGGAAGGTGCAGGCTGGGTGAAGAGCACCATGTGTGGAGGCAGTGGCCTGAGAGGGAGTTTTATTAGGACAGGAGACCCTGGGATTGGTAGCCAGGAGAGCACACTGAAGGACAAGGACTTTCTGTTCCATTCTCCAAGACAGATGGGCCTCCAGAGTAAAAATTCCCGGGCTTGTCTAGACACTAGAGAACCATTCTCCCAAGAGTGTCTCTCAACTTCCATTGATCCTCAAGACATCATCATGTCTTCCTATTCCAGCCATCTTCCCCAGCTCAGTCTCGTGAGCCATTGTTTCCTCTACCTAGGACCCTAGTCATACCCTCACCCTGTATGCTCATACTTAGTCCAGCAGTCCTTTTTTCACCTCACCCACCCACGCGTGGATGATGCCTCATGTCTACCTTGCCTCTTTCATAAGCATAACGGCAGCCACTCACACTGGGGCTCCTTTTCTGCACTTTACACTTCAGCCCCTCATATGACCCTCTACTGTGGGCTGGCACTGATGGTTATCTCCATATTACAGGCAGGAAAACAAAGGCCAGAGCACCAGAGGGCCTTGTAGCTAGGGCAGGATAGCATGACCGGAATGTTACGGTAAAAACCCTGGGGCCAGCAACCCTGATAGCCCGAGTTTGTCTACCTATTCCAATATACCAGCTAAAGGGACATGAAATATGGCTGGAGATGTGGCTTAGTTTCTCGAGTGCTTGTCTAGTGTGCACAAGGTCCTGTGTTTGATGTGCAGCACTGCACATGCTTGTTGGTGCATGTCCATAATGCTAGCACCTGAGAGATGGAGGATGGAAGATTAGAAGTCCAAGATCATCCTCGGCTACATAGTGAGTTCACGGTCAGCCTGGGAATAGAAGGTGGAGTGTGGCATGGATTGTAGAATGTATAAAATAGATATTTGATCAGTATGTACTGGGGAGATGAGCAGTAGCCCCAAATTCCTCTGAGGACAAAGTACTTTTGAGCAAAGGTCTTACTAGCACAGTAAGACTGGCAAGAGCCTGCAATCTTCCTGGACTTTAGACTGCTGCCCTCAGCTAGTCCTTCCGGTTCTGGGCCATAGGTTTATGTCGCTGGACCAGACACTCAGTAGGTGCTTATTATGAGTCTAATGCGGTTCTTCCTCTTCTTCCTCCCCATTCTCAGACATTATGCCTCATGCATCTGACTTTTAGAAAGAATGGATTAAAGGAGAGAATAAAAACAACAAAACCAAATGCATGCCACATGTGAGGGTAGCATTTTGGTGGGCAATGAGATCTTAAACACGAGACAGGTTGTGACACTGTGCTAGGTGCTGGGGACTGTGCTCCTGGGATGGCTTTGTGCACTGTCTTGAAATCCTCTTCAAGCGAAGGTGTGTTGTTTTCTCTGTTACCAAAACCAGAGCTTCCTGGGACAGGAAGTCTCCAAGCCCAACCCTGGGCTGTGAGTTCCCAGAAATAACACAAAGTCCAGAAAACACGTAGCCACAAGGTGGTGGCCAAAAGGCTCATCCTCAGAGTGTGGGCTGGGGTCAGAGACCAGCTCCTAAAGGAAAACCAGCAAAGGCCTAGCCATTGTCCCAGCTTAATCTCTGACTTCCTGCTGGTGCTGGCTGGTTGCTGAACTCTCCAGAAATCCTTATGGCTTGTGGGGTGGGGGGTGGCTCACCATTGGGAGCAAATAATTGAGGGATGCTCTTTGCAAACAGGCCCAAAGGGTTGGAGACAGAAGGCTAATGTCGGCAATTCCACATTCACTGTGCTGGGCAGCCCAGGCAGCACTGTTCTGGATTTCGCCCTCCAGCTCTGCATATCAGCTGGCATATTTATTGGAAGCAGAGTAAGCAAAATTTTTCAAAGGGAAGCAGTTTATAAAATATGAGAAGAATATAAGTTGGGATAAATGGCTCATCTGGCAGTGGGACCTAGCCTCTGGTGTGCGGGGAACTTTCATGTCCTGTGAGCCTGCAGAAGGGAATGTGGCTTTCCTCTGGCATCTAAGAGAAAGTGTCCTTTGCTGAAGCCAGAGTGCCACCCAAACCAAGGAGACAGAGCTGAACCCCAAGGGTACACCATTTCAGTATTATGGGGGAGATGTTTGTCTTCTCTGTCCAGTCCCCTTTGGTACTCCCTCCTCCCTTTTGAAGCTTCCAGAATTTCTGGGGCCCAGGCTATTGCAATAAACCTCCACCCAAACTCCTGGACATCTGTTGGGTGCACATGAAGTCCCTGTAGGCTGCAACCATTAATGAAGCAGAGTAAACATGCACCAGATTTGTCCCAGGTGTGGAGCAAGGCCTCAGTTGCCTCCTATGTCTGTCACTCAGTCTCAAAACCTTGTCTTCTTGCAGCCTCCAAAGCATTATGGGATCAGGCCTTCTGCTATTGTTTATTTCCTTTTTTTTTTCTTCTCAGACTTTTGAGACAGCATCTCACTGTGTAGGCCAGGCTGGCCAGGACCCCACTATATGGCTTACATTATTAGTCCTGGATACCCAGTCATCTTCTCGCCTCATCCTCCCAAGCACTAGGATTATAGATATGAGCCCCATCATACCCAGCTTCTCTTTGCCTATCTGACCTCATTTTCTGTTGGTCACTTCTTTGTTTTTCTTACTGTAGCCTTAGTGGTATCTGGCATTCCTTATGCATAAAGCATGTTCCAGCCTTAGCCTCAGGACCTTTGCATCTACTATTCTTACCCCCTGAGTAATCTGACTCCAGTGTCTTAATGGCCTTCTCTTACTTGCCTAAGATATGATCTCCTCAGGCAGCCCCTGCTGACCATGTGTAAGAAGGGTGGAAGGAAAGGATGGATGTACAGGAGATAAATTCTGTATCAGATGTAAGAAGCCCTGGGTTTGAACTTGAGCCCTTCTGGCTCCCGCTGAGCATGGCTAGGGATCTCAGCTTCCCTGTTTTCCCTCGGACAGTGGAGTGCAATACCTTACCTGGATGTTTAGTGTTTTAATTCTGGATTTATTCACTTTAGAGAAACAGGGGGAAGCTTCTCGTTTGGACAGCCTCACTGAGATGTAATAGCTGCATGCTGTAAAATAGCCCACGTGGTGTATGTAGTTCAATATCCTCATGCAGCAGTTGGCACAATCCGGTTTTAAGACCCTTCCATCTCCCCAAAAGGAAGCCCACGCATATTTCCCAGCATTCTTCATGTTCCCCTATCTACCATATCCCTGGCAACAAGTCTACTTTCCATCTTTATAGCTTGGCTCGTCACTGACGTTCATATACACGGACTCATACAATATGTGGCGTGACAGCCTCTTCCACTTGCCATAATGGTTTTAAGGCTCATCCAGGTTATAATGTATCTGTACCTCATTTCTTAGCTCTGAACAAGTTTATGCCATTGTATGATATAACACACTATTTACCATTCATCTATTAATGCCTGGCATTTGGGTTGTTCCTACTTTTATGAAATTTTTATTTTAACTATGGGAGGAAGGGGATGGTATGTGCAAGTCTGAGTGTTCACAGAGTTAGGAACAGAGTGTCAGATCTCCTGGGAGTGGAATTATAGACATGAGTCCTTTTGAAGAAAGGCACTCTGAACTGCTAAGCCATCTCTCCAGCTCTATTATACTTAAAAAAATGTTTTCATAAATGAGTTGAAAATTCTATACAATATACTTTGATCATATTCATCTCCCTCCCATACCTCCTAATAGATTCTTCCGACCTTCCTACCCACCCACTTTATTCTATCTATCTATCTGCCTGCCTGTCTGTCTGTCTGTCTGTCTGTCTGTCTCTCTACCTATCTCTACTATCTCTGTCTCTGTCTATCTCAAAAGCAGTCCAGTTTGTTTTGGTCAGTACTCCTGACCATAGGCCCTGCCCTGGAATGTGCATGATATGCCAGGTGTCACATCATTGAGGGAAACTGATTCTCCCTCTCCCAGCAACTACCAAGTGCCAACAGTTCTTCAGATAAGGGTGGAACTTTAGGACTACATCCCTTCCTCCATGTTGCAGTCTTGTCTAGCTTGTGCATGCTGTTCCCTTGAAATCATCCTCTGCCTCTGGCTCTTACGGCCTTTATGCTTGGACCTTCCACCGTGACCCCTGAGCCTTGAAGGGAGGAATGCAATATGGACATCTCATTTAGGTCTGAGCATGCCAAAGTGCTTGTTCTTTGCACATTGACCAGTTCTGGATCTCTGTGTTAATTGTTCTGGTGTTGAGAGGAAAGTTCATGTGCCTCGGTGTGGAGAAGGAGAGCTTTTATTGGATATATGCAGGCGGGTCCGTTGGGTGCTGGTCACACCTTGTGTCAGGCCTGATACCCCAGTAGTTCTGAAGTGGGTCAACTGACCATCTCTAGAATGCTATAGTCCTCTGCCCAGCAGACATCCTTATAACATAGGCTTGCTTCCTCACCTTTTTTCTTGTTTTTCTCTTCATCTGGCCACCACAGCACCGCTCTCTGTCTCTTGCCTCGCTGCTCCATGGTCTGTCTTACATTCAGCCTGGTGGCTTCATTTTACTTGTTCTCAATGGTGGTCTTGTCTTTTCTCTAGTGTATGGTTTGCCATTCTGCTGTGAGAGCCCTTGATTCTCAGCAGACTTATCAGAAATGTGATCTTTAAGTTTTCAGTTCATCTCATGCCTAGCAGTTAGTCTTTCTTTCTTTCTTTCTTTCTTTCTTTCTTTCTTTCTTTCTTTCTTTCTTTCTTTCTTCTTCCCTACTTGCATTAATTATGACCCCAGCAGAATTAACACAAAGCATTTCTACAAGATTCATTAAGTCTTGACTGCCAGGGAAGATGTGATAACAAAGATGGCATGGAGTCCATCTGCCAAGTCCTCCTGTGTGAACATCACCATGTTGATCTCTTGGTTTTCATAAGAGAAGCCTTGGTTTCTCTGATCTGCCTGGAAGGACATATGCAAAAGTGTCTATCTACTGAGAGGAGAGAGGAGTGGGACAATATAGGACCCTACCCCAGGACCTTTGTTCTTATCTCTTCTACCTCCCAGGCCTCTGCTCTTCTGCACTCCCAGCAGAGAGGCCTTCCCCAGTGCCCTCTCTTACCTCCTACTTGCCCATTCTCTCAGTCCCTTTTCTTGGTTTTCTTTCCCTTCCCAGCATTTGTCTTCACTGGTCATGCTATATATTTATTTGATTTTGCCCTAAAGCTAGGCCTGTGAGCACACAATGCCATAATTACATGGTTAAAGTTTAAAATGTCTTTCAGAATATAGATCAGGATAGTAACTGCCTATGGAGACAATGCCTGGGGCTACATAATTCTTGTAAGTATGGAAGAATGCAAGATGTAGGTTTCTTGGCAATTGCTTGGGTCACAAGGAAGATTCAGAGCTAGGACCGGAGCTACTCTTAGCCCTTCTGGATCCCAATGTGGCCCTCTGTCTCTCAGACTCACATGGCCCAAGCGTGCCCTCTGCAGGGCATCTGGATATTCCCAGAAGATGCCAGAGTACAGCAGGAGGTGACATGTGAAGTAGCGACCAATGACCCCAGAGTGGAAATTTTAAGGCCTGTGAAGCAAAGATTTCCTGTGGTGCCAAAGGAAAACAGGAAGCAGGGGGAGATGTTCCCACAAAGCTATGTAAGAGTCTCAGTAGGCAAATCAAGGGGAGGGGTTGCAGTGGGGGTGTCTGGGGGAGATCACAGTCCTGTAGGACAGATGCCAAATGACATGTGATGGGTCCTGCTCAGGCTGGCCGGTGTCTGCAATACCCAACAGTATATCCGGAGGGTCTTAGAATAAGGGTCTTACACTGAGCTGTCCTGATGGAAGAAGATGCAGTCAGTGAGAATAGCACCCTCACTACCCTCATCAGATGTGAGATATGAGATGAAGCTTTAATACAGTGGCTATTAACTGCGACATGGGGACTCTGCTTGTTTGCCGTGTATCAAAGAAAGTCCCGGCAAAGGGAATTGTGGTAGTTCCATAAAATTCTTTAGATGACAGGCATACCTGGAATGTTTTGATTGTCACATCAGCTCAGAGTCCTCACCTGAACTCTAAAACTAGGAACGGTAGCTCTGTCAATTTGTAATGGTTGTTTCAGGTCTCACATTATCTCCTCTCTTTTTAGTATATGTATGGGTACTGACAGCTGCTGTAACAAGCAAACCCCCATCCTCCACCACCACCCCACACGCACAGAGTTGCTAAATGTCTCTTTTATGCTCGGGTGAAGTCCAACACAGGTTTGGCTAATACATAGGCTGCTCTCCTCTAGTGGTGGCACTTGCCTCCTTAGTGTTGTCATTGTCAGTAGAGTGGACATTATTTGCAATCTCCATTGTCTGTCTGCATCCAGGTTATGGGAGGAAAGTCATGTGGGAAGTTGTGTGGGCCAGGCCAGATGTGGCACAGGCTGCTGCCTTTTGATGTCTCTCTAGCCGGAGCTTAGACCTGTGGCTAAACCTGGAATTATGGGTGAGATACCTGAGCCATGAGCCCAGAAAGCAGTAGAATTAAGCTCTGCTGCCAGCCAGCCCCATGTCTGTCTCAGCAAGTCAGTGTGAATGCACCATACTCATAGGATTTCTTGGGAATTCTTATCTCTGGTCCCCAAGTGGCAGGTGAGATCATGGGAAAAGAATCAAGAAATGCTAGTAACTTGCTTTAGGCATGGGAGGACCTGTTGCCTGTCGAGCATCCAGCATGCTCCTTCTCATCCCATCCCTGACTCTGTGCTTGCTCTTCATGAGGACTGGAGTGTGACCGGAAGCCAGATGTCTAGATGTTCTTCTGTGTGTCATTGTCATGCCCGCTCTGAGGAAGAGCGTGGCTACTCTGATGGAGGGCATCCCGGAGCTTGGGCCGTTAGTAGCTGCAGGCAAGTTGGGCACCAGTTCCCAAGTGAGTGATGGAGTCTTCAGTGTTTGGGGAATAGCTGTACATTACAATCCAGAGCCCCAGAGACTGTGGGAGAACTGGAGAGAAGAAACATGTATGTAATGTGTAACCCCCCTTACCTTAGGCTGCCCCCCCTTTACCTTAGGCTGGGAAAACTAAAGTTATGAGGACACGGATCCATGGGGGATGGGAGGTTTGATGGGTGCATGGAAGGACTGTCTGATGCTGTCAGGTCCTCATGAATGCACCCTGAGGTGAGCAGCATGGGCCTCCCTCTAAGACCATTCCACTTTGGGCCCTTTACCAAACACCCTTCACCCCATAGCTCACTTTATAGCACAGGATTCAGGCTCCCCTCTGCACTTACCTTGGATTTTCTTCTGAGGTATTACTGACCTTAACATGGCCAACCCTGGCCTGGTTGTTGTGTGAAGTGGGAGCTGGCAGTCCTGGCCTGGGGGAGGCCCTGCTAGAGAGGTGCTGGGGCGAGAAAGAATGCTGTCCCTACAGGGAAGTGCACACTATGGCAAGCAAGCTAGCAGCAGGTGTGGGGCCAGTGCTTATGAGTGACTAGGGCATATCTGTAAATTCTTCCTCTGGAGGCAGTGGTAAGGAAGGCATCTAGTCCTGGGCGCTTCTATTCCAGCCCCCCTCCCAACTCTGATTGAGGCAAGGAGGAAAATTCACATTGAAGGCCTCCCCAGAGGACTTTTTGTGGAGCCTGCTTGTTCCGTGTCATCTTCTGCAGCCCTGCTCAGAGTCTGCATTTCATCCTGCCTGGTTCATCCAGTGAGTCACCCAGAAGGCATTGGAGCCTTGTCACTTTGGCAGCCGCAGGGCATTTGTGCCTGGCTAATTATGGGCAGCTCTGATCCGAAGCAACAAGGTTGGAGTGGAGATAGGTTGGAAAATGACCCAGACAGAAGTGGAGGCTTGGACTGGCAGCCCTGAATGCATGGTGGCTGCCCCGTGGCCAGGGCATGTTTGCTTCATGACAGATTGGGGACAGTGAGAAAAAAAAGAAAAAAAAGGAGTCCAGGCTTTGTAGTGGTCAGTCTAGTTCTGATGCCTAAGCAGATCATATGAGTTCCTAGCCAGGGAAGTCAGCCCAGTTTGAAGCTAGAGACGACGCTGATGCCTTGTATTCAGATTCCTGCTGATGTGCCTGTGAGCAGCATCACACCGCAGCCTCACTGCATGCCTAGGACAGAATGTCCACCAGAGCCCCGCCAAGATGGGCAGTTCAGGGGCTTGAGGAAATGACGTCTCAGAAGGTAAGTCCAGTTCCAAACTAACATGAGGGCCGAAGTTCAGGGACCCAGAGCATACATGTAGAGCCAAGTGTGGCGGCAGCCTGTCTGCAATGCCAACACCCCTACAGTGAGGTGGTAGGAGGAAACAGGAGGATCCCCAGCTAGCCTGCGCACAGCAGCAAACAGCATATGAACTTGTCAATCAAATAACATGGAAGACAAACTGACATAGGAGCTTGTCCTCCGACCACTACATATGCACCCTAAAACAAGCATGCACCTCCCCCTACAGAAAGAGAGAGAGAGAGAGAGAGAGAGAGAGAGACAGAGACAGAGACAGAGAGACAGAGAGAGAGAGACAGACAGAGAGAGAGAGACAGAGAGAGAGACAGAGACAGACAGAGACAGACACAGAGACACAGAGACAGAGAGACAAAGAAAGACAAAGAGAGACAGAGAGACAGACACAGAGAGAGAGAGACAAAGAAAGACAAAGAGAGACAGAGAGAGAGAGAGAGACAAAGAGAGCCAGAGAGAGAGAGAGAGAGAGAGAGAGAGAGAGAGAGAGAGAGATTTGAAAACTTGCATGTCTGAGCAGTTCTGAGTGTGACCCCATCAGAGTACTTTGCCTAAGCACCCTAATTCTGTAGGCTCAGGTTTGCCTCGCATCATTAGGTGGCTTTTTTGAAGGCAACTCCTAGGAACATTACATTAAATGGGACCCAGAGGAGAAGTACCAGGCTCTGATCCCTGGTGTATGAGAATGCTCTAACTCCCATGCCCGGGGCTTAGGTGGTACTTGGTAAACCCAGAAGCTGGCACTATGCACATCAAGAAATGGTTTCTTCCCTAGAAAGAATGAAAAGCTGGGAGTTGGTTGATTGTAATCACCCAGCAGTCACTTCTGTGGTGCATTGGCTGTGATGCCATAATTCATATTCTATGTGGCATCTAACACCCGAAAGCCTTATGCACACAACTCCCTTTGGACAGCAAGGGAGCTGGGATGTTGTATTTTTCAGCACAGCCTTTAAATAACTTTATAAACATGTTAAAACTGTCTCTGTAAACGGTCTGGGAGTAGTGAACTCTGACCTCTATGGACCTCCTTCATCTGTAGGACTGGTATTTTTGTGTGGCTGGAGAGGTGGCTTAGCAGTTAAGAGCTTGCTCTGATCTTGCAGAGGACTTTTGTTTGTTTCCTAGCACCTACATACAGTGGCCTACAACTGCCTGCAAGTCCAGCTCCAGAGGATCCCATGCACTCTTTTGAACATTGCAGGCCCTGCACTCACGTGTGTACAGATACACATCACACACACACACACACACACACACACACACACACACACACACACACACACACACACGTTCATTAGTGGTAGCGCACAGCTTTAATCCCAACACTTGAGAAGCAGAGGCAGGCCTGGTCTACAAAGTGAGTTCCAGGACAGGCAGGGCTACACAGAGAAAGCCGGTCTCAAAAACGAAAACAAAACAAACAAACAAACAAAAGAATGAAAATAAAGAAAAATCAGCATCTATGAACCATTAAATGGTAGGAATTTTTGTCCAAATAAGGCTAGGGAGTTCTTGGTCAGATTATTTATTTTAAATCTAATGAAAAGTCTAAGCAACGAAAACATTTTCAGCAACCTGAGCATATTGCAGAAGAGGAAGGAGGCCGAGACTACAGTTGCCAGCTTAATTGCACTTCACTGAACTGAACTCTGCTCTAGGTTAATCTGGAGGGTACAGACAGCTCCCTGCTGTGTGTGATTTGAGACAGAATATACACTCAAATGTGGCTGTTTCTTTGGAGGGCATATGCCATTTCCTTCCCTGCCTCTCTCCCAAGTCCACAGAATCTGATTTGGAAATATGACCTAGAAACACCGTCTCATTTTTCAGACAGACAGCGTTTGACATACAATAATAATCTCCACAGATGCTGGGGAGATAGCTCAGTATGTAAAATGCTTGTCTTGCAGACACAGGGGCTTGACTTAGATCTCTAGAACTTATGTTTAGAATCAGGATGTGTCAGAGTTGAGGTCTGTAATCCACTTGGACTTTAGTTTTGTGCAGGGTGATAAATATGGCTCTACTCACCCCCAATTCGATCTCTTCCCCTTGGTGGGGAGGCCCAGCAGCACACAGAGGAAGGGGAAGCAGGCTATCCAAGTGAGACCTGATAGGCTATGGTCATATGGTGGGGGAAGAGGTCTAGGGGAAGGAATAGGGCAAAAGAGGGAGGGAGGGGGAAACAGAAAGATACAAGAGAGGGGATAACAATCGGAAAGTAGTCTGAATAAATTATAACAAAAAATTTGTTATACACACACACACACACACACACACACAAATAATCGGGATGTGGTGGCAGGTACTTACAATGCCAGGAAGGCAGAGTCAGGCAAAGCCCCAAGGCTCCCTGAAAAGCTAGCCTGCCTACTTCATGAACACCAGGCCAGTGGGAGACCTTGTCTCGATGAACAAGGTGGCTCCTCAGGCAGAGCACATGAGGTTGGCCTCTGGTCTCCACATACATACAGATGTCCAATGCCAATTATGTGTAGCATCCTCGTCCTTCATTGCTGCTTAGGGTGCTGCGTCTCCTATCACTCTACCTCCTCGAAGGGAAAACCTTGTCTTGTCATTGCACATGAATGAGCTGTGCCAGGAACATACAAATGTCCAGGGGCTAGTTGATGAATGAGTGACAGACTGAGTGAATCATGTTGGGACAGAGCCTCATCTGCACCACTAAGAACTCATTGTTTTTGTAAACTGCTTGTTCGTCTTTTTAGTAGTGTCACTGTTTTTCTGTCAAGCATATTACCCAAATCTATTTATCTTCCCCGTACAAGCTCGATAACTCCTTTTCTGGTGGAGGTCCTCTATAGAGCTTCTGGCAGCTCACAGACTCCCTGTCTACTTACCTCAAGATGAGTCTACGTTCTGCTGTTGAGAGTAAGCACAGATCTGGACAGAGTTGGGAACTGAGCAGGACCAGCCCTTTGAGCTGCTGGCTAGGAGAAAATTTAAGCCCAGTACAATGGTCAGGTTGAATGCTTACTTTTCTAGTTAGTTCCTTCGTGTGCTAAAGTTTCCTAGTGTGACAGTTGACCAGAGATGCATAGCCCTTAGTTACCCTTATCCTAAAAGCTGGAAGTCAAAAGATTTGTATGTATGTGTGTACATGTGTGTTTATAGTTTGCTCACTTAGAAAACCTTTTAACTCCAAGATGGAAAAAGAAAGCAAGCTAGCTATACTGGACTTGTGTGTAAATTCATCAACTAGAGAATTTCTCACTTCTCAGTCTCCTAAACAGTGCCTTTTAAATGATGTCCACAAGAACCTTGGCAGCCTGTGATATCCACCCTGTATTTTGACTTTAGGACCTAACTGTGTTTATGGCTCCATTGTGTAAGACACTGGTCTCTGAAGGTGGGATGGGAGACTGTTAGAATTCCTATTCATTTATGGTTTCATTCTTTATAACCCTATGGGTGTTTTACTGTTTACAGAATCCCTAACAGCTTGGAGAAAAGCTGCTTGGAACATGTCCAGAGCAAGGCTTTTGTGGCGCATGTCAGAGAGCGGTAGACGCCTTCAGAGTTATCTTGAGTACTCTTTTTTCAGTCTGTCAAAGAGCCTCGTGTTACTGAGCTTGACTGTCGATCTTGTTCATAACACAGAAAGTACTGTGATGAGACTCTCAGGGGGAACTGACCTCAAGACTGGAGCCTAGGCCTCATCATCAGCTGCAGCTGAAGCAAGGCACAAAGCTGCCAGCGTGCCTGAGAGATGGAAGAGACTGAAGGGGTACACAGGGCCCAGGTTCCTTTCCTTTCCTACACCCCACACCCAAGAAGAAGTGATGTGAGGTCTCTGAGTAAGCATTTGCTGGGTGGGTTGAAGGAGTTAAAACAGGATGGGAGTCCTGAGGATATTAAGGACAAGGACCTCAGTGAGGGAAGCAAGAAGCCCTTTCCTTCCGTCTTTATTTAAAGGTGACCCTTCTCTTCCATTAAGTTTCTAACTTCTTCTGGAGTAAAATGGGTATCGAGGGCAGAACCTGACCGTTTACGTGTCTAAGATAGATGGTGGCCATCTTGGATAGATGGAGGCAATACAGGCACAAAATTCCTGCCTGGAACCTACCAACCTTCCCATCCAGAAGAATAGCCAGAACTTCCATACTGCCTGGCTTGGAATGATTCTTAGCAAGAATGCTAGGATGTTATCTTCCCAGAAATTTATACCCAACCACCAGGGTGTGGGTGTGTGAGTGGGGGATGGGGAGGAAGAAGAAAAAGGAGGAGAAGAGAGAATCTTTACGTAGGTATAAAGGTTAGGCATATACACTCTGTCCTCATTATTCAGAGTCGGTAACTACAAATTGGCCAAGGAGCTATGACGCATACAGATGGACAGGATGGTGCATTTTTTGAGCTGCTTGCCTGTTGCTCATGTTCCCAGCTGAGGTCAAATAAGGCAACAGTCTGCCTTCTCACTGTAGCATCTTATAAACACATTTCTCATTTGCCCCAAGTTGGTGGGCCGTTCACTTATGAGTGCCTTTGCCAATTAACACGGCCCTTAAGCATTGTGCTAAAAGGCTCTGTGTTGTTTCCAGGTACAAAATTACATGTGATGTACCTTATGGAAGAAGTATATATGTCAGACAAGAGTCACAGCACTGGTTGCCTGAATCTCAATGCTAATGAAGCAGCATTGTCAGTTAAGAGGACAATTTTATTTATACTTATTAATATTTTAAAGTGTCTTTAAAATAGAGCCAGGTTCTGTATTGATTGATGTCACAAGATGCTCATGACCAAAGCTTGGAGGACTGTAGCTAGCATTTTCCCCAAGGAACAGTGGTCCAGGATTGGCCAGGTCAGTGTTTTATGATGATTTTACAGACTACAACCTCAGAGGACAAGAACTCACTGTACAAAGCGACAAAGGACCAAGTTTTTAGTACTTGAGAACTGTTGGCTGGAGTCATGTGGGAGGGTCATCAGCATTTAGTGTGTGTACACACAGGCTGCTGTGCTACATTGGAAGGTGATGGTGAGAGATGGAAGTGCCTCTGCAAATCAGGGTTAGGGTCTGGATGTTTGCTCCCTCCCATTTTCTTCCCAGCCCCATATTCTTACATTGAAATTCTAACCCCTAAGGTGAGGAGAGTTCAGAAGAGCTTTCAGGTCTTCAGACCATGTGGGTGAAACTCCTGAGAATGGGATTAGTTCTCTTATATAAAAAAAAAATACTCTGGGAAGGCTGCCTTGCCCTTTCCACCCTTTAAGGACATAGAAATGGCTGACATCAGACACTGAATCTCCCAGTGTTTTGACTTTGGGTTTTCCAGCCCCAAGGCCATGAGATATAAACGTGTGTTAATGAGCTACCAATGTGTGGTAATTTGCTGTAGCAGCTGAACAGACTCAGGCACAAGTTCCAGAGGAATCTTTCCTGTTTAATCTTGAAAAAAAGGTTGTTGCCCTCATGGGCCTATGCAGCCTAATTCAGTGCAGAGGCCCAGGTATAGCCTCTCAAACCTCCTATCTGTTTTCTGGGACTCTTTCTGGGTCCTTGAGGTTCCGCTGTAGACAGATAAAGGGCAGTGGACAGTGGACTGGGTGGGGCTGAGGCAGGAGGCAGGATGCTCGTACCTCTGCTTTCGTCCTCTCCTAGCAGAGAATGAGGTGGGTCTCCGGGCACAGGGAAATGACCCAAGTTATCAGCAGGCACACAGCCGATATGAGATAGAATATAAGCATGTGTTAACTAAGAATGCAATTATCTTTAGTTATTGGCTTCCTAGATATATTCACTGATATCTTTGTTCACATGACAAAACACCTCACAAAAGTGACTTAAGGAAGAAGGGCTCATTTCGGCTCACAGTGTGAGGGTACAGTCCGTTGTGGTGGGGAAGACACGGCAGGAGGAATTCAGGGCACCTAGTCACAGTCAGGAAGCAGAGGGCTGAGTGATGCTACTCAGCTCATGCTCTCCTTTGTCCAGGACCTCAGCCCCTGAGACACCTGTGGGATACACGTGGGATACCACGGGACACCCATGGGATATACCTGGGTTACTAGTGGGATACCCGTGGGACACCCGTGGGATACCTGTGGCATAGTGCAGTTCACAAGGAGTCGATTATCCATGTTAACCCACGTAGAACCCTTCAGACATCCTCAGAGGATCATCTCCTTCCTGCATGCCTCTAAGCCCTGCCAAGTTGATAGTAACTACTAACCATCACACTGAAAAACAGCGGTGGGGATAGGGGGCAAATCAGAGAAACATGGGGTTTTCCCTGAGTGTCTAAAGCAGTGGTTCTTAACCTTCCTAATGCTATGACCCTTTAGTACAGTTCCTCAGGTTGTAGTGACCCCCCCCAACCATAAAATTATTTTTGTTGCTTACTCTGTAAGTATAATTTAGCTACTGTTATGGATCGTAACATAAATGTCTGATGTGCAGGCTATCTCATATACAACCCCCAAAGGGGCCAAGACTCACAGACTGAGAACCGCTGGTCTAAAGTAACCAGGACAATGAGGAAGCTGAGGGTTGGGTACAGTGCTTCATGAGATAGTGACTTTATACCTCAGAGGACATTTGCGGATGTCTGGATTCTTTTGGGCTGCTTGTTTCAGTGTGGTTGGAAGGTGGGAGCATTCCCACCAGGACCTGATGGTTAAAGGTTCAGAGTGTGACTTACCATCCTACTTTGTACACAACACACAGTCATTTGACCCACGACATCAGTAATGCTAGAATGGAAAATCCTTGAGATAAAAAGCAGCTTCTTGAAGGAAGTCTGTCTGTCTGCTGGCCATTTGAGGTCACAGCCCAGGGTGCCTGAAGACAGGCCAAAAGGACAAGTGAGTGTTGTGACAGCCCTGAATAATGTTTTCACTGTGGGTTCCAGTTACATTTCCTGTGCTGGAAAAATTCCACAGTATACCTAGAAACTTCAGCAAAGGTGTTTCCTCTGGCCTGTCATCACTCCTGGCTCCAGGCTCACTTTTTCTTGTAAACTTTCTGTATTAAACAAGATGCAATCTGTCTAGGAGGTAAGCCCTCACAGGACAGCAGGCTCAGATAGAAGTAAGTTAGCAATGAGTGTTAAGCATCCCTGAGCCTGAGAGGTCATGCTGGGGGCTCAGAGCTTTCTTTGAAGACTCACAGGAGGAGAGAAAGTGCTCATGATTTAGTGTGAGTTGGGGCCTCTGCTGGGCTCCCTGGTACCATTCCCTGACCCAGGCCCTGGCCCTGGCCCTAGAGCCTGAGTTCCCACCCTTGCTTCTCTGTCCCTTTATTGTGAAATCTTAGACAACTCCCTTCATTTCTGTTTTGCACTTTTCCAGTGAGAAGGGAATAAGTGTTTCTGCATGCTAGATGATTTATGAGATTAATTGATTTCGTGCAAACAGCGCCTGGAACGGAGCCTGGAGCTCAGAGAATAGTAAATACAGCCTTAGCTGTTGCTGGCCTCTGTTCCCATTTAAGGAAGTCAGTGGAAAAAAAAACATAAAAGAGAGGCCCCTGTTCTGGGGCTGAGATTATATGGACTAGAAGCCAGCTAGGCTGCAGTTGATGGCCAGGTATGCTTGCATTTAAATTTGTGTTCCAATGCCTTTGCAGGAGGCCAGCATGGCCCACAGCCCACTATCAGGACCTGCTTCTGCCTTACACATATAGTGTCCTCTGCTCTTGGCTCCCTGAACAGAAGGGCAGAGGACACAGGAAGTTGTGGTAAACAGAGAGGAGAGAAAGGATGCTATTTCAGGATAGCCTCACAGTGAACCAGCTGTCACCACACACCCTTGGGTGTGCGTGCTGTTCATTAAAGCACTCGGGTCTTCTCGAGGGCTGGATGCAGCCTAGGAGATCAGTGGCCATTGACTCCTATGGTATGGGGTTTACTAGCAACAAGGGCCCTTTCTGGAATACTTGAGGAAGTGTTTTAGTCTTCGGGGATCCAGGCGCTGTGCTCAGCATCCACAGCCCTACCTCTGGGGTGCCACATGGCTTTTCTTTCCTTCACCCATAGCTTACTTCTTCCATCTTAACATCAGTTTTTCCCCGACACTTCTAACCTTGGTCATCCCAGACAAGAGAGGAGCAATGATAAAAGCAATACATTACACTCACCCTTTTATTCCTGCCAATTTCTAGTTATTATGTTCTGAAGGCATAGAGTTTGTGCTTCCATGCAGATTGAGTCATTTATTACATACTTGTTTTTCCATGAATATTTCTTCCTAGCTTTTTTCATTTTTCTATGATTTCTAAACTACAATCAAAATGGCTATTTGTGTTCAGATCTTTTATTACAGCTATTTAATGTGTTGGTGTGGATGTGTGCACGCACATGTACATGCGTGTGCATTGTATGTACATGTTTACGTACATGGTGTGCCGGGATATGAGTGTGGCAGTTAGAGGACAGCTCCCAGGATGCAATTCTCTCATTCCACCTTGTGGATCCCAGGACTGAGCTCAGCTTGTCAGCCTTTGACACAAGCACCTTTCCGCATTGAGCTAGCTCACTGGCCCTTTGCTCAATTCTTAATTTCAATGTCATTGCCCTCTGCCTCTGCTGGCATACTGGGACTTGCCTAGGATTTAGAATGGCTTCGAACAGTTTCTCAGTTAAAACATTGGAGTGATGCATTTTTCTGGGTTCTTTCAGCGTCTGAGAAGGCTTTGGTGATCTTTTGTTTGTTTTTTCATATCTCAGTGGTCAGTTGCCCCTGGAGAAAACTTCTTTGCCCCGATCATTTGTCCCTGTAATTATGCAAGTCTTATCCTCTGAGGGGAAAAGATAGTGGCCTCAGGTCAGCCAGCCCTAGGCTTCTTTGAGGGGTGGTGATTTGTTCCCTGGCCCACTTCTTTGACCAAAAGTATATCTAGATATCTGTTGTGTCTTTGTTTATTTTTTTGCAGGAAGTCCCTGCTCTGCCTGCTTCAGGCTTGACTCCCCTAGCCTGGCTTTGCATATTCTCCTTGCTGTTTCTCCGGTGTCATTAGCTTTGCTCCTGTTCCACCACAGTAGACTCTGCCCGTCAGAACCTCTCCTACTTCTGCCTACTCCCTCCCTCTACCTTTCCAGTTTGATTCTTTGAAAAGCCATCTGTTCCTCTGCCCCTGTGACTTCCTGTTTCCACTTGGCCCTGCCTCAGTATGTGTATGCTGGTATAGCATCCCAGCAGGCACTGCTGTCTTCTGTAGCTGTGCTCAACCGTAGTAGACCAGCTGGCCAGTGATCTCCTAGACATCTCTGCCCTTGGTATTGTTGACCTATTCTTTTCAGTGTCACCTTTTAAGTCTTTCTTCTGAGTCATTCTCTGTGCCCTCCTTCCTGGCCATCTCTCGAGGGTTTGCTGTCCCACTCCTATCTCTGCACTCTCCTTTGGGATGCTTCTCTTCTATGCCTTTGGTTCTAAGTATCTCTGGCATATACTTCCTGCTTTTGCCTGGCCTTGTCTGAGAACTCTTCTGTGGTCCCACTCTCAAACACAGATCCCCTTTTGTGTGTCCTTAGCAGTCTGGTGCTAAAATTGATGTTAGAAATACCTTCCTTGAAGGTTTGCTATGAGAGTTAGATGAGGGAAAACATGAAGCCTTCTGTCATCCAATAAGCGTGCAGTGCAACCTAGTCATCACTGGTACCCTGTGGCCTGTGCTAATGTTTCAAGTTTAAACAACTTCAACTCCAGGGGGTAGAAACCATATTTGATTGCTTTTATAATACCATCCCCCTCCACCTACATCTGAAAGTGGTATCTCAGATATGCAATAGACGTTTTCAAATGAATGTGAAGAAATAGTCAGTGGGGCTGCAAGTGGAGCTTAGTAGCAGATCTAAAAAGGCCTGCGTTCTAGTTCTCCCAAACGAGGCTCAATAAGTTGATATGTTCTTTAAAGTATTAAACATAGGTGTTCAAGCCAAAAATTAATAAGAGCATTCATAGAAGCATTCTTCATATCAGTCAAAAGGTAAAAAGGGCCCATAGTCCATCACCAGATGAGAAGATAAATATAATATGTTATATAAACACAATGGATATTATTGTGCAGTATTATAAGCCGTACGAAAGGAGTAAATAACTGATACTTGCTACAACATGAATGAACCTTAAAAACATTATACCAAGGGAAGGAAGCCAGAAGAGGCTGTGTGATGCTAGTCAGAGGAAATGGCCAGCATAGGCAGCTCCATATTCACAGAATACAGGTTAGTAGGGTTGTCAAGGCCCAGGGAGAGGGGATGTGGGAGTGACCGTCTAAGACTAGGTACCTTCTTATTAAGGTGCTCATAATAGTTAGAGTTGCTCAGCATCATCAGCATAAAAAAGGCATGAGATAAATTTTGTATTTATTTTACCACAGTTAAAAAAAAATGAAGGATGGGGAATTAAGGCTCAGTGTTCAAACCACATGTTGTGCAAGAAAAAGGACTGGTGTTGGATCCCCAGAACCCACATCAATGCTGTGAGCATGCAACAGCCTGCTGTAATTCCAGCCTCAAGAAGCAGAGACAGCAGCTCCCTGGAGCAAGTGAGTCTAGTCGTATTGGGTAGAACTGGTTAACATTGATCAATAGAGTGATTGATTAGGTTGGAATAAGAGACCCTGACTTGTTGACAAGGTGGAAGGACAACCTAGGAAGGTTCTCAGTATCAGCCATAGGCCTCCGCATGCATGCATACACATTTAAATATGCACATGCACATAAGCATGTGCAGTCACAGACATGTGAACATGCATCTGCACATGCATGCACACCACACCACAAAAACATATAAGGAAAGAAAAATGAAGAAATGAGCTTATGGAAAATGGATGAATGGATGGATGGATTTTATGGAACTGCTTGTAGTATATTCTGTCAATTAAACAATTCCTGACTGTCACCTTACAGGAGAAAGGCAACATGGTCCACCTCTATGTTAGTGACTCAAATTAATGACCCCTGTCCATGCCCAGTGGTCCACTGAGAGAAGTGAAGGAGTTATTTGAAGAGATGATAGTGCATTCTTTGGTTTAATAGCTTACAGATAGCATCCCCTGGCAGCCCAAGAAAATACTAGTTTGCTCAGTAAATTTGGAGTCATGAGGAATGGGAAAATGGTGAGAATGTACCTTAGTGACATGGAACCTAAGACACTGCAGTGAAGAGGAGTGAGCATGTGAGCCATCTACAATTAAGCATTATTTTTTTTTTTTTTTTACTTTAATGGCAGAGGTTGACACCAATCTCAGTGCACCCTTCAGGGACAGAGAGAGTAGCTTATATCTTGGTCACTATTGTTTCCCTAAGCCTTCTTAGGGGCAAGGCACTGAGTAGCATCTGGAAAGCCCTTCATATTGATTCAGATCTTGGTGATCAAAACATCAATTATTGAGTCAGGTACCAAGCAAGATCATTTCCAAAGCAAGTGTAACCTTGTAGTTCTTACTCATTTTTTTCATCACTCATTTCTGGGGACTTTTTTTTTTAGACTTCTTGCCAGACTAGGAAACACGTCTGCCTGGAAGTCATCACTCAAAAGTTAGCCCATAAATCTATTTGGGGGGGTTGGGGGGGGATTTCCTTACCTGAAAATGACAGACAGTTCTGCCAACTCTGTCCTCCGCTGCTGCTTATAAAGATGTATTTTTTTTATTCATAGTTCCAGTAATTTAGTTTTTTTTGTTTGTTTGTTTTTTTGTCAATGAACTAAAAAGTCTTTCATTCTTTAGTGCATATGTGCTGGATGTTGATGTCTGGCACCCGCAGAAGGGAAAATCTTCTTGTGGAAGTGTGGGAGGCCTTTTGGAATAAAAGCCAGTGGTCTCTTAGCACCTGTCTCTGAGACAGAGACTCTGGCTGTCTTGCGTATCCTAAGCATCAAGTGGTCTAAGCCCTAGTCTCTACTGTAGAGGGGAGCAAAGGATTTGGGTATCAGTTTTCACTTAGCATCTGTTATGTGCTTAGAGATCAGAACATGAACGTGCTGTCCTTGTTGTTCCCACTCTAGGAAGTTGTGTGCACCTTGGAGCTTTCCCACTGGAGCTGATTTCCATAATCACCCACTTTTGCCCTTTGACAGAATGTGCTGGTAGCTCAAGGCTCATACAGCAAAAGGAGATTTCAGAAGCTGCAAATGAGAGCCTGATGTGATGGCTTATGGCTATAACCTAGCTAAGGCAGGAGTATTGTTGAGTGGTCAAGGTCAACCTGGACTGTGCAGTGAGTTGCAGCTCATTCTGGCCTACAGTGTATGACACTATTAAAAAAAAAAAAAAAAAAAAAAAAAAAAAAAAGGAAAAGGAAAACTAAAACAAAAAGGACGGAAATCAACCAAGATAAAGAAGTTAAGAATGGGTTCCTGATGGGAGAATGGGGAAATAGAAGGATCCAGAGGGTCCTAGAAACTTACAAGAAGAACATTATGACAGGCAGATCTGGGCCCGGGGGTTCTGCTCAAACTATGGCACCAACGAGGACAACGCGTGCCATAAACTTCGAACCCCCAGATCTAGCCAACGGACAGGGCATTCTCCACAGTTGAGTGGAGAGTGGGGTCTGACTTTCACACGAACTCTGCTGCCCCATATTTGACCACGTCCCCTTGATGGGGAGGCCCAGTGGCACTCAGAGGATGGATAACAGGCTATCAAGAAAGAGACTTGATACCCTATGAGTATATACAGGGGGAGGAGGTCCCCCTCAGTCACAGGCTTAGGGGAGGGGAGTAAGGAGAGGTAGCTTAGCAGTTAAGAGTGCTTGCTGATGCTTCAGGCACCAGGTTTGATTCCCATCACCCACATGGAGGCTCACAAATGCCTCTAAGTCCGGTTCCATCCTCTGGCCTCTGCAGACACATGGCACACAACATACTGCAAACAAAAGACCCAAACACGTATAAACAAATAAATATTTTAAAACAAACAAACAAAACCAGAGGCTTCCAGACCAGCAAAAGGCTCAGTGTGTAAAGGAACCTGCTGCCAAGACAAAGCCGAGTTGGAGCCCCAGCACCCACTTGGTAAGAAGTACTTGACATCCTTGGTGTAGGTTGTCCTCAGACCTCCATGTACATTCACGCCTACCTTCATAAGTAAATAAATGTAAAAGAATAAATTTTAAAGTAAATTTAAATGTAAAAGAATAAATTTTAAAAATAGAAGTTGCATAAAATTTAACCTCCAAATATGTCCTCATCGCCTAATCCATAGTCATCAGTCCATGCGTTCAGCTCACCCACCAAGTCCCATTGACTCTCTAGCCCTTTACAGAACAAAACGTGGCCACAACACTTAAGCCTACAACCCAGCTCAGCATGTGTACTGCTGCTGAAGTAGTTATCACTTGTCACTTGAGACCCTCTGAGCTCCAGGTGCTTCCGCTGCAGGATCTAGGTGAGTTTCCTGTGTAAGCCACCTAGCCCAGTGCCCAGCAGCTGGTAGGCCCGTGGTGTGAATGGCACTTCCTATGCTTGCTCCAATAAGTGTGACCATTCAGGCTCTTTGCAGAAGAAATGGCTCTACAGAGTAACATACCAGGACTTGGTGTTTCTGTCACTGCTCTGTCACTTACCGGCTGTGTGGCCTCCTGGAACCACCCGTAGAAGCAGACACAATGGGACATCTATCTTCCAGTCCTGTTGTGACTATTAGAAATGGTCAACGCCAATGCTTAGCACACTGTCTCATACCCAGTGTATACCAATTAAGCTAAAGCACTGTATCTTTTCATCTTCAGTGTTGCTGTTAATTATTTCTCAAGGAGAAAATAATCAATGAAGGTTGTGGCGCATACATCAGCACTACACACACCCCAACAGGGCCAGCAATAATGACCTGCTAAACCTCTGCCGTTGAGTTCTACCAGCATCTGCTGGCACACAGGAATCAAACTCAAGGCACATTTTGCATGGGAAACAAAGGCAGCTATCATGTTCTGCACAGGATGGCTATAGACACTTCCTCTGAAAGGAAATCCAAATGAAATGTTGGTCTGCCTGTGTCTTTCAGCCCAGCTGACTCCCTCTTAACCTCCTGGCTGCTTTTCTGGCCTGGTCTTCTAGCCTTGGCTACTCTTAGACACCAGGTTTCAGTGGCTGGTGTGGAGAAAGGATATACTGCTCAGGTGGACATTGACTCACTCCTCTGTCCTTCCGTTCCCTGAACACTTAGTTTGACATTGGACACAAAAATCAAAGATCAGTACTAGGCTTTGCGATGAGTGAGCAGTTCATCATTGCCAGCCCCTATTCTGAGCTTGGGGGCTGAGAGAAGTGAGAGGTTTAAGGGGATTTCAGGAGGAGAGAGTGAATAGGTGCACAGGGTAACGTAGAGGAGACGAAGAACTGAACTGGGTAGGGTAGAAGTTAGTTTCTGGGAAGTTCATAAGTCCTTGTTTGGAATGATATGTTTTTGAACATACTTCCTGGACCCCGAGTCCTTTGTCTCTCAGGGATTGTTCTATGCCGAACCATGGCTGGCTTTTATTAGTATGTGCAGGGCAGACTCAATTAACTAGCATGTGAGTGTGCCCTCAGAGCTCCGGTCCTCACCCCACAAACACAGCGCAGATACCACTGTGTGTCTGTTTCCACACAAGCTGAGCAAAGGCATTGCTTTACTCTTCCCAGGCCTGGGAAGGGCAGGGTATGTGGAAATTCTAACCTTCCTTTGCCCTCCAGGTAACCATAATTCACGCACAGAAAATGACATCACCCTTTTGGAACAACAAGTCCTACTGGAGTGGGATGGCTTGCAGCTGCGCCTTTTTCTCAGGCACTGGCCTGGGATAACCAAAAATAGCCCCAGAGGCAGGAGAGGTCCAGGAAGTAGTAGCCTGTCCCACAGGGAGAATGAGCCTCATTCTTCACATGAAGTGAGCGGGCTGGGGTGTGTTGGTTCAAATGTCCTTTCCCAGCACTCAGGCCCTCTCTTCTCTTGTAGCTCAACTCTGGCATCCTTCCGCATTTCTCTTGACTACAACCTACCTCTGAGCACACTGTTTCAGTCTCAGCAGGCTCCCTGGGCAGCAAGTTTGAACTTAGCCGACCAGGCCCACTAAAGTCCACACATGTCCTTTCCCCACGCCCCACCCCCCACCCCCATCTCTCCTGTGGTCACCCTCATTGTGGGTCTCACTCAAACCAGACTCCTCATGGCCACGTTTATCAAATCCACATGCTTTCTTGTTTCCTGAGGTTTTTCTTAGGGTCTTCCCACCTGATGGAATGGTTCCCGTCCTTGGACATTCTATGGACATTTCCTCGGTCCTGCTGGGGCCATCTGGAAATAAGTGTCTCAAACCTGTTGTGATTGCTCCCTCCTCTGTGTTCCAGCACAACACATCATCAAGGGAGGGGCATTCACACAGCCGCAAAGTGTGTGGCATGCAAGGTATGTTCTGGCTACCACCAGCAAGCTAAAGCTATGGCTGATGCAGTGGATGGGTATCAGAGAGGGACCAGGGCACAGCCACCACACGTTCCCTTATACGGAAACCTAGAACGTTGCTTCTTGTTTTACGCTATGTGTTGGCAATCTGAGAAAGGCCCCATCTTAAGACCACTCAGCTGGCCACAGGAGTGCTCATTGAAGTAACAAGTTCACTGTCTGGCCTCCACCCTGGGGAGGCCCAGAGAGGCATTACTGTAGGCAAGACAATGCCAGTCGTTCTTTAAGGTCCCTACTGAAGTCCCTATAAGTGTTCCTAATATTAATCCGCCCTTTGGCAGTGATTGTCAAACACAATTTCTTCTTTGACTAGACATTCCTTGGTTTGAACAAAACATAGGTAGATGTCCAAACTGGAAAACATTGAGAAGTGGGTGACGTATGTGATGAGCATGAGGGTCAGTGTCCTTGCCCTGGCCCCCTCCCCCAATTCCCCTGTCCCCTGGATAGTGTATTTGAGAAAGAAGTTCAACACTCACTGTTCAGTAATTAGGAAGGAATAGTGATACCGAGGGATGCAGGTGGCATGCATTGTTGGTATGTCAAGTACAGGAGGTGGCAGGAAGATGTGTGTTGCCTTCCAGCCCTCTAGATGATATCTAATGGCACTAGGAGGGTTGTGTGTTTGATTGTTCTGCTGAGTGGTATAACTTGTTGAAATCATGTTCAGGCACACCCAGTAAGGAGCACAAGACCTCTAGGGACAGCTTATCGGCTTGGGACTCTGACTAGATGCCTAAGAACTGGGGTGCCTATTCCCTTACAGGTTGGCAGCCCTTGCTTGGGATTATGCCAGCCACAGCAAGAAGCTGAGCCCACTTAAAACTATTTTCTCTTATTTCCCCAACATTGTTTCCATTAAAAGGAGAAAGGGAGTTGTCAGAAACAACAGTCACATTTTCCCCAAGGGCTACTGTACAAGATATACAGTAGTGATGTACAATTAAGTGTGAGCTCCATGCTAGGATAGCCATCTGGTCTGTGCATACATTTCATCACCTGATTCCATTTCAGTAGCATCCTCGTTTTATACTGTCCCAGCTGAGAATTTTAGTAACAAGTCCTAGTGCCCCTTTTCTGCACTCTTCTCCAAGTTTGGCCCCAAGTCCTAACTCGGCAGCACATTTATTTCTAGAAAACTTCCATATGTCTTCAGCTGAGAGCAGAGTCTAGCCCCCGTCATCCCTCTTTGTAACTTGCTTAGCCTAATAAAAGAGCTGCCCACTAAGCCCACGTAGAAAGCCTCTTTAATTCCAACCTCATCTCTAATGCACTTTTACTGAACAGAGTGAGAACTGAAACCCACCAGAAACAAAGCCCAAGGCTGTATCCACTCACATACATGCATGCACACACACACACACACACATATGCATGTGCGCACACATGCATGCATGCGCGCACACACACACACACACACACACACACACACACACACACACACACACACACGCATGCATACACGCTCCTGGCTTTCTTTTGCAGATAACTCATTTCCTTCTTGAGGCAATGAAAAGTGCATTTGCTTCTCTATGGCCTGCAGAAGCTGCAGGGATTAAAACTCAGTGAAAGTAAAATTTCAAATCTAATAACTATACTATTGTAGAATGGGAGTCTCTTGGGGTCCCACCCCTACACAAAGAACCACAGCAACTAAGGGATGCTGAGAGAGGGTAGTCTTCCTCCAGGGAGGAGCTCCCTAATAGATAGTTGAGCAACTCTGAAATCATGTTCATACAAACAACAGCGATGGACTCAGCAGAATGTATTTATATAGTCATACTGTGTGCATACGCTATGTGTATGTACTATGTGTGTGTGAGTATGTACTGTGTATGAATGTGCTATGTGTATGTGTAAGCATGTGCTGTGTATGCATTTGATGTGGTGTGTGTGTGTGTGTGTGTGTGTGTGTGTGTAAAACAATAACAGGTAAAGAAGAGGAGGCCAGGAATTGGAGGGGTAGTAAAGGCTGGAGGCAATAGGAGGAGTTGAAGAGAAACAAAGGGAATAGAGGAAATTAATTTTAGAAAGCAGTAACAAAGGTGCAATCGGCCATGATGGTAAAATAAATAAACAAACACACACACATACATAGGTACGTACGTACATACATACATACATACATACATACATACATACATACATAAAACAGGGTGTAGGAAGTTTTGAATTAATGGATGTGTGCGCATAGCTCTGATGTCTTATGTCCACTTACAGGATACTCAACCAGGCAATTTTATGAACCATAGCATCTCTCTTATAGGTCTGGAAGGCTCTGCTATGGATTGAACATATGAGCGAGCCTGCCTGTGGTAACAAGATTGATCAATCAAACAGGATCAGGGAGATAAATCATAAACAAAGTGCTTACTTTCTAAGTAGGAGAACCAGGACCTATATTAAAAAGTGGGCTTGGTGGTGAGTGCTTGTAATTCTACTGTTGGATGAGTGGGGGCAGTGGATCCCCCAGGGTTGAAGCCTACCCTAATCAGTGAGCTACAGCCCAGTCAGAGACCCTATCTCAGAACTCAGGACTCCAAGTGGAAGGAGGGGAACAACAACTCACCCACAAAAACTTTGACCCAAAAATTACCCTGCCTATAATATGTGCAGGGAGCAGATAGAGCAGACATTGAGGGAATGTCCAACCAATGCCTTGCCCACCTCAAGAACCACCCCATGGAAGAGAGCCAACCCCTGACAGAAGCCCAGCAGAGTTGTGCTCTGAGAGGCTCCACTCACCAGTGGTTGCAAACAGATGCTGCGACTCACAGGCAAACATTAGGTGAAGCACAGGCAGTCTTGTGGAAAAGTGGAAGGAAGGAGAAAAGCACCTGGAGGTGACAGGAGCTCCACAAGAAGACCAGCAGAGCTAACTAACCAGGGCCCAGAATGGCTTGCTGAGACCGAAGCAACAACCAAGGACCATGCATGGACGGAACCTAGACTCCCTACACAGATGCAGCCAAAGGGCAGCTCAGGCTTCACATGGGTCCTCTAGTAAGAGGAGCAGGGGACTGTCTCTGACATGGACTCTGTTGCCTGCTTTTTGATCACTTCCTCCTAGAGGGACTGCCTTGCCAGGCCACAGGGGAAAAGGACACAGTCAGTCCTGATGTGACTTGATGAGCTGGGGTGGGTGAGTAGCAAGGATTTCCCTTTTCTGAGGAATAGGGGAGGGGGTGGGAAAAGAAGGAGAGAGAACCTGACTAGGGGGAGAGGGGGAGAGGCTACAACTAGGATGTAAAGTGAATAAATTAATTAAAAACAAAACAACATCGACAACAAAGCTAAACAACCCGGCATGGGTGGCATCTGAAGTAAAACACTTGAAGAACATGTGAGATAGTCCTCAGGCTTTCGGATGCACAACACACAGATGTCCCACTAGGTTCCACATACATGCCATATATATGCACCACACATGTATACACACATGCCCAAAAGATGAAAGCAGGTGCTTGTTTGAAGGGGCGTATTTGCTGGCCGCAACCTCTCTAGTTCAGCCGCGGTACCCCAACCAGCTCCAGACCAAACAAAGTCTCTGTTTATCCAGACAGGGGCCACAGGGTCAGCCCTGTGTTCCATCTAACCCATTGTACAAGAGGGTTTGTTTTGTGCCTTCCTTGTTAATTGCTTGTCTGGCTGAGTTGTAAGCTGCTGGGTCCCCTTTGTTGGCCTTTATCAAGATGCCACAGTGGGAACGCCGGGCTGTGACAGAAATCCTCTTTCCAGACTATTTCTTCAGCTTCAAAGTGAGATGGAGTTAAATTTAACATCCCACCCCCTCAGCCGTGTTTTCACAAGTAAAGGGAAACTGAAAGTCTAAAGATGTCCCGGATGGCTCTTACGTCTTTCTTCTTGGAGGCTTACCATTATTGTAAAACTGGGGAATTTCTGCGGAATTGCAATACCCTGAAGACCTTTGCCTCAGAGAAAAGATGGAATATTTCTACCCATACCGCGAGATAAGGGTTTTGGCTTAAACTCTAACAGTAGGAGTCTTGATAAGCACCATACTATTTGATATTTATATATAAATGTTTCACTTATATTGTATTCTGTTAATATACAAGGCATATTATAAAGCCATCCAACATACACATAAAAAGAGGAGACTAACAGTAAAATAAATGTGTTTTAAATCATATATCTAGCCCTGATGGCTTCAAACCACCACCAGCTGCTAGGATAGACATAAAAATATAAATTTAGGCTGGCATTTATTGTTAATGACCTTGGGTACGGATCTATATTTCAAATCTTTTCCTCCATGAGTTTCATTGGTTTGTCTGAATCACAGGCTTTAATGTTGTCACATGTGTTTAGTGGGAGAATGAAAAAGACCTTGCCATTATTTGATATCATGCTTGCGTTATTGTCTTTGATTCACATTTTTCTTGTAGGAATCGTTAGTTTTGGGAACTGTGGGGAATGGGGCTGTAGTGTAGGAGTGTCGTGCATGCTTGTGGCTGTAAGGTGTGTGTATGTGAGTGTATATACTCAGAGGCCGTAGTGGGATGCTTGGTGGTTCCCTCTAGTGCTTGTTGCCTTGTTGTCTCAAGGTGGTCTCACTGAACAGGAAGCTTATCATTTCAGCTAGTGTGGCAGGCCAGGAATCTCTGCTGATCTCCTTGTCTTGCCAGCCCCACACCCCTGTAAATGCTGGGGTTAAAGGCCTGGTTCTTTTTGTTTGTTTGGTTTGGTTTGGTTTGGGTTGGGTTTTCTTTTTTTTTTTTTTTTTTTTTTTGGTTTTTTTTTTTTTTTGTTTTTTTGGGGTTTTTTTTTGTTTTTGTTTTTTTCTTTTTTGCTTGGCTACTGGAGATTCTAACACAGATCTTCAGGTTTCCATAGCCTACACTCTTACTTACTGGGCCATCTCCCAGCCCCAGGAACTTCTTTCTCAGCTGAGGCGTATCACACATAGAAGCAGGATACTGCGGCTAAGTGAACAGCTTGATATGTTCCTATAAAAATATGGAAATAGACCATTCCAGAAGCCATTCTCAGCATGATATCCTAACTCCCTTTTCACTTTCTTCTTCTACAAGGTAACTTCCCAGCTGCCTCTTACCTAGTAATGTTTACCTAGTTTTGAACTTGGTATAGGTGAGGTGATTCTGTGCACACCCATAGCAGCTGGCTTCTTCCTGCTCTGCATCTGTCAACTCCTCCCTATCTTCACATGTGGCTATAGTACATCCATGTCATTGCTGCATACTCATGGCACTATCCTAGACTTTCTAGATCATCCATCCTGCACTGAAGGCATTTTCATAGTGTGTAGTTTGGTACTCCCAAGAAAGTGCCTCTGTGAGCATCATTGCACCTGGATTTGGGTGAATATCTATGTGTGTTTCTACAGGATATGGGCGTTGGACCTATACGTCATGTTCATCTTTTGTCAGCATTTTCCTAACATTTTCAAAGTAGCTGGACCTTTGTACATGAGCAGGGTACCTCAAACATTTCCAAGCCTCACGACTGTTTGATATTTCACTGTTTTCAATTATAGCTTCTTTAGAGAGTGTGGCCAACATAGTCCTCAAGTTAGACAAGGAGTTCCCGTAAGTATTGTGCCCTAGAGGAGCCCTTGGTCTTGCTGCTTAGAAGTCTGGGTGCAGCACATGGAATGTGGTCTTCCTAAAGTTATTTTCTAGGATGCAGGGAAAATTCCAGAACCTGTTTTTCCTGCATTAAGTGGCCTGTTGGGTGGCCAAGTCATGATGGCTGGCAGGGATGAATGGAAGGACAGAGGGATATATGCAGCCTTTGTGCCTACACACACATGAAGCGGCCTCCCAAGAAGGTGGAGGGAGCCCAGCATGGAGAGAACGGTACCGGATCCAGGGATTAATATAAATCACTTTTCATCTTAAAACGACAGAATTGCAAGTTGAAACCCATTCTCCCAAGTTTGAGTTCTGTTGAAGAGCATGGAAGAATGAAACCTGGGCAGGGAGGGGACACTTTTTGTAAAGTGAAGGGCACATCACTGCTTTGCTTGCACCCCTGTGCATATCTATGATCCTGGCTCTTTCTGCCTATTCTACCATGACCTCTTTGAACTTGTCTGCCCAGTGCTATCCTGAAGCTACATGGCTCACAAAGCTACCTCCTTAAAGTAGACGGAAATGGAGGCATTGATTTTAGTGGTGTAATTATAAAATGTCACAATTCCAATGAATGATCACTGCAATATTTATTAGTGAGGTGTTTGCACTCTCCTCTTTTCTGCTTTCATGTTTGAAATGGGATTTGTGTTAAAATCTCAGCCCCCTTCCCTCACAGTCCACACTGACAGCTTTACAGTGATGCTCTGGAAGGCAGGTCCCTGCCTCTGCTGAGAATTAAGTTGTCTAGTTCTTCCATCCACATTTATTTAATATAAACAATTGCTCTTGATTTAGTTTTATCTGTGTTCTTATGGGTGTATGCTTGTAAAAGTAGGAGCACAGACTAGGTCAGTTTTCATTAGGCTAACTTTAAAGATTTAGACATATAGGAAATGTGTGTCCATTTGTATTTCCACCAGTAGATACTCAACGTTGGTAGCCATAGTGTGAAGGAGTGAAATGGCCAGAGGTAGCTATGGATACCTGAGAGCTCAGGTGTTCTCTGTCATAGTGCATCTGTGAGTAGCTTAGGCGAGAGTCATTTTATTATTCAGCTTCCAAGCCCCAGAGCATCTAGTTGCTTATTTTGTACAAAGTAGGTAGAGACTGTCTCTAACTAGTTATTTCTCTATTTTCAGAATGTGGACTATAAGACGAGAAACATCAGCTCACTCATCCCATTGTGTTTATTGAGCTCCTGCTATGTACCAAGAGCCGGGTTCTCTCAGTTTCTGGGGATGCAATCAAAGCAAGACTTTAAGTTCTTGCTTTCTTCTGGCTTGTGTATTACTGTTGGTGACAGTAATGACAGGATGGATTGTGGACAAATAACTGATTCTTAAAGTGTTTACAGGAAAACCAATAGTTATCTGGAGCCTCGGAGTATCTATTCGTCATTAGGCCCAATGGATATTTATATACCCAGTAAAGAGACCATCCTGCTCCCATGGATTTGGTGAGGAAATATTAAGAGAACCCATTCAAAGATAGTTGTTTCAACTGGATATAGTGATGCTTAGCTGTAACCCCAGGACGCCCAGAGCAGAGACAGGAGCATAGAGTTCAAGACCAGGCTTGGCTAGGGTCAGTCTGAAAATTTCAAATTTCTTTTGAACCACAGACTCATTTATGGAGTGTTCTCTGAGACTTGATGCTATAATTGTTATAGATGTATCTGTTAGAGAAGAAGGTAGATATTAAAAAGATGGCTTTGCTCAAGAATCTGACCCTATCAGAGTATGAAATAAATACATCAAGAAATAGACACTTAAAAACAAACCCAGAAAGTATCACTAAGGAAGTAAGCTATAGGGAAACCTACATGGTTTTTGGTTCCTCATCCATCAGTGGAAAACAAAAAGAGGACTCTTGAAGATCAATTGAAAATATAAAGAGAATCTCTGTGAGTTCGAGGCCTACGTGGTCTATAAAGGGAGTCCAGGACATCCAAGGCTACACAGAGAAACCCTGTCTCAAAAAACAAAAACAAAAACAAAACAAAAAAACAAAACAAGAAAGAAAGGAAGAAAGAAAACATCAGAACAACCATGCCTCTGTTTCAGTTGTCTTCAAATTGGAAAGAGGTTTAGATCATCTTCAGGGAGGACTTACAGCAGTGTAGAATGCTGGTCCTCAGCCCGCAGTTTGTCATTGCCTAGGTCTGCAATGGGTGGAGCACAAGTTACATAAACACAAGCGCGCGCGCGCGCGCGCGCACACACACACACATACAGAACTCCAATTTCATATAGGCAATAAAAGGCTGGACCATAAATACTATTAACCCAATAATGAATTGGCTGTGGTCTAGCTCATCATAGGTGCAGCAAGAATTGGAGGGGAGGGGTTGGCACATCACCATTGTGTAGTTTCCACCCTTCAGCTTGCCTTGGTGAGCCCGACTACCTCACACACTCTGTTGGCTCCCTCTGGGGATATTGAAATGAGTCTGTCTGTAACCTGGCTCTTCTCATTTGGTTCATTTCATTTATCTTCCTGTCTCCCTGTAGACGCAGGGACCCTTAAACTTAGTCAGTTTGTAAGACATGCTCCATTGCTGCTCATCTCAGCGTGCCCTTGCTTAAACGCTTCCTCTCACTGGCTGCAAAGCTTGACTCTCCAAGAACCCGTCTCAACTGCCACCCCCTCACCAGGCTCTTCTCCTCATCTGTATCTTTCCCCCTTCCTACTCTTCCTATGTGTTACATACATTCCCTCGAAGCCACTTGCTGCTCTGTTATAATTTGTAATGTAGATTTAGATTCTGATTCACAAAGGTTTAACTTAGGACCCTTCTGCCATACAGTAGTGCAAACATGGAACACAATTCATGCTTTGTGGATTCATGCTTTGAACTTTGCTTCTGACCTTTCTTCGCTCTCTTGATGCCACAGCTCCCAGTTAGCCATCTTACCATGGTAGAAACATTGGTACCTAGAGCTGAGATGATGAACAGGTTAGGTGTATCCCATATGTTTGCACTTCAATCGTCAAGGTATGATGGAGTTAGCAGGCGATACTCCATTTGTAACTGAGTGTCTCCTTACTATCCTGGGGCGGGGGGGCGCAGTTCAGGAGCATCAGATACAGCTTCTTTGGTTTTGGAACCCCAGTCCCTACCCACATGTAGCAGATACAGAGTAAATATTTACTGGAGGATGATTTTCATTCCATGTTCCTCGGCTTATAAAAAAAAAAAATCGAACGGGATGAAATCCCAGCTGATGAAGGGGCTGCGGAGAGCTCACATCACTGATATTTGAAAAGGAGTTGCAGAGTCATGGACCAAATGATGCGTTAATAAGAAACCCTGAGATCCCCATCACATTGTTGTTCTGCATCTGGGCGACAGCCAGATCTCACTCTACTTAGGGTAATTGTTTTAAAAGAGAACTGGAGTATTATTTATTTACTAATGAAAAGCAATTCACTGCTACCAACCCAGGGGCATAAATGAATATCACAGAAGACTTATACACAATTGTCTACAAAGGCCTTTATTTTGGGCCGCAAATAAGTCTGAGGGCCAGAATTGGTCTGAATCCTCGCTTCTATTCAAACAGAGGCACACTGGGAAATATTCACTGGGATTGGAAAAGGTTACAAGAATAAGAACTGTTTTGCTTACCTTAACAGGGGCTACCACAGGTTTATATTCAAAGAGAATGTTTTCAGTGTTTGTGACCTCAGCTCTGATGTGTATTTTCAGTGGGAACTGCCATGCTTACCACATCCATAGTGCACATACAATAGACGAAAAAATGGGCCATTGCTTAGAGATGAAAGAAATGCAGTTTCTTTCTTGGGAGACAAACCTTGGAAAATGGGGCATTGTGTGAGAGAAGGAGAACATGTTTTGAAGTGATCGCAGGCACTAGTCCTTTGGGCAAGCATTGCTAGAGCTTTGTGAAATTGCATGCTGAGCTTTGCCATCTTTCCACTTGGAGTAAAGCAATATCTTTAAAGATGAGCAGAGGGGAACTGGGGCTAATTGTGGTGGTCTGACCAAGGATGGCATATCATTTGGTGTGCACTGTTGCCTGCTTCCCTGGGAAGCTTGGGTTCAGGAAAGCTGCTCTTGCTGAATTCCGAGGCTCTTTTGGCGCTGCCCATCCCCAGCATACCGATCCAGTTCACTTCCTCTCTCATCCTCCTGCCTCTGGGCATCCCCAAGGCAGTGTTCCTAGCTCTAGTTTCTGAATTCAGGGATGTATTACCACATGCCACGAGGACACCTACACTTAGACTGTTAGTCTCAAAATTAATTCCAAGGCTAATCACATCTCAAAGTTCACTGCTCTTGCTGCCTACCTTCTCACATTTTCCCATGCCACAATAACATTTTCCTGCTAACTTTCTTCAGTCCTGAAGTCCCTCTCACTATAGATCCCTGCAAAATAAGTCTCTCCAACTCGAGCCAACAGAAGCTGGGCAACGGTTTAAGTGCAAGCTGCTGGGTAGGAATGAGAAGAGCATTGATGGTTGCCTGTTTCCTGACTGTGACATACCATGCTCGGCACTAGGCATCTTGGAGCCTGGGAAAGGCCAGGCCATGGTTCTTTACGCTCATTTGCCACCAAAAGGAGCCAGGGAGAGTATCCAGCTTCTGCTTGTGACAACTTCAGCTTCATCGCAGGGTGTGCCTATCATCAACACTATCTGGGAGCACACAGCTTCATATCTAGTGAGTTGAGGCAGAGGGGCAATTGAGAATGTCACCTGGGTCTCTCTGTGGATGTTGTTGGACAGGTCACCCTACCATGTCATTGCTGTGATGCAGTCTCCTGTCCAAAATCTCTGACATGGATCTTGTTCTGAGAGAACTGACATCTGTCCTAGGCCCCATCCTGAGGTTCTAGTTTGGCGACTCCTGAGGCACTGCTTTCTTAGCTTCTTGTTGTTTCACTGGCTTCAGTGAACAGCCTTGCAGGGTTTTCATCCAGTCTTATCTTCTAAGTATAGCTTCATTGGGGGGTTTGGGGGGAGAGGAAGCCGCAAGCCTGCCTTTGTACAAGGAGAAACTTTCCCACCATTGTTTTACGATTCATTCTAGTCTCTGCATGAGCACACAGTGCACACATTTCAGCCAGGGCCTCAAATTTCATCTGTCTTTCTTTTGAGCCTTTTGACTTCAGAGGAAGTATTTTACACCTTTATGCTTGATGAAATAGAAAGTTACTTAGCACTTTTGGTCTGAGGTTACCACTCTAGGCTCCTTTATATCAAGATGGAAATTGAGAGCTAATATAATACAAAAGTAATGACTTAGAGTAGAAATTGAAAGAAAATACTTCCTTCCTTGCAAGTGGCTGAGAAAATAGATAGTAAAATGTGGGAGAGCTAAAGTGGAGCTTGGCTTGGCTACTGTGGGCATTCCTTCTGTCTGCACACACATCTGCTCTTCCGATGGATGTTTATTGATTGCCTCGTGCTGTGCCAGGCATGTATAATACAAGCACAATTAAGAGCGACTTCCTTCCTTTTAACAGCCTGATCCAATGTAACTAGTCTGCAAGATTCTTTCACACCCTTGTGTGGTTCCCTCCCAAAACAAATACGGATAACCTATGTGAACAGTAAGAAAGATAATGCAAAAATGATGCTGTGTGAGTTCGAAGACTAAGACCTTAAGATATCACTGGTTCAGGGGCTGGAGAGATGGTTCAGTGGTTAAGAGCACCGCCTGCTCTTCCAAAGGTCCTGAGTTCAATTCCCAGCAACCATATGGTGGCTCATAACCATCTGTAATGTGATATGGTGCCCTCTTCTGGCTTGCAGGAGTACATGCAAGCAGAGCACTGTATACATAATAATAAATAAATATATCTTTAAAAAAAAAAGATATCACTGGTTCTACCTATCTTTTGCGGCTCTATGAACCGCAGCTTTCTACCAAGTGGTAGCCTCAACTTGCCAAGGTGATTGAGTCACCTTAAAAGTAGCTCTTCCAGTACCTGACAAACCTTTGATAGACTGAAGTCTAGTAAGTGTCTTCCACTGCGACTTTATCAGGGTCCAGAAGCTAGAGCCAAACTCATGACTTATAAAACTTGTATGATATGATAAGTGTCTGCTATGCTTTAAGCTTATGTGTATCAAGGCAGTTTCTTATACAGCAGTTGGTTACTATGATAGAGTCTTTAATATGTGCCATGGATTGTTCTAGATGTTAACCTGTGAATCCAAAAACAACCCTTTGAATCAGATACTTGCAGAGAATTGTTGTTCTCATTTATTATCTAGAAGGTGAAGCCTGGAGATGCTGACATGACTAGCCCAGAGTCACAAAATCTACATAGAGTTGACTGTAGATCTAAGTTCCTCAATCTACCTGAAGCCTATGTTGTCTTTAGGAAGCAGGTGATTGATGCAGAACAGGGTTGATATCAAAGAGAGAAGGGAAATCTAGTGCTGAATCTAGTTTGATCCCTGTTCAGGCTTTGGAAGTATTACAGATAAATCATTTCTTGAGCCTTCTCCCAACTCACCCATAACGCCAAAAATAACACCACCTCCTATTTGGGGATGTTTTAAGAATTAAATGGAATGATGCATGAAAGCCCTCTGCCTTGGGGCCAACAATGCTCCTTCTTCCTACTTATTACCTGTTCACTAAATGTCGACTTAGAGTTCTGTAGCCATGGGCCCTGTGTGCATCCTGTTGGCTGTCTGGACTCTGGGGAGCAGTGCCCAGCTCCAAGCCCACAGGACCACAATGTGCAAGAGACGCCCATTGGGCCCCTCTGCTGATTCACTCCCACATAAGAAACTACTCCTGAGCATCCATGACCTTCATTGTCAGGTCATGGGCTGACAACAATGAACTGTTTCCTGTGCTTAATTTTATTATTCAGAGCATTCTCCAGAGTGGATGGTTTGGAGCCCCAACCATTAATTTACCAAGTGATTGGAGAGACAAAAATCAAGCAAAGAAAATAAAGTGGCTTTGCTGGCCCTGTAGGGTCTGCATTGTGGGGCCAGGGCTAACTCTGTATTGGCTCTCTATGGAGTTTGGGGACTGTGGGGGAAGCACACCATAAACAATGGAAAGCACAGCATGGTATCAGGAGAGGGGTTCAAATTTAGTACTGTCCCTTCTGGTATGTGACTCAAGTCAAGTATGAGGACAAGAGGCCAATCCCCAGAATTTTTGTAAAAATGCCAGGTATGGACCATACCTATAAATTGCTTTAGGAAGGTGAAGTTGGGAGAATCTCTGGAGCTCACTGGCCAGCCCATCTAACCTAATTATTGAGCTCTGGACCAATGAGAGACCTTGCCTCAAAGAGTGTGGGCAGTATTCCTGAGTGTAACACCCAAAGTTGTCCTCTGGCATACACACACACACACACACACACACACACACACACACACACACCACTGCCAATAACAACAACATTACCACTAGCACCACCACCACCACCAAAACAAAAACCAAACAAACCATATACCTGAACATATACAAACAAGGACACATTTTAAAAGTGAATAGAAGGTAGAATTATTGAATTATAAGTCAGGAAATGATCAGTTCTTATGAAAAGATACCCAACTTCACTGGCTGTCACATAGATATAAATGTAAAATAATACAGCAAGGCACCAGTGAACAGCTCTTAGATTGCCAGTAGTTAGAACTTGATGACACTAGAGGTTGCCCAAATTCTAAGGTTTAAAAGGTTCAAAAGGCTCCATACAGTGTTATTGGGAGTGAGTGCTAGACACAAATCAACCTTGAAAAATAGGTGCCATTTTCTAGTACAAACCAACAGTTTGAAGAGATATACTCCTGTAATATCCACTTGTAAGAGCTGAAGATTGAGACAGTTTAAATTCCTACCAGGTAGGAATTTTATATGTAAAATGGTATAAGTTTATATGTAAAATAGTACTGTAACTATTTAAAGGAATTGGATGGATTTGAATAATTTAATATAGATTCAGAAAATGAGCTATGGTTAAATCGTATTCTATTAAGTAACTCTTTGAAAAGCATCAAGTGGTGCTTTTTCTTTGGAAGTGAATAAGGTAAACACCATCTTGACCTGACTTTTGTGTCTGCTTATACTCTTCTTAGCCCTCAGTCCTCCTCAACAGTCTACATATTTGGGATATTTTTCTATGCCTGGGACCATGACCCGGATATATTAACTGAAACAATTAATGTTTGAACAAACGAAACATAAAGTAAAATAACTGATTAAAAGTGTCATGTTACGTCTGAAATAACCACTATGTTCTGCCAAAACAGATGTTGCAAGGTTACTCTGACACGCATCGAATGTTGATATAATTGTGGTCTATATGGCCTTTTGTCTTTTAAAAACACTGTGCCCTTGAAGTTCAGAGCCAAGAGTCTTTCTGGGCTGCGAGAAGCCTGCTCTTGGTTGCCAGCCAAATGTAAAGGACTCCAGTTAGGCCTTATATGTGTGATGACCTGAAATTTTCTCATCTATACTATAGCACCATATGGTAATATGTATGTACCCAAAATATAAAACCATGCTTGGGAAATATGTCTAGAAGCCTGGGAGTGAAGCAGATGAAGTCGGATCAAACTATAGTAAATAGGAAGCCTTAACCCTGTCATGAAAAAGAAACTGGCAATCACTATTGTTCACTGTCCATGTTTCTTAAGGTTGAGGGCTGTCAATGGTAATTGAATTCTTTTCTCTGTGTGTTTCAAGTTTTTCATTGACCGGCATCCTTCAGATTTGTCCACAGAAGCTAAGTAGAGATCTGCCCATTAGTGGAGAACATTCCTTTTGGGTCTGTCCCTTTGTGCAGAAAAGTGTTTGTGCTTGGGTATGGGTGTCCCCATGGTCATGTGTATGCAGTTGTATTTATCTCATGCTCAGCTGGTGTTGCCTTGGCAACTGGGGATGTGCCGACATCTGTGAACTGGGAGTACCTGAAGGGGCTTTTTCATTTCCCCTAGAGGATTGTAATCAGGAGCAGCGCTGATCAGACCGTCTGTCATTGTCTCTGCTCCCTAAAGCTGTCGTTCACCTTGTTGGGTTCATCTGCTAGCTACTCCCCAGCTCTCTCACATACTTCATTTTGAGCCATTCATCACCAAGATGTAACTATGAATGCCTAATCAAAAACAAGCACAATCTATCCCGGTAAACCATTTTCTGTAAATAAGCAATGAACTGGCTGTAAAGGCTGGGAGGAAAGGCATTGTGTCTTGTCTGTGTAGATCCTCTGCTGCAGCCACTGCATGTGCCCTGGCAAAGGAGGACATCTAGTTGTGGGGCCTGGGGCATGAAAAAAAAGCACACTAAAGTAGGTCGGGGGGAGGAGAAAATATAGGCAGTAAACTTTGAACCCCTACCCAGACTAGCCGATGGACAGGACATTCTCCACCGTTAAGTGGAGAAGGAGATCTGACTTTCACACAAACTCTGGTGCCCCATATTTGACCATGTCCCTTGGATGGGGACACCTGGTGGCACTCAGAGGAAGGATAATAGGTCACCAAGAAGAGACTCGATACCCTATGAGCATATATAGGGGGAGGAGGTCCCCCTCAGTCACAGACATAGGGGAAGGGAATGGGGGGGAAGCGGGAAGGAGGGAGGAATGGGAGGATACAAGGGATGGGCTAACAACTGAGATGTAATATGAATAAATTAATAATAAAAAAGGAAAAAAAAAAGAAAAGAAAAGAAAGGACACATCCCACCCCATTTAGTTGATGTTTATGGTGTGCCCGTCCTTGAGTTGCAGTGGCTCTTTTGGAGACTTCGGCCTAACCTAAGAGCCACTTTGTTCAGTCTGGACTGCAGGGTGGGGTGAGCGAGTAGTCACCTCTCACCCCACCCTGACATTGGAGAGCTCATTGCTAAAGGCACAATCTGATGTGCTAAGAATGCCTTTCTGCTGGTTAGGGTGAGTCTCAGCTATGCCACCAGGGAAAGCATTTTGTGACATGAAAACTGTGCAAAGGGGCATAGCAGGAACACATATACTTTTATCACAAGATGATATGCACTCTTAGAATACTGTAGCTCCTCATATGGGAGATATGACCAATATCCTGGTATTTACTTAGTGAATTCTTCACCGTTTGCCTGGTATTTCAGATTGTGAAGAATGAGGTTCAAGGAGGTTGCATGGCGTCTCTCATACTGACTCTTGTGATAGGTGGCTACTCAAGACAGGTTTCACCATCCCGGAATTTAAGGATCTGAGAGCTTCCTCTTCTAGCATGCTTCCAAGACCTAGTACCTAAGTGTTCCTAGGAAAGAACTGTGGAGTCAGTAGTGAGCTTTTTGCCTAGGGACACAGTGCTTTTACTCAGAGGGAAGGGGAAGTTTCTTAACTCGTGGAACAGATGCATGGTTTTCCCTTCTCTTTCCCTCCATGTGTACATCCACAGAGGAAGAATGCTCCCAACCGCCATTGTCACGCCACAGGAGTTACTTGACCCAGAAGAGAGGCCAGGGCCCTGTTCCAAGACATGGAACATCCAGCCACAGCCCTTATCACTAAAAGAAACGAAGAGGGAGAAACCAGCCCTGGCATTGCCCTGAAAAGGCATTCAAACCATGCATGTGCTTAAGACCTGCCTGCACAAACTGATGGGCATTTTATTAGCCTGCCAACACTTGGGATTCTGTACAGGCCAGATTGTGAAAACAGCAGAACGTGGGCACACTTTGTGCTTTTTGTCTTCCTTATCAAGGAAAGCCATTAACATGGAATACAAGTCTGTTGCTTCTTACTTGGCATTCTGAGAATCCGTCTTCTTACCAAGTTCAGCCTTTCCAAACAATTAATTTGATTTGCATGACGCTCTCATGGTGGATTAAGAGCTTCATGGTAAAGCTGGTCTCCAAACTGGTAATAGCAGTTTTCCATCCGACAGAGCCTGGAGGAGACAGGGGACTCTGTTTTTATTGAACATTCTGTACTATTTGAGTTAAGCTCTCCCCAATGCATTTCTCTTTCAATTAAATAAGCTTAGTTAATTAACACATCTTTTTTTTTTTTTTTTTTTTGTAGAATACTAAGGGTACCTATGCTCATGGCATTGCATATGCAAAGCCAACTCCGTACAGAATCATGTCAGCTACTGTGTCCCTGTTAAAATAGTCCCTTAAAATTGTTCCCCTACATAGACCACTCCAGCCAAGATTAGTAATTCCTGTCTCCTTAATCCAGCTATCTAGCATAAACCCTATCTCCTTTGTTTATCTGTATGCATGGCAACTACTGTGTCCCTTATCATCTGTGTAACCCACCCCTGTTGCTAGACTCCCTGAGCTTCAATGCTCTAATCTGTAAAATTGGAGTGAGGATGCTTGCTTATATCAGAATGCCATAATGATGAATGAAGCAAAGAGTCAGCGCTTGATAGCCACAGGAAAAGCGGTCAAGATTGCCCATGGATATCCTAATAGAGGATGCCTAAGCCCCTAAGTATGGTGCTTTATTTGCTCAAGGCCTGCACACAGCCTCCTGCATGCTTGAAATCACATCTGCATTACTTTTAATACCTAACACAATGTAAACACATTATACATTATTGCTAAATTGTACCACACAGAGACTAATGGTACAAAAAAGCTTGAACATGCTCAGTACAGGTGAATGATCTTGAGTGGGTTAGTCTCTGATTGGTTGGCTCTGCAGTTATAGAAATCAGGTACAAAAGGCCACCTCTATGTCCTTGTTCCTACCCTAAAATAACATCACTTGACTTGACCATGGAGTGGCGAGCAACCTTGGTCATCACAAATTCATCTTGTACTTCGTTGTTCTGATCTGAGGTGATTTACTGTTGTATCTGTGTGTCTAGAACAGTCAAAGCCCATCAAAGGAGCTCTGTAAATGTTAGATGGGTGTGCTTGTTTACGCACGTGTGCAAGCATGGCTGCTGTGTTCAGTCCTAGTGTCAGGGCTTGGCTGAAGGTGGTGAGAGAATGAAGAAAAGACAGACACATGGACACACAGAAAAGCTGGGATTTGGTGGACTGGAATCACTAACGAAGAAGCCAAAGCTAGGGCCCTTGGTGTGTTCATTGTATACAGATGAAATGAGAGGCAGGCTTATTGCACCTGCTTGATAAGGAGACAGGGTTATTGCATACAGATAAACAAAGGAGATAGGGTTTATGGTATATAGCTTGATTAAGGAGATAGGAATAACTAATCTTGGAAGGGGTGGTCTATGTAGGGGGACAAATTTTAAGACATTTTTTTCTGCACACACTGTCAACACTCATATATGGTCCTCCCAAGGACCCTTTACACAGCCATGCCCATGTCAACAACTCATATTAACTCAAGACTCCGTTGTCTCAGAGCCTTTTCTGCTCCTTACATATGGCTGTTCAAGTAATGCCGCAGTGGCAGGATACATCCTTGGCTGAAGAAAGGATACCTATAGATGGTACCCTTCTTTGCCTTGCTCTTCCTTTGCCAACAAACCTTCTATTTCTACTTCTACTGCAGGGAAGAAATCTCGTTATTCCTTCCACCGATTCTAGTTTTCCTTGTTACATTGTTGAAGACTCCCAGACCCTATGGAAAAGGTAGGAGTTGAGGGTAAAAGTAAAGTCAGATACAATACAGTGTTCTTTGTGTGGGAGCAAAGAGCTGTCCTGACTGATAGAACTTGTGTTCCATCTGAGGACACCAACAAGCCAAGGACATGCAATGGATGGTTCCTTTTTGTGAAGTTTATGAAGACAAGGTCAGGGTTATGACCTTCACTGACCAGAAGATGACACTGAATCAGCCTGGCAAGACCCTTGCATTGGATCACAGCCTTTGTCATTTGGCTTGAGTGATGGGGCACTGTGGTAGGCATTGCCTTGCAGTGTTATCCATTAGCAGTGCACAGCTGGGGGTAAGCCCCGTGAGGGCTGTGTCCTTACCTGCTCATCATCCGAAACTGTCAGCTCTTGTCTTAAATTCTTGATGGGCATCCACACTCAGCAAGTTTGGCTGGCATCCCATTGCATTAGGAAAGAGACCATCTCTAGACCTGATTTTAGAGGTGGACTTCCTGTTTGAGACTGGGGAAATACATCTTATTAATATGTTAGGTCAGGCTGTTCCAATTCACAGAAAAGATTTAGAGCCATGCTGGATGAGCATGAAGTCTCTGGCATTTGAAGCTGGAAAGAACTGGATGAGAGGCTTGACTCTGACACCTGCTGGCTATGTGACTTGTGGCATGTAATCCTTCTGAGCTTTTATGTCCTCCTACATGATATGGCTGATAATGATGACGACGACGATGACAACAATGGTGGTGGTGGTGATGATGATGGTGATGGTGATGATCCCATCTCATGGATCATGTATGTAAAGCACCATAACTCAGTGTATGGCTGTATGGCCTACAGTGAGCACTGTAAGCATTTGCTAATGAACAGAGCTGGTGATAATGGTGACCATGCTGAGGTGGGATTGGTATTACATTAACTTTGTTCCCCAAAGTGCTCAACAGAGGAAATTCTTGAGTGGTGTTGAAGAAATGATTGAATTATTGGCCGTTTTGTTGACAAATGGGACACTAAAAACCAAAGATGCCCGCTTTTTGTTTAGATGTCACTGTGCTCTCCCTGCCAGTTATCTTTCCAGAATGATTTGATGGAAGCCTTTTAACTGGTTTTGTAGGTGAGAGACGCCAATGAGAACTTTAGAAAGATGGCGCAGATGCAGCCACAGAAACCACAAGTATCCAGAGCCTCCTCATCTTTGCTCCTCAAAGACATTAATGATTTCTCTCCTACAGTCAAACTGACATTCTTTGAGATTTTGTTTTGACCCTAGATAACTCCAGAACTAGAAATATCTAAGGCCTACATCCATCAGGCTTCTATAAAGTTGCACTGTTGGGCTATGTGACATCCAAAGTATGTGGTTCTGAGCCCAGCCACCCTCATTTCTACATGGGATTTTCTTAATTTAAAAAAAGACAAAAAAATTTAAATGATATACTGGGGCGGGCATGCTGCTTAGTGGCAGAGCATCCTTCTAGCCTGTATAATAAGGCCCTGGGTTCACTCTCCAGCATAAAGAAAAAAAAAGTCTCTAGTAGAAAAGTAGTATATTAAAACAAAAAGTACCATGATTTGTTTCAATACATGTATGCACAGTTGGATAAGTTGAAGCATTTACCTCCTGTGATATGTAGTCCTTTTTCAAAAGAGATGCATTCAAAAGCCATTGCTTTCCCTTAGCCTTTTGAGATGTACAGCTCACAGGTGCTATCTGCACTTATTGCTGCATACAGTCAGGCCAGAACGTCCTCCTCCTATCGAAATGTAACTTAGTTCCCATTGCTCAACTTCCACCTATCTGGCTTTTAAGTTTAAGAACTCTTGGAAGATTCTCAAGTGTCACTAAAACTTGGACACAGCAGTGTCTTGATTTGTTGTATCCTCTGTAGAATAGAGTGCCAGTTGAGGTCCTGGGAAAACATCTAGAATGCCATCATGTGACTTTTCTTCTTTAAGTAAAGGGCCAGTTCAGGGTGAGGGTGAGAATAAGTGGTATTGTTTGCCCCCCTAGAACTTGTCTGAGTGGTGTTACTGAACCCCTGAGGGCTAAGTGTACTCAGGCTTTTCTCCATCAAAGACTCAGAGCAGACTCTATAGAAAAAGTTGTGGAAGAGGCGAGGCCTAGGGCTGGAAGAGGCAGAAGGGCTGTACAGTGTAAACAGACCTCTACCTAAGGAAGAGACACTGAAGGGCCTTGAGGTGCTTCACATGGAATGACCATAGGTCCCTGGGTTGTAGAGAAGAAGCTGGAAGGAACGTAGGGTAGTTTAGTTGATGTCAGTGATCTCTTGCAAGTTTTTGCATGTGTATATGATGTACAAATGTGAGGGTGCAAAGTGGTGTGAGTCCTCTCTGTCTCTGTCTCTCTCTGTGTGTCTTTCTGTCTCTCTCTCTCTCTGTGTCTCTCTCTCTGTCTCTCTGTCTCTGTCTCTCTCTCTCTCTCCGTGTGTGTGTGTGTGTGTGTGTGTGTGTGTGTGTGTGTTCGTGCACGCGCATGCACACGTGCGCTCACAAGGATGACATCAAGTATCTTCCTGAATGTCTGTCTACCTTTTATATTGAGTCAGGATCTCTCATTTGAAGTCAGAACTTGCAAGTTCCACTAGACTAGCCAGCTAGCTTGTGCCAATGGTCCCTTATATCCACACCTCACATGACAGTATTACAGTTGGGTTGCCATGTTCCTCCCAACATTTACATGGGTGCTGGAGATCTGAAATGCTGCCCTAGGCAATTGAGACCTCCCTGGAACCTCTATATTAGAGTCACCCAGCTGAGGTTCACACCTCTGTCTCCAAGTGTAGATTACCACTTAGTATGTCTCCTGTTCTTTCTTAATTCTGGTTGGCTCTTCTGTAACATCACACTGGTGAGGCTTGTTTTGCATGACTTCTGATGAAGATGAAGTAGCTTTTATGAAGTAGAGCCAAGTGGCATACAAAATGGACTTTAAAAGAATATAATGAAGTTTTTTTCCATTTTAAATTTACTGACCAATGACCTCCTTTTTGAACTAGTATATTACACCAAATTAATTGTTTAACATTTTGCTTTCAAGTTGGTAAGACACAAGGGTTTTTAATCTGTGAGTATGTATGTATGAATGTATGTTACACATGTATACACACACATATACACACTTGTATACATACATGCAGATACAGGTTCAAGCTGTTTTCCCAATGATATTTTTCAGTAACTTAGGTAAAGGTAGTCATTATGCATAGAAAACAATAATAGGGAACCAGCAAAATAGCTCGGAGGGTACAGGTGAGTACTATGTGAGCCTGCTGACAGCACAGTGTATAAAGACACTTACTACACAAGCCTGCTGATGGGAGTTCAATCCCTAGAACCCAGGTAATGATGAAAGGGGAGAAGTGACCCCACAGACCAGTCACCTGACCTCCACTCACATTTTATAGCATCCTTCTCTGTTGTACATACATACATACATACATCGTACATACATACATACAATAAAAACAAATAAAATTTCTAAAAATAAAGCAGTAATAGAAACTATAATCATTTGTATAGCATATGGAAATGTAAAGCTGAGACTAAACTCCATCATTTTCAAAAAGCAAGTCAACACTGGATAGCACCAGTCATGGTCAGGAAAGCAGAAAAGCATCCTGTCTACCAAAACAAGTAGTATTTCAGCTCCAGAAGTGCCCTTTGAAGAGATTTCATGGATTTCCTGATGTGTAAAATGGTTCTGGACCATATCACAGATGGAAGTCATTCATAGGGATAATGGAAAATATATTATTTTGACTTTTTTCTGAAATGGCATTTTATACTTTGGACGGTTCGCCACACCAACTTTTTTTTTCTTCTCAGTAACCCAAGCCATCATCCAAATTAAGGTCAAAGGTTGCATGGGTACCACATTTATGCTCCACCGAGCCATCTCTTGGGTTAATGTTGGAAAGTCTGTGAGCCTCTTGTCTCACAACACTTTATAAAGGAACAGCCACAGAATTGACATAAGCAAGAGAGTCAGTTCTGCGGGGTCATCAGCTGGCACACTGACAGTGAACCCATGTCACCACCATCCTCCTGCCACTTAGGGGTTTGGCTAGGTGGCTAAGCTCTAGAACAGTTACATCTTGTTTTATAAAATAAAAAAAAATCTAATAATGTTTATTATTAAATTAGCCTACAGTTACCACATCGGTATTATCCAAACCACAATCATAATCAATAAAGATAAAAACACCTGTTGTATTTAAGAATAGCCTCGTTTTACCTGGGACTGGACAGATATTAATTCTCTAAACTATCCTTATTATTTCCCAGCCCCTATCCCAGGCCATCTATTCTAGTCATTCCTGTCGGGGCTACTTCCCTCTAGCTGGACTGATCCAGCCATGTGCTTCTCTCCTGGCTAAACTGCCATGACTTCCTCTTCCTTTTTCCTCCTCCTATTCCTGTCTCCTCTCTCTCCCTGCCTCCTGGTATCCGGACCCCAGGCCTGAGAACCTCAAACTTCACCTCTCTCTCTTCTGCCAAATGTAAGCGCCAACATTTTGATTAACCAATCACCTTTAAATAGGCAGAGCAAGGTTTACACAACAAGGAGAGGCGTGCATGAGAATGTGCTCATCTCGGCAGCAGCTAGGTCTTGGGAGGCAGTAATTAGCATCAGAGTACATGGCACCAGACTAACCCCCAACAACATCTTCTAGCCTACTTGTTTGCAGGTACAGCTTTCTGCTTCTTGCACTAATAAGTAAATAAATAAATAAAACCTAAATAAACCAGAAATGAGTGTATGTATTTAGAAGTGAGTAAGCTGGCACCAAGCCAGCCTGAGTTTGAGCGTGTCCACCATTCTGGTACCTATGATATTGGGCAGATGTCCAGATACCTACAAGTCTCACTTCCCTACCATTTGAATAACAGTGCTCACCCACTTCATGGGCTCAAATGGAAACGCACCCAGATAAGCCTTCTCCACAACTATAAACTGTTGGCTCAATTTTCTTAGCATTGGTGGTTCAGTGGTAGAATTCTCGCCTGCCACACAGGAGGTCAGGGTGTTATGATATCTGGAACCTCTGGCCATACCTTGATCTACTATATTGTTTTGATGTTCTGGGAAGCTAGTATTAACTGTTTCTCTTACCTATTTATCTAATACAGCTCCTCTTTCCTTTAAGGGTATAATTGCCCTCTTACATTCCGTGTTAGCATTCTCATATGCCATAATGAGTTTCAGTGCCTGTTTGGTGTCAGCATCTGCGATTACTCTATCTACTGCTGATCCCAATCTCTGCAAATTTTCTGTGAAGGCTTCCCTGGGCCCTTGAAATATCTTAGTAAGGGGAACGGTTATCTTACCAGGTTCTTCCACCATGTCCCAATCTCTTAAGGCTGTAGCACGACATTGTTCAATCACTGTGTCATCATATTGGACTTGTTGTCTTAAGTCAGCAATAAACTTTATCAGCATTGGTGCCTGTTGCTGGGCCATTGTGGTAAAGACCACAGGGAAAGCAGTCTACATCAAAGGAATAGTTTAAAGCATGGATCAAAAATTATACTTTCTGAATGGCCCAAGTAACAAGTGACATAAATTGAAGAATGTGCTTTATAAAGGTCAGCATCTCGTACAAGCCTTTTTCATATTCCGGTACTTATAGATGGTCCGTGGGATGGAGAATGTTAAAAACAGAAGCAACTGCTGCCAGCCAGAACTCATTCCTCTAGCTGCATCCCCTGATAGGGATGGAATTAAGGAGATAGTAGGCAAGAGCAGGTGTTTGTCCCCCTGCAGGACAAACCTCCATGGGATACTGTGTGTCCTTTTCTCTCTACATCGTCCACAGCAACCAGCCCAGGATCTCAGAAACATATTTGTTGAATTTTGGGCTGCAGGCCCTCAGAATCGATGCTCAAATGATATTTGTAAATCTACTCAGTATTTCCCCATAGTGTTCCTAGCATCATTATTGTTGGGAGGAACTCCATTAAAACATCAACCACAAGATAGATGGCCTCCATAAAGGTCCCTTTTGGAGAATGATGGTGCTGATTACCATAGGAAAGGCCTAAGGAATCTCTGTGCCAAAAATCCAGTTTAGCAGCAGTAACCCAGTGTTCTCAGCCCTTCTCACATCTTCCCAGGACACTTACTCCTGCATATTGGGAACCATCAAACAGTGGGATACTGATTGCTATTAGTCTATAATTACATACCTTTGTGCATCTCTTTGTAATGAGTGGACATCTGTCATGAGTAGAATTTGATGTAGGTGTTCGCTTCTGGTTAGAATGCCTTCCCCCATTCTTGACTATGAAATAAATTTTTTTTAACTGTTTCTCCTTTAACTTTGTTGTTAGCAGAGACTCAACACATTTATTTTTCAACAGACATAGGTTTTTTTTTTTCAATCTCTTGAAACAATGATTGCTTTGTTGCCTTAAGTCCCATGTTCAGTTGTAAATGAGGGGAGGGGAGACACTGGACACAGCCTGGGGCCTCTCAAGATTTCATCAGCCATCTTTGCCAGATAGTCAACATGACAGTGGAAGTCTATCTAGGATGTCCCTTCTCAACACCTTCACTGTCAAACAGTCACTCCAAGCCACTATTCTATCTTTCTGTGATTGTCACAGGAGCCAGCTTGACCAGGCTGCCTATAACATAGAATCTCCACAGAAGCTAGAGGGATCCTGATGTGCCACTGTCTACCACCCTCCTCTAAGACGAAACCTCCTCATATTGAGTTTACACTGGTTTAGGTTTGGTTTGGTTTGGGTGTGGTATCTTTAATACAAGGTCTATGTCTTAAAGTCTTAGTCTCCTGGCTACTGGTATCAAGAGATGATATTGACAACACATAGGATCTTATGGGAAGTACTGATGTCACTGGGGATGTGCCCATCCCAGAAGAGATTGTGGGACTGTACCCTCTCCTTCTCTCTGCTCTATTTCAACATGCGAATCATGAGTTACAACATTTCCTCTCTAGGAATGTGCCACCGTCTACCCCCCTCCTCTAAGACCAAATCTCTTCATGTTGAGTTTACAACTTCCAAAACTGTGAGATAAATGAACTTCTCTTGACACCGTAACTGACCTACACTAGACACTTTGTCATGGTGATGGAAAGTTGACCGATACATCCGTAAATGCCCAAGTTCTTATCAACACACAGTTGAGGCTCATCATTAGCAGGTTTATCTGCCACCCTCTAATGCATCTACTGGCAGAGGAGAAATACATGAAAATGGTGCTGCCTGATAGCATTACATATTCTTCCCTTTATGCCAGGGACACCTTCCTCTGATGTTCAAGTGCTTCATTGCCTCACTTATTTCTGGTGTCTGTCATAGGCCATGGATTCAAACAGGCTTTCCTGTGCCACCATGTAAAATAACTGCCCTGCTCCCAACCCTTTAGCAACAGCTGTTGGCTAACTTCTTCCCTGCTTTTTATTAACCCCTTGAATATTGGCTGTGTGGTTTATCAACTCAGTCATCTGTTTACTGTCTGTCTCCTTGTACCATGGGGACAGCAGCTGTGTAGGACATGAGACCAGCATTGATCTCAGCAGCGCATCATTGGCTGGTATCAGATATTGGTCTCAGGTGCAAAAACTTAGGCAATGGACAGGGGTGGAGGTAGGGAGTCTGATAGCCCAGGAGTAGGACTGAATGACTGACTTCCAGGGGCAGCTTCAGTGAGACAGCACAATTTTATTCAGGGTGAACAAGGGCTATATATATAGTTCTTGGAGGAGTGGGGAAGTTGTGGCTGAGGGGTTTCCAGTGTAGGTGTATATTACTGGCTGGCGCTTGAGGTGCCATGAATGCTTTACATTCCAGGAAATCCAGATACTTGTTAGGCAAGTTCTTATCAGGAGAAAGGAAGTTGAACACGCATTTTGGCCATTGGCTACCTTGACCTCCTTCAGGTGTAGGGGTCTTGCTTAGAGACACTCTACAGATGAATTTAGGGAGAAAGAAAATCCTCCATTCCACACAAAGCTGGGGGAGAGCTGTCCAGACATGATGGACTGTGACCTTAAACAGCAGGCTCTTCCAACACTGAGCTCCTACAATATTGCTTGATGTGCTGGCTGAGCTCAGAGACTGATTGTTGATCAGAGGGTTGGCCATCACAGGATCAGTTATAAGCAGCAGTTGTGATTATCACGAAATGTCTCATTTTACCATGTTATCTGGAACATCTCAGCCTGCCAGCTTTCCCTGGCTTCAAAAGGAGGAAGCCCATCACAACTGATGTGAGCTTCAGAGATTCATCATTACTTGAGTGTGGAGTGAAGCCTTGGGGTGGAGTGGAGGAAGGCAGCACAGACACTACAGAAAGAGGAAAAGGCAGAGCACTGCAGAAGAAAGCCTGTAATGCCAGTGACTCCCCATTGCCCAAGATGAGTGTCCTTTATTAGCATCGGTCATTTATGGCAAGTGCACTGTCTACCAGGTACCAGTGTGTATTCTTACTGCCGCACACAAACACTGCTGTGTTTTTACTCAGAGGTGCACACCTTTAAGATGGGAGCAGCTCACCCATGACTAGGCATCTTACTGAAAGATGTCAGTTTGGGTACCAGAAAAGAACAAGGTCCACCCTTCTTGGGTATCATTGACCTTACAATAAAGCACACACAGAGGAAGTGAAGGTCCCTAAGGTCATTTCCTGCCCCCAGTGTTCCAGTCTTGGAATATAATCACCTCAAAACCAAAGGACTGCCTGTGTCATTCCTGCTATTTATGTAATGTAAAAAGCTGACAAAAATCCATACCTAGAGTAGGCATTGGCCTCTGAACAGTCCCCAGAATTGGTTGCTCACGGAGAACAAACTGATGCAGTGAAAGACCACACAAAAGGAGGATTCTTTCTGTCATTTGAATATTTCTCCCGAGCTCAGGCAATAGGTGAAGGCTGTGTTGTTGGACCAAGGTGCCAGAGAGAGTGCTAACATGTCACAGAGAAGTGGCTGGACAGTTCCTGAGTAGCTTGTGAGGAAGAAAGCATCATCCATCCAGTGTGAAAGTTCAAGTACAGTTGCTGTTTGCCCTTCAAAGCTGCTGTAAACCTTCCACTGGAGACCCTAGCTCCTCTGACACTCCAGGAAAACAGGCAGTAGGCTGGAAGCCCTGGGAATGTGGCTTCATGAGAAAGAGGAACATGGGGCTTGGCATGGCTTAAGGAAGAAAAGAAGGTTGTGTGTAAGTGGATGGGACCATATATAGTAGACCCTGGAGCCAGGTGATAGAGTAGCCATCATGCAATGGGGCAAGTCAGGATTGCTTTCATCATGGAGGACAATGAATTTTACACATGGACTCCCTGAGTGTGTATATGTTCTGAGTGGCTGGTGTTGGCATCTCTGTTTCACACACAGTAATGCAGATCCTCGTGGACCCCTTACAGTGCACTGAGTCAAGCAGTAACAATTCCAGCTGAAGAATATATTCTTTTCACTCTCAGACTTCTATGGTATATGGCCTTTTTTACTTTGGGCCAGGCACCGTCTTGACTGTTGTGGTGACCTGGCCTCAGACCTTGTGGCCTTTGAGGACAGAGACCAGATGCAATGGAAGACTAAATGCTGTGCTTTGTCCCTGTGTTCTGATTTGCCCCAAGGACATTTCATAGGGAGCCCTTCGTTATGGAGGCATGTCCCTCTACCCCCTGAGCTGGATTATACTGATAAGACAAGGGTAGAAATTATTAAGATTTTATAAAAGAAACACTCCTGTTCCAAGGGATCTGGCACCATCACACAGACATACTAAATAGTTTTTTTTAAGATCTTTTTTTCAATTATATAGAAAATGTAAGTCACAAACTTAATTACTTGCTGAAACCCAGATAAGATGGAGACTTTTTCATAAAGTGACGAGGTCTGAAGGACATGCAGAGGTGCTTCTATGAGGGACACTATTGGGAAAAGCTTGTGCTTGTGTCATAGATGTGCCCCCACATAACCCTGCAGCCTTGGATGAGACACAAAGCCTCTCTGGATCCTAGTTTCTCACTTGGTCAAATGTCAGGAGAACAGTGCTCTCCTAACACGTTACAGGGAATTTGCAGGGATTCAGGAAGATAGTATATATAAAAGATTAGACATTTGTAGTACACATTTATCAGAAACAGATGATCCCCCTGTATTGGTTGTTTTTCTCTGCTCTGACCAAAATACCTGACAGAAACAATTTAAGAGAGGAGAGAGATTGTTTGCTTATTTATTTATTTATTTATTTTTATGTTACATCCTGATCATAGCCCCCTCCCTCCTAGTTTGGCTCATGGTTTCAGAGAGTTTCAGCCCATGACACCAGGGAAGGCAGGAAGCCAAATCTCACTTCCTGTAGGAGGAAGTGCATATAGAGACTTCACAGCCTGGTGAAGGAGTATTAGGGACCAAGGGCCCCTTCTAATGGTCACTCACATTCTCCAACTAGGCCCTGCCACCTAAAGCTCTACAGTCTAGCAAACTAGCTCCTCCAGCTGACCACCATGCATTCAAACCTCAGTTCGTGGGAATGTTTCATTTTCAAGCTATGCTGTTCTTTCCCCTGGCCATTTCTACTCTGCATCCTCTCTGTAGCTAATGCCGCACAGCCTTGCTTCTAGGGGCTGAAGTGAAGGGGCCTTGTTGTCCCTGCTTCAGCCTGAAGCTTCCACAGAAACTCATTTGCCCAAGCCCTGGCAGAGGAGAAATACATGAAAAAAAATCAGTATTTTTTTGGTTGTTGTTGTTCCTTCTCCTCCAAGGAAAATAAGAAGCCAGGCTGGGTTAGTCACCTAGTCTCCACAGTTCACTGAGCTGCTCTGGGCACCTGACCACCTGCTGACTCTTTTTGACGTACCAAGAGTCTAAGCCAAATACCTGGGCAGGGCCTGGAAGCAAAGGTAGAATAAAGCAAGAGCTGGAATGAAAAACCAGCACTCTTGGGAGGGCTGCAAGATCAAGAGTGGTCTGCGATTAGCGTTTCTTTCCAGGCCTGTACTTTAAATTACAGTCATAATTTATTGCTATTATGAGCACTGAACTATGCTTGCCCCGGGCTCTGTAAACATGGGAAATCAGCCAGGCTTGATAGCGACAGTGTGCCAATAGCTAAGAAAGGGGCCTCGGGGCTAGAGAGCCATAAAAGGGTGCAGACCTAGCCCCTGCCTTCTGCCACAGGAAACCTACCTTTTCCTCTGCTGCATGTGCTCCCTAAGATACTTCCCTCCAGAAACCACATTAATTCAACTTGCTGAGCTCCTAGTGTGCCAGGCTATGTATGTAGGGGAGGCAGAGAGAATAACAGGAGCTTTTGGGACACTCTGCTACTCTACATAAAGGGATAGCACTGGGGGTTTTCAAAGCCCGAGCACTCTGGGAATTCAGCAACATTAGTTGGTGAATGGAAAAAGAAAAGAAAGATGGGCAGTACCATGCCCAGCATTGCTGTAGAGAAAACGAATCTGGGGTATGAAGTCTGGGTCCCCCTCTAAGTGGGGAAGTTCCAGTGTTCCATTTGTTGTCTCCTCTGAGTCCAGTGCATTCAAACATGGCTCCGTGTCTAAGCAGGTACAGCAGATACTTAGGTAGTGGTAGTCCAAGTCATCTATGTAGCAGAAGAATGGAGTGAGCATTGGGTGAGCTTCAGCATCTCTGTGCTGAGGCCACAGTGAACTCCTCTGGAAGGAGGTATGTGGGAAAGAGATGGAGTGTGAGGCTTGCTTTGGAAGATAAAGGAGGTATTTATCTATAGGGAGTCAGTTATTACCCCCCCCCCTTCTCGAATTCAAGACTGGAAGAAGAAGAAAACAAAAGTAGAAGTGACTACTTGGAATCTAGAATGTGGGAAAGGGGCCCTTGTACCAAGTTGCCCTGGATATGGGTGCTGGGAGGAGAGACGCCAGTGTGATGTGTATGGATCGTCTGAGGGATATTCAAGAGAAGAGAGAAAGGAAGACTAAACATCGGTGTATATGACTGTCTTCTTGACACAGGGACATCCCCCACAGACAGATGGGAGAATGTGCTCAGGGTCTGATCCCAAAGACTAGGCTGCAGTGTCAGAGCTTTACACAGAGGGACCAGGATGGGCACACATGAACCTGATGGCAGTGGCAGGGAGGCTTCCGGCAATGAGACACCTGGAGCCAGGGAGAAGTTCCGGAAGGAATGAAGCGAATGATGACACGTAAAGAAAGTCCACGGGGGATTGAGATTTCAAACAAAGGTGATCATGAAACAGAGGTGGTGGTGATGTGGGTTGGGACTGGGTTGTGGCTTCTGTCTTGCCGAAGGACAGAGAGGGCCTGACTGAAGAAGATATACATAAAGCCAGAAGTAGGAGTCCTGGATAGGAGCCAGGAACTTACAGGATTTTAACAGCTTCTCCAGTAAGTACCTTTGTGTCTTTGGCTAAGTCACGTGGGAGTCCCAGGTGAGGAGGGTTGCTGTCATCACTTTCATCCACTGTCTATGTAGCATTTTAATGGCACAGTAGGGACCCTGGTGGTAACTTACAGCTGTGATCTGGGCTGCATCTGCCTCAACTTGTCCTACCTCAGACAGGTAACGTCCAGAATGCAGTGCCTCCTTGTCCCCTTCCCAGCCTGGTCCACCCACACACATGCCCCGCAGAGCTTGCTCTTAGAGGCAGCAACAGCTGCAGGTGGCCATCATGTGTCACAGCTTCCCTTCTGCAAGTATTGCCAGCTCTAAATTTCCCAGCTGGGGTTAATTTAGTCCCCTCAAAATGGGTACCACTGTGGCTCAGACCACCTGGAGCGGGTATTCAGGGTCACCTGTGGGCTCTGCCTGACTGCCTGGGCACAGTGGGACGATCTCACCAAGCTTGCAAACAGATCATTTTCCTACTGTGCCTGTCAGATGCAGTGTGAGCCTGGGAACTGGGGTTACAGTGACATGACAGCAGCCTGGTAGGCTACTGCTGTTGTCTCCCTCATTGGTGCTAGACCTAGAACAAGCCACCAGCAGAGCTGGTTTTCCTCCCCAGGAGGCTATCTTTAGAGTGCTCTAACTGAACTGTGCTGCTGTGAGCTGTGTATCTTAATAAGGAGCTCATGCGTCATTAACAAGGCAGGTGTGAATGTCCTACGAGCATGCCCTTGCTCCTTACAGTGGGGTGGCCTTTGTGAGCTAGCAGCAAAAGCTCCATCTCTGCTAGGGTAGCATTACTCACTGATCTCACTTTGCAGGTGGAAGTGCAGTTGCCTGTAGGGGTGAGAATTTGTGTGTCCTGAGGTCAGACCATTACCAGAATTGTTACTGTCAGGGCCTGGACCCTGGCTGCCCTAACAAACTAGCATCTACCACCAATCCCCTGGATCCCAGTAAAAGAGAAACTGACAGTGGAAGCTGAAAAAGGAAAGTGAGGTACTCAGTGCAGCCACCTTGAGGTAGGGGAGGGGCTTAAAGAAGTTCATGGATCTCCATTCCCCCAATATATTTTTAGGGTCCTGGCCTGAGGCTTAGGTTTAAGTAAAAGGTAAGAGGTGTGCCCTCTCAGTCACTGAGGTCCCTCTCATCATTATGACCTGGGCACCAGTGTCTCCTGCAAGGTGGCCCAAGAAATTGTCAGAATGTATACTCTCTTCCAGGAGACAAACCCCTCCTCTGGTTGTCACTAAGCCTCAGCGGTCCCCTCTAGAAGTATGAGACACTCAGAAAATGCCAGTTTCCTGGGGACCATTGTTTGCATGCTCTGAGAGCCACAAGGAGGGACTCAACGTGTCTGTTTGGAATCTTTTCACCCTACACAAAAACTGCAGTTCTGCCTTGCCCTTGAATCTTGGTTCTTTTACTGTCCACACACTCGCTCTCAGGCAAACAATGACCTTGGCCTCATTGTGGAAGCCTCAGTTTACCTATATGTTAATTTGGGGTGGCGAGGGCATTCCTTAAGTGGGAGTCTCAGGTCTGCAGCCCTTGGTTCTTACGTGCCTCATGTTTTCCCCTTCTCCCCATCCCCAGAGGCATCTTTATATTTATACACTTCTTTACCATGGCTGTGGCCCAGGTCTAGCCAGGTCCAAGTGAACTGAAGGTGGTAAAGATGTGGTTCATATCTTTAAAATTCTCCTCCATGTGTGAAATCCCGAGGAGTTGCTGAGAATTGGATGGGCAGATTCAGGTGTCAGTGGTCAAAGGATTTTGCTGTGACCACCCCTCTCCATGAGTCCCCCTGTATAATGTCCAGATTTGACCTGGAGATAGGTTCTCTGGGCAGCAGGAATCAGGGATCTCTGTCCATTTTCATGAAGATGAACTCCATCCAGATCCTGTCAACCCAGCTATGTTCCTGCCAGCAGCCCTGGAGAGCCTGCCTAGGAGTTAACAGGGCAGTTGCCCCTATTGTTTGTGGGGTGCCCTAGCTGCTCTGGGTCCCTTAGTGCCTCATTGTTTATAGAGCAGATGTAACAGGTTCTGTAGCACCCTGTTCAGGTGTAGACATAGAAATACTCATTTCAGATAATGAGGATATGTCTTTTTCTTGTCTCCCTGGATTACAGAGAACCATGTAGGGAAAGACACGTGAAACTGGGGACTTCAGAGTATGTCCCCAGAGAGCTGTAGTTGGCTGTTGTCTCCCTGCGGGTATGCCCCATCTACTAGGTAGAAACAAATTTTCCCACCTCCCTTGGGTTCAGGATGTGAACTTCTTTACTATATTAAGTTTTTCATCAGATGGGGGAGAGGACAGACCTACATCTTTGGAAGGGAGGGAGAGATGGAGGGAGAGGAGATGAAGAGGAAGAGGAAGAAGAGGAAGTAGAAGAGGAGGGAAAAGGAAAAGAAAAGGAAGAAGTGGAGGAGGAGGAATAGGAAGAAGAAAAATAGAAGAAGGAGGAGGAGGAGAAAGGATAGGAGAACAGATACATATTTTCGTATACTTTTCAATATTTCGGTTAAGAATGGGCATGTATATGATAGTGGCCCTTTAAGACTGTATCTGCCAATGACCTTGTGACTGTCCTAATTGGGGTGAGAGCATTAAGGATGTTTACACAATTAGGAAATCACGAAAAATAAAATTCCCAAAACAAACCCCCATTGTTAAGAGGTGCATGACTCCACACACATTTGTGTGTACATTTTCTCTCACAGGTATGCTTCCTGCTCTGGTGTGAAGCAGTGTTGGTATCTGCCAGGTCAGATAACTTGCAGTCCCATCTAAGCATATTCATTTGGCAGAAACACTAAACCTCTGCACCCATCTTGGCCAGTCCCCATGACTCCTACCCTGAGAAGGTAATAAGTTCCACCACAGACTTCAGAATTAGTTCTCACTGAAAAGGAGTTGAATACTATTTTCCTTTACTTGTTTTGACACAGTGAAGACTATTGGCTCCTGTGTTGTACTGTCTTATTGGTTTCCAAAGAGAGGAGGTCAGGTGACCAGCTGAAAGAGATAGCCCAGATCCATGTACCACTTGCTACATCCTTTAGAGAGGAAGCCTGCCTGGTAGCCAGACCAGTGATGGGCATGGGAGTTGTCTAGCTCCACCTCTACACATCTTCCTCAAAAGAGACCTCTGTTTCTACCTCATATCAACATGGGCAGCAGTAAGTCATTCCATAAAGGAGTATAGCACATTGTCCAAAATATATATTCTGTCACACCATTTTAGACATAGTCACTTGGTGGTTTTTGTGCTACTGATAAGGAACTGGTTTGAAAGACAGCATAAAGGACCTAGGCTCTGTGTATGGTGTCATGCAAATTACATATTCTCCCCACACTGCATTTCTGTTTTGGAGTTGCTCATCGCTGTGCCTTTCTAAGGGTAGTGAGATAACATGAATTTCCATGGACTGGTAGCAGGGCTCCTTTGACTACCCTGACTACCTGTTGTCATTATATCTTTGCATTTGCCAGTGACTACTTTGGCTATGCTTTGGCTACTGCAGCCAAGGTCTGAAGTGAAAATTCGGCCTTTGTCCATCCACTAGAGATTTAGTGACTTCTTATCAAAGCTACACAAATGAACATGAATGGGACACAGCCCTGCCCTCACCCATGGATGTCACTACACCCATGGAGCATTTTCCTGTAGAGTTAACTCTGCAGGAAGCAGGCACCAGAACACTGAGAATAGCAAGAGACCTCTGAGGGTACCAATGTAGAGACAAGCAGAATATCAGAGTCCCCTCCCAGGTCTTTCTATCCAGATGGAGGCAGCATCAGAAAGCTGGGGTCAAGACCAATTTGTAACAAATATGGGCAGGGGGTGGGGGTGGGGTGGGAATGAGGAGGGGATGCAGACTGATGCACCAAACAAAAACCATGCATGGAACGGACCTAGGCCCCCTACTCAGATGTAGCCAATAGGCAGTTCGGGCTCTATATGGGTCCCTTATTAAGGGGAACAGGGGCTCTGCAACCATAGACTCTGTTGCCTGCATGTTGATCAGTTCCCCCCTGGCAGGGGCCTTAGAACACAGAGGAAGGATGCAGGCAGTCCTGATGAAACTTGATAGGCTGGGGTCAGTTGGTAGGGGAGAAGAGTTCCCCTCTCTGAGGACTAGGGAGAGGGAGTGGGGGGTAAGAAGGAGGAAGGGGACCCGGAGGAGCCAAGGAAGGGGACTGCGATTGGGATGTACAGGGAATACATTTTCAAAAATAAATTTAAATTTTTTTAAAGGCTCTCATCTGCTGGGAGCTGCAGGAAAGCCAAAACCCAAGACATTTTATGACTCTGGGGCGAGATGTCAGGAAATACTGTTTGAAAAGGCTTCCTTATCCATTCACATACAAGCCCATGACCTCTTTTGGGGGAGGAAAAACAAGCTGATAATATTTGCATGACATGCAGGAATCACTGTCTTTAACTGATGGAATTTAAGCAAAAGAGATTGGGTATTCAGATGTTTGTTTTTGTTTTCAAATATTTTAAGCTTTTGATTATTCAGCCTTTTTTGTTGACTTGGGTGCAGACTGAGAAAAAAACAAGCCATGTCCTCCTGATAGAGCCAGGATATCATAAGGCCAAATGCAAGTGATTTGTCTCAGTTGGACTTAGAATGACACCTTGGGAGTCAAGGTCGAGTCGTCCATAAAATCGCTACAGGGACCAGTGACCCTTCCCCACTCATTCTGAGGCAAGGGGAGAGCTAGGATGCAGTAAGACTGGAAATACAGGGGTCCTCGGAATACACTGTCTTTGCCTTATTGTTAAGTGCCTGGGAGAGGACATAGAGCTAAACAAATACAGTCTTCTATTTATGAATTCATCCATCAAGTCTCTGCCCACCCCCTTTCTCTTTGTACCAGATCTCTTGCCCTCTCAGGGATGTTAGCTAGCTGTAAAAGATGCTTTGATACATAGAAAATCAGATACGCACAGACACACACACACACACGTGCACATCCCAAGTAAAATGACAGCCCCTCCATATACGTGGCCTGTTTAAGGGTACTGTTTAGGACCAGCAGGTGGCATCTAGATAGGACTTTAAGCACGGACAGGAAGTCATGTGAAGAAGAGAGAGTAGAAGTCGGTAGCTTGCAAAGTAGTAGCCTGGGGCCAAGAAAGCATGGCACTGGGCAGAGGCCAGGTTCCAGGACCCAGGCAGGAGTCAAGAAATCAAGGGCTACTCCAAGCAACCCCTTCTCATAAGAAACTCAGAGAAACTGGTCACCTTGTCCAAGATCACACAGTTCTTGGGGAGAGTGAGAAATGGGGCCTTGGTTGTTTCAAATATGGCCTGAGAACGAGTGGGCTAAGGCACCTCAAGGTTTCCTTGGTGCTTCCAAAAGGAACCAGCTGAGGCAGAGTCCACCTTTTCCTATGGAGGAGAACAGAAGAAGCCTACTGTCTCTCTGAGTCCTAACTGAATGCATTTGTACCAAATAGCCCTGTTCTTAAAACTAGGATAGCTGAGAGTCATTGTATCTTTAAAATGCTTTTATGTCTTACCCTCTATGGGGAAGACAACTGGATCTTCCAGAAAGCTCAACTGAAAAAGAACCAGATTAGTTTTTCATAAATGTAGCTTTAAAAAGTCAAAGTAGCTAGTGAAGAGGGGAATGATGTAGTGATAATATCAAGAATAACAAACTACACTGAGGTGGATTCTGTTCCCCTCTTTTTGAAGGTGGCTATGGAGGACTGAGTCCTTGCCACCTTTATTTTCACCTGGGATTACCTTTGAGCTCAGTCTTTAGGAATGGAACCCCTCTCTTTGAGTGCTAAGTGGGGTGCAGAATAAAGATGTTTTGTGTAAATGCAGGCACGGCATCCAGAGCCAACTGTAATGGATGCCTCTCTCCAGAGCCTCCACCTTTGGGACCACACTCTGTGCCTGGCCAGCTCTTAGTATTTGAGGTGTCCCTTCCTTATTGTGGACCCATCATGATGTACGACTCTGACAAAGCAGTTACTGGTGAGTGTAAAAATGAATGAAGAAAAAGGAAACTGTGTGACTCACCGGTCTATAAGCATTATGGGTCATTGTTCTCAGCAATCACTTGAGCAGAGTCTCTTTCTGCTCGTGCCTTAATGACAGCTTGGCACATGGAAACATCTGGCTCAGAAGTTGGGATCTTCCTGTTCTTCCAGCATGCTGCAGGCCCCAAGCCCTTAGTTTACCACAAGTTCTGACCTTTTTTTGTTTTTGGAAATTTGTGACAATATGTATTTAAGAGGAGTTGATACACCATATGTTAACATATGTTGCTATAGGCCATGCGTGTGCCTGTATTCTTCCCGACCCATCTGATGAAGAATTAGTGTGCTGACTCTCTGCTAGATGCTTCTCAGTCCTAGGGATAACCATGATCAGGCCAGCTTTAAATCCACAGAGCGCTTACACATTAATGTAAGAGAGCAAAACATAACAAACATGCTGGCATATCAAGGAGGGCCCAAGGAGGTGGCTCAGAGGTTAAGAGCACTGACTGCTCTTCCAGAGGATGCATGTTTAATTCCAGCACCTAGATGGTGCTGTCTGTAACTCCAGTTCCAGAGGATCCAGGGCCCCCCCCCTTTTTTTTTTTAACCTCTGTAGGCACCAGGTACACATGTTACCACGGATATAGACTGAGACAAACACTAATACACTTAAATAAAAGTAAATGTGTTTTAAAATGAAGTATCAAGTAGTAATGAATTCTCTGACTAAAGCAAAAGTGGTGTTCAAGGCCACAGAGTAGGGAAGAAAGAAATGCTTCTGTTAGCAAAAAGGTAGGTGAAAAGGCCTCACGGGAGAGACAACAATTAAATAAAGAATTATATTAAGCAGAGTGACTCCGGAACGTTTCAGGAAACCCACGAGCATACAGGCCTTTCCTTTCACCCAAATGTTTATCTAATCTCTCATCCACACATCTGTGCAATCTGTGGATCCTCCTATCTCTCCACCCATCTACTTGTGTATCCACACTTCCATCTGTCCATTCACCTGCCCATATATACAACCTCTTACCCATCCATCGCCCTTACCACCCACAGACCCTCCCTCTATTACCTCATCTGTCCATCTACCTACTCCACCCATGCATCTGCCCATCCACCCATGCATGCATCTACCTACTCCACCCATGCATCTGCCCAACCACCCATGCATGCATCTACCTACTCCACCCATGCATCTGCCCAACCACCCATGCATCTGCCCATCCATCCATGCATCCACCTACCCATTTCTCACCCACTCACCCAACCCCAACACCCTTCATCGCACAGCAGCATGTCTTCATGTGCGGCACCCTGCACGTGACTGGATACTATGTTAGCTGCCATAAGACAATAATTGTCGTCTCCTCCTCCTTCTCCTCCTCCTCAGAGGCACTTGGTAGAAGTACCTTTTTCCGTTGTTTTTTGTGTGCTTGTTTTGTTTTGTCTTTGTTTTACTTATAAGGGATATTTGGTTTTGCTAGAAGTTATTTTAGTATTTTGCACTTTAAGAGTAGTTTTTAATTTTTTTTTTCACCAGCAAAATACTTTTAAATTCAGGAAGCACTTAGAGATACCAGATCAAAGGTAAACATAGTTCACCTCTCCTAAACCTTAGGTTCTCATCTGAAGGCTGTTGACGGTCAGTCACGGGGTTCTTGTGAGGAATGGGGATGATGACTGAAGTGCTCAACAGATGTTGACTGCCAACAGCAGCACCATTAGTAGTGGACATAGGGGCAGGAGCCACCAGAGATTTAGAGCTATGCTTGCACTAACACAGGCCCTTTACATGCTTGCATTCTAATTCTGCAAGGAGGGATCTACAATGTTCCACCTGTAAGGAAAATGAGACCCAGGATTCTGATGATGAGGGAACTATCCACTCCTCCTTCCCTGACCCTCAACTCCTGAAACAGTGTATTGTTCCTCTGGGGTGGCTGGGGACTGTCATTACAGTCAGCAGAAGCAGAAAGATGCTTTGTGTACTGTCCTGTGCGTGAGAAGCTGCTGTCTACCTTGTGGATGGCTTGTGATTCATCACAGGGAAAGCTAATGCCTCCCAGGGGCCCACTGGCAGCAAGAGTGCTGAAGGGAAGCTACAGCAAGTTTGCAAGTTACTCAACAGATTTTATGAACTGCTAATGACCCCATAAAGACATTTTATTGAGCCAGGGTGATCCATGATTGGCACTGGCTGTTTACATATCCCAGTGCATTCCTCTGTTCTCCTGTACATATCACTGCCTCCCTGGCAGCTCTGCTCAGCATGCAAAACAGGGTCTTACTGCATTGTTTGTCCTGCCAGTGTTTAATCCTGTATCTCCTATGGGTCACCAGATATAGGCACAGGGCAAAACAGGGCTCATCACCAGTCATGGAGTACAGGTACAGGATAAGCCAGCATCCCACCACTAGGCACTGAGTTCAGGCATGGACTTCTAGATCTACACCCAATGGTTCTTTATGTCATCATCCTCAAGAGATTCTGGCAAGATAACCACAGCTTGGGCCCCTCTCCCAGTGTGATTGATTTCAGAGGTCTGGCAACAGACAAGACCCTTGGTTTTCTTATCTGCCAAGTGGAGGAAACAAAAGAGAAGGCAAGCTTGTGTTTGTCATGCCTAGGCCCATCCACACCCAACTCCGCCAGTACTCATTACAGCAGTATCCATAGTAACCAGTAAGTGAAAACATTCTAAGTATTATAAATAGTTAATGAATGAAAATAAAACCATTGAGTCTAGAACACTCTGAAGCCATGAAAAGAATGAAATCTTTTCACTGTGACAATCTTTAAGTTAAGTAAGTGAGCAGAAAAATACAAGAACTTCTTGGCACTACTATATGAGATCTAAAACTGTTTGACCTCATAGTAATTGACAGTGTAGTGGTAGTTGCCAGAAGCTAGGATAGTGAAGGAGAGAGCCAGTGGATGCCGAGTTATAGTTTAAAAAGAGTAGGAAATTCTATAGATCATAAGCAATAAGTATGATAATATGCTATATAGTGCAAGAGGCTACTAAAATGGAGTTTGAAGAAGGGATAAATGCTTGAGGAGATAGACTTGTTTAGCGTGACATAAACATTACAAATGTGTGCATGAGTGTGTGTGTGTGTGTGTGTGTCTGTGTCTGTGTGTGTCTGTGTGTGTGTGTATGTGATGATACCACTTAGTTTCCCATAAAAGCATCTTAAAGTCACAATCAATAACACAAGAGAAATACACCAAGGAGATAGGAGATAGGTGCATATTTGTCATGGTTGTTAATAAGCAGGACAGGATGGTTTCTGAAAAACTAGGCAGTAGGAGAACAAGCCCACTGGCATTCCTCACCATGGGTCTGGTGGGGTTTCTGAAACAGATGGTGGATATGGATGGAAGATTACCAGGAACTCTCATGAACACTCTCAAAACAAGCCAAGTCAAATAACCACCTTACCGTTTTGATATGGTCCTGTAATGTCAAGCAGATACCTAAGATGTGATTTCCTAGAGATGCATAGATGGTTCCTTACATCTCTAGTACCTTGCCAACCTGAAGCATATTTCTCTCATTTCCTGAAAGTTAAGTGGCATGTGGGACACAGAGCAAGGCCCTACCTCCTCCCATGTGATCCTCTAACCAACCATATGAAGACCAACAGCAGCATTGTAAAAGTCCCACCTGGTTCTCTGTCTCCCTTACCTATGCTCTTGGCCATGACACCAGGTTGTCTTCCAGGGACACAGATAGCAGTGTTGTGTGTCTTGGCTATACCAGCTAATGGGCCGTATTCTGCAAGGAATGCTGACATGGTCTCCTCTTCGTTTTATGATAGCCAACATTTTAACACAAAACACACACACACACACACTTAACTGCTTCAGCTAATCTATTAGCACCAGTGGGAAGACCAGATCCTGCCCAGGTAGGCATAAAGTACGCTCACCTGCTGCCCACCTGAGCAGAAGCCAGGCATGCTCTTGCCAAGTCTGAATCTCTGCAGCATGGCTTTGAGTTCTAGTTTCTGTGGGGCACAGGCGTGACAGTTGGTGACCATATGCATGGTTCAGACTCACACAGGAGTCCCTGATGCATGGTCCCCTAAAATTTCTGCCGAACATTAGTGGTGAGCAGAAGACCTGCCCATTTTGCTGACCTGCTATGGTTGGTATTGACCTCCAAGCCCTGTGGAGGATACGATGATCAGATTCCTGTAGGAAGGCCCAGAGAGTGGCCCCTGGTTAGTTACATGACAGGTAGTGATTGGGCAGAAATGGCTGCATGTCTCCTGGAGGATGTCATTGAGTCCCTTACAGTCAGCAGCCAAGGAGTCATTACATACTTATCAGGGTTCAGGTCTGCAGAACCTGTGAGTACTCTCTTGAAGCCTACATGCTGAGGTGTGCCCTGACACAGATACAAAGGACATCTGTACACACACAAACACACACACACACAGACACACACACACACACACACACACACACACACACACATTGGGCTCCCTTGGGCTCCACTCAGCAGGTGCATTCATTCAGTAAATATGTAGTGAAGGCTGGCAGCACCAGAGAATGTTCTATCCATGGGAGACACATTTTTAATAAAATACCGATAAAGGAACCAACAAATGACATGAATACCAGCCCACAAAACTGGCAGTCACTCTAGCCAAGAAGGAAAACTATTGTGATATTAAACTCAGTATAATATTCAAGCAGCATAAAGAGACAACAGTTTTTCCCTAGACTAAGCAGGGGAAGAGAAAAGAGTACATTGTATTCCACAAGGAAACAATGAAATTTAGCACTTTCTCATGCCTTCCCAAGCCAAATAGCAAGTACCAGAAGCTTGGCATTCCCATGAATTTTATAAGCTCTGGGAGTTTTGCTTGCAGCTGGTACATCAGCCTAGAGATCTTGAGAGTCTTATTTCAGAAGTGTATGTGTGTGTGTGTGTGTGTGTGTGTGTGTGTGTGTGTGTGTGTGTACACATTATAAAAAGCCTGACTCCATGGTCCACCCCCACCCTCCATGCTGCCATTTGATTAGAAAAATACCCTTGTTTCCTCTAGGCCCCAGAGGGCACACATTTAAGTAAAAACTTTAATTAAATTGCATCCTGGTGCCAAGTAATCTCTTAAACAAGAGGCAGTAGGCGGGTGGAGTCTTCTGGGAAAGTTCTGTTAGAATCAGGAGAGGAGGTTTCAGAAGGAAACGTTTATTTGAAAACTGTGCCCTATCGCCGTCCCGTGCCAGGTCTGGGTCTCTGGGAGAAAGAAAGGAAAGCTGTTCACTTCCAGTGGATGCCAATTTTTAGATTTGTCTCTGGTGGTGTGGGAAGGGCTCCCAGGGATTGTTCATGCCCTCCCACCAGCCAGATCCCATGCTGAGGTGGACATGAGTCCAAGGGTCCCTTTTCTCTGGAGGTTAAAGGCATTTGCAATGAACCAAAGTAAGGGTAGTTCCCAGGCTGGAGATTAGGGCTGTATATAAGCTCCACATTATGCCCTTTCCTTATCAAAGCATCGTCACTGCTTGGGCACTGGCCCATGAAACAGTTTGTTTTTAAAAAACTGTTTATAATTTCTCATAAAAGAATGCATACTCTCTGTGGAAGATTGGACATTTAAGGAAAATAGGGATAATCTATTTTCTCACATCCAAGAGATGAGGTACATTTTGGTCTGTGTGCCACCTCCCTCCCCATGAAAACTCATGTAGGCACTTGAGCTGAGCTGATCCTGGGATTTTGTTCAAAGGGAAGATAGAAGGACTCTGACCCAATGGTCTGGGTGTCCTTTGGAGCAGAGGCGCATGCTCTTGCCTTCATATATTTTAATAGAATTCTTCTAGTCCCTGTAAAAAAAAAGCTAACAGACATGTAATTCAACTGGGCACCTTCCTAGCTCAGGTGAGGAATCTGTGAACCTCAGAAGATCACTGACCCCTTTCCTCAGAGTAGCTGAGAATTGCAGCCTGCCCACCCAGCCTTTCTGCCATTATAGTGCTAATAAAATATTCCAGGCTATGTTTTTGTAACTATCGGAAACAAGGGTCTCAGAGGAATTGGGTATTTGCCTTGAACACAGTCTGTGCCCAAGCCCCCACCAGCGCAGCGCAGTTTGCTTTAGTGATGTTCCTTTGAATAATTGAATGCCTTCCTCCTGTTGATTCTTTCTGTGTATTTTATTTCACAAAGTGCCCCAAAGGGTTAGTTGGTTTTCAAAAGCTATATATTGGAAAGAAAAGTTGAATCTCAATCTCTTTCCCTCCCTCCCTCCCTCCCCCCCCCTCTCTCTCTCTCTCTCTCTCTCTCTCTCTCTCTCTCTCTCTCTCTTTGTCTCTTTGTTTCTTCCTCCCTCCCTCCCTCTCTCTCTTCCCTCCTTCTCCCTCTCCTCCTTCTCCTCCCTCTCCTCCTTCTCCCTCTCCCTCCCTCCCTCCCTTATCTCTTTTGTCTGTTTTTTTTTTTATTTCTCATCCTGCTACATTGGATAGCTTTCTTCTTTTCTAAGGAACTTGTGGCAGAGGCTTTGAGTTGAGAAAAATGTCTCTGCAGCTGCTGGGGGAACTGCCAAATGGTCCCACAGGCCAGCATCCCAGTATCCCACCCCAGGAAGATGTAAACTTGCCATCCTGGCCTCTGATTGAACTAAGGAAACCTAACATGAGCTGTGTCCTAAGTCGAGTGCATCTGTGTGATGATTTGGACACTTTTAGAACTAAATAGAGTTCTCAGGTTTGCCTTTTCTTAGATCTTTGATTTACAGATTTGGAAACTGTGGCTCTGAAAATTATGCGTAGTAAAAGACACCACGGCAGGAGACTGGAGCCCATGTCCTGCCTATAATGCTTGCATGCCAAGGATGTGACCCTTGCAATGTGTCCATGTGATTCTAGGAAAACTATAGACTCTGTTGACTCAACACTCAGTGACTTGAAAACAGATGGCACACAACCTGTGGTTCTTAGTTAGGGCCACTCTTGCTGTGTTGAAGGCCATAACCATAAACAACTTGGGAAGGAAAGGGTTTATTTTGCTTACACTTCCATGTCACAGTTCATCATCGAAGGAAGTCAGGACAGGAATTCAAGCAGGGCAGGCCAAAGTGATGTAGAGGCCATGGAGGGGTGCTGCTTACTGGCTTGCTCCTCATGGCTTCCTCCGCCTTATTTCACACAGAACCCAGGACCACCAGCTCAAGGGTGGCACCATGCACAATGGCCTGAGCCTTCTCACATCAACAACCAAGTAAGAAAATGTCCTACAAGCCCATCTTATGGTTGTATTTTTTTCTACTGAGGTCCCTTCACCTCAGATAACTCTAGCTTGTGTAAAGTTGACATAAAAGTAGCCAGCACACAGTCTGACTTGGAAACTCTGAGGCTTGTATCAGTATGACATCAGCTGAATCTCCCACCCATGCAGCAGGGGCTCTGAGTACAGTCACACCCTTAGAGGAAGAGAGGGGAAGAGGTCATTTATCAGGAATGTCCTAGCTTTTAAGGGCATGTTTGGTGTGTATTCTGGGTACCCCCTGTGCTTTATTTAGAGGTGCCAGGGCCCCAGAGAGGAAAGCCACAGGAAAGGAACAAACAAAGGACAGAGTCTTGAATAAGAAGGAAAAAAAACATAGAAGCTAAACACCAGGAGGGTTTTCTTTTTCCAGAGATGACTCAGTGGAGAAATAATAGCAGTATAAAGATAATTTGAAAAGCATGCAGGAAAAGAGGAGTGTTAATTATGCTAACCTTTTAGAAGTTGTTCAGCGCACAGCAGGACAGGGGCCTGTTTTGTTTGCTTGAGGCCATCCAACAGTAACGCTTTTTGCAAGGCTGACTAAAGTGCTGAGTGACTGCTGGATTTTTCTACTAAAGAGCCCCTCCAGCTCCTGAAGTTGGAGCCATGAGTCCCACATGGTTGACTCTTTGGAATCACCACAGGGAGGTGTGGTGTGTGTGAGATCACGGTTGCTGTCTCCTCTGGTTGCCATCACTTCTGGGCCTGTGGCAGGAACTGAGTCGCAACTCTTACTAACAGGGTGGTGCTTGCCATGTGAGGGATTAAGCCTTCATATGAGCCCCGGTTGATGATTTGTAAGCAGGATTCTGTTGTGACCACTCAGAAGACTGGAGTGACCACAGTGGCCATTGTGATTGGCAGTAGTGACGTTACTCAGTATGTCCTGTTCTTGAGCCACTGTCCATTTGTGGTTTTCATTTTGTGTCACAAGGTTCCCACAGGAATGATCTTCTTTGGACACCAGGATGAAAAGGTCCCCAGAGGTGGGCTGGTGTTAAACTGTGTCTTATGTTGTCTTAAGCTCAGAGGCCATGCTGTAGTCAGCTTGATGTGGGAAAGGTAATAAAGAAATAGCAAGCACCAGACCTAAGGAAGGGGATGTTCGTCCAGGAGCATGGTGCCTTCTTCCATGCAGAACCCCAGCACTATCAGAATTTGTTAATTCAGAGCCAGAGCCTGGCAGCCCCATTAGATCTAGGCTCAGCCGCCCATCCTCTGCAGGCCAACTGAAGAGATGAGTGATAATGAAAAGTGAAGAAACAAAATTAACTCAGTGTGGTCACGTAGAAAAAGGAAGATACAGTTCCAATGAGCCTTGTCCTGAAATCCATCTTGGGAATACTGACATGGCATTTAGGCTTAAGTTGAGGGCAAGGGATTTGTGTAACTGTGCAGTGCGGGGTAAGGCGTGGTCTCACCAACCATCGACACATCATTGCTCCAGACTCTCCTGCAAGGTGGTCATCAGAACTGTGTGACAGCTCTTCCTGGCTAGCACCAGGCTTTTCCTTCCCCATCAAGAGGCTCCTGGGGAAATTCCTATTTCCTGGGATCTATTGAATCAGTAGTCAGATAGCCAAAGGGAAGGGCACAGGTGCCTTTATGAAACCTATCATTAGTCCTGCAGAAAGTTTGGGACTCCACTACAGTGTTCAAGTGGATGGACCATCACTGGAAGTCCCAGGCTGGGGCCCCTGATGCCCTGGAGCAAGTACCAGAGTACTTAAGGCAGGTCAGTGGTTAGAAATGAGGTGGGAAGGGTAGAATTTTGGATAAGGTTCTGGGATTTCAAGTTTTACTTCGACTGTAATAGATAAAGGTATTAGGAGTTTGGGATCAAAGAGGTGCCCTCTGTTCAGGCAAACGGCTCCCTCTGGCTGTGATCATGGAGTCTTGGAGTGGAAAAGAGCTGTAAGCTGTTGGGGTCCTCCTGTCTAGCCCACAGATGCTGTGCGGAGATGGTGCTTCGAAGTATCACAGAAGCAATGCTGAAGAGATTAGAGTCCGTCTGGATTGAGTTAATATGAGCGGGAGAGGAGATGGCAGTTGCTCTTACATTTCTGTCTGTGCAGTTGATGTCCTATGACAGGAAATCGGGATGGGAGGAGGGGAAATGAGAGAAAACAAGCTGTGTTTGAATACCAAGTTTTCCAGTGTTAGAGGAAGGAATCTGTGTTAACATGCACAATTGGTGGTATCAGGGGCGGGTTATGGCATACCAGATAGATCAACGTGTGGACTAACTCTCATAATCATACATTTGCATAGAACTTCATGGTTTGTCATAGGTAAGAAGCAAACAAAACAAAAATAAAACCCTCTTTGGCAGGGCATCGTGTATTCTAACGTTTCTGTTTTGTGTACTAGGATATATCAACTAGTGATAATTACAAGGAGTCAAGTTGAAGGGTATTTGAGCATGCTTTCCAGGACACTTATTTCTCCCTAGTCTCCTTCTCTTCGCAGTCCTCTTACCCTATTTCGCTTCACCCTATCCCACATCCCTGGTAACACCTACCAACTGAAGGTTCCTAAGAAGCCTTAACCTCAGCTAAGGACTGCATTGGGGAGCTGATTGATTAGACTTCGTAGTTCTGGAGAGGGGAAGATTGCAGATCCAGAGCTAAAATTATCTCTTGCTATTTTTAGTCTCCTTAATAGCCACTGATCCAACCAAACTTCCTTCTATCAGGGAAAAAAATCTTTATAGTATCCTAGCATAGCCAACAGTGAGCTTTCACCAACCCCAGGGCTAAGAATACCATCAAATAATATCCGACACCTACAGTAGTTCCCCCATTTCACTGTAACCCACTCCCAGGAGCACCCACCTACGTATCCATCAAATGTGTTGACTAATTCACAACTCCCTTTTGTTCTATGACTGTAAAATGTTCACATAACCATTTCCTAGTGGATCACATCACACAGGGCAACCTGAATCCGTGTTCCTCGATCATGGCCAGTCATACTTTTGGCTCAGAATAAATTCTCTTATTCCCTTTAGAAAAGAAGGTTGTCTTTCACGCCGACATCCCCCTCTTTATCCTCCCTCCACTCCGGCACTATGAGTGGAAAAGTAACACCACTCAAGCCTGTGCAGCTAGGGGGACATGCAGACCAAAAACCCCCAGGGAGATTAGACACTGAGAGGCTGATCAAAGACAAATGGAGCAGAATGGAGGCTGCACCTGCTGGGGTTGGAGTGCGCTGGCTTAGCTAGAACCTCTACCCGATGCCGCGCACTGTTCTAAAGAGCTGAAGATAATGCTGTGAAGAAAACAGACCATGTTCCCTCCCCTCTCAAATCTCATAATCTTGGGGGAGACAGACGATGGAGAATAATTCAGCACAGAATGGATGGTGGCTGAATGGCAATAAAGAAGGGAAAGACAGTGTTGGGAGAGCTACTAAAGTCATACGTCGGGGCGGCTCTCATTTAGACTGGCTTGCACAGGCTGTGTTCTGACCCATCCCTGATGCCACCTGCTGAATATGCTATCACGAGACTTCCAGGGAGCTGGTGACTAGTCATGAAGTTACTCTGTGCAGAGCATTCCTGGCAGGTCAGTTGTGGTCCGGTGCTGACTGGAATGGCAGCCTGATTTGCTAGGGAGCAGGGAGTAAGAGACCAATGCTGGAGACACAGAGGCGGAAAGGAAGAGGAAGCAAGTCACGTAGAGCTCTGTTGACTGTGATGTGATCTTGGCTTCATGAAGGAGCTGGGAGCCATGATGCAAGGTGCCAAGTAGAGGCATGGCTATGACCTGAGACTCCCCTGGCCCTGAGGAGAGGGGATTGTGGAGGGGTTCTATGCATGATCCCACAGGTGAGGTCCTGGGGCTGTGGAGCAGGGGGTATAGGTAAATCCCAGAGGGAAATGGGGAGGAATGTTCTTGGTACAAATTGCTGACGTCGGTACACTTTTGTCTTAGCTCTCCTGTAGTCTAAGAGATTAGGAAACAGAAATTGGTAAAGGAAATGGATCTATTTGTAGTTTGGCCAAACTGGCTCTCCACTGTGCCCATTATAGCCTTAAAATTTATGGCAGACCTTTGGACAAAGGTCAGAAATGTGTGCATTTGTTTGTTTTCCCCTTCAGGCTACCCCTGTTCCCAACAGAGGGCACAGGTAACTCTTTAGAATTCAGAAGGACTTCTCCATCCCTCCTGGATTCCAACTCCTCTGTGCTTGGACTCTTGCCCATTCTCTGTCAGCAAGCAATCACCCATTCTGCTGTATTCTGATATGGATACAATGTGGAAAACGGGGAGACAACAGGCATCTGAGTCAGCCTAAGGAACTGGATGGTTAGTGCTGGCAATGGCTAGGCAGGTAACACAAGCTTGACTGTCAAGCTAATCAAATTCATATTCTTTCTCTCTCTCTCTCTCTCTCTCTCTCTCTCTCTCTCTCTCTCTCTCTCTCTCTCTCTCTCTCTCTCTCTCTCTCTCCCCCACCCTCCCTTTCCAGTTCCCTCCCTTCTTCTCTCCACTTTCTCCTCACTCTCCTTCCCTCCCCCTCTTTCCCTTTTCTCTCCTCTCTCTTCTTCCATCCCCACTCTGTGTGTGTGAGAGAGAGAGAGAGAGAGAGAGAGAGAGAGAGAGAAGAGAGAGAGAAAGCAGGAGCCCACGTGCACCTGTGTACACCAATGGTCAACTTTAGGTGTTGTTCTTCAAGAACCATCCATCAAAGGAGACAAGTTATCCTACTGATGTGGAACCCATAGTCATCTAGCGTATGTGGCCAGCAAGCCTCAGCAATACTGTGTTTCCACTCCTCGGTGCTGGAATTACAAGCATGGGCCATCATACTTGCTGTTGATGTGGGTGCTGCCAATCAAACTCAGATCTTCTGCTTACACAGCAAGCACTTTTCTTCCCACTGAGCATCTCCCCACCCTGATTGGCTGATTGATTGATTGATTGATTGATTGATTGATTTTTATGGAGACAGGTTTTTCTTTATTGATCAGGCTACCCTGGACCCCATGATGTATCCCACACTGGCCTCTGTTCTGATTTCCTTCCTCTGCTTCCTGAGTGCTCGAATTACACTCACAAGCCACAACTTCCTGTTAAGATGCACAGGGCACCCGAGTGGAGACATTGAGTAGGAGAGAGGTCAGTGTAAATGTGAGCTTGGACATTGTCAGAGTAGAGCTAGTGCTTGGAGCCCTGGTTAGATACATTGTTCAGAGAATGGGTATCAATAAAATCCAGCCAGAGCCTTTGCCTCCCACGCCCTCTTGCTAAGCCACTTGGAGAAGAGGACACATACTAAAGACCAGCCAGGAAGCACACAGAAATCCTGCTGAATAGGAAAGAGAATATTTCTGGGAGCTGCTGGCTGGCTGACAGTATACCATGGGTCAGGTCACCAACAGGGGCCACTGAACCAATCTACTCTCATTCCTAAGGAGGGTTCATTTCCAAAGTCCCTCCCATGGTGACCTGTAGCCACCAGAGAGATCACATGAAAAGGAGAGCCATCATTAATAACCTCGTGTGCTAGCTGTGTTAATACCATCAGCCCTAATGGTCATGTGTTGACTGCCAGTTGAAGATGTGCTAGGTGCTGAATTCTTTCCTTCTCCATCTCCTTCTCCCTAACCCAGCACTGTATGGTCGGCACATCTTGAAACTGAGGGAGTTGAAGTTTGGAGAGATGCGGTGGATTGCTTGAGGTCAGAGAAGGAATGGGAATCTGTGACCCTGAGGTTTGCAGTAAAGTCATCCATACATCTCTGGAGCTCCTTCTGTCGGGTAGAGACAGCTGCAAGGAGACTGTTCCCTGGGCTCCCACCCCTGAGCTTGGATGCCTTCCACTTCTCCTGGTGGCATCACAAGTTCCCTGGAAACACGTTCATGAACCTGTGCAAGGCATGAGATTAGGATGGTAGGGACTGTAATAAAAATGTCTATCTGTGCTCAGTGTGTCAAGTATGTAGTGGTGCAGAGGTAAGCTTCACAGGTTAGAAATGTCACTCCGTGACCTTGCTTCTTTCCTTTGTCCAAACCATGTTTGCTTTAAAAATAAACCGTTGTTGTATGGCGTAAGGATGTAGAAACCCACGTAAGGGGATATAAACATATTCTGTTTATTGTCTTAGCTTTGTTTTCTGTTGCTGTGATTAAAAAATACTCTAACAAAAGCAACATAATGGAAAGTTATATTTCAATTCACACCCGTGCCCAGGGAATGGTGCCACCCACAGTGGGCAGGTCTTCCCACTTAAACTTACTTATGTAATCCAGGTAATCCCCATAGGGATGCCCATAGACCAACCTAAACCAGGCACCACTGGGCTGCCAAGGTGGCCCTCAGGCTGGCAGTCTTGGCAATGGATTCTCCACCCCCCCCCCAACTTAGCACAGACTGCCACAAACTCCAGATCTCTGCCTGTGACATTTTCTGTAGATTAACTGTACCCCTAGGACCCCAAGTCTGCACCAACACTGCTAAGCTCCATTACAACCACAGAATTTCTCGGGGCCATACTTTAACAGGAGATGACATATCCCCTGTTTTCTAGGTTCTTCGTGTGTGTGTGTGTGTGTGTGTGTGTGTGTGTGTGTGTGTGTGTGTGTGTGTGTGTGTGTGTGTGTGTGTGTGTGTTAGCCATTCCATCCAGCTAGGTTTTAGGAAACCCAAAATGGGTCTTTGCCTGGAGCACATTTTCTTCCTGCTTTCAGATACAATACAAGAATTGGTTTGTGAAAATTTGGGCAACAGTGCCAGCCTGTTGAAGAAGAGCTGCCTCAGCAGCTGAAAAACCTTCTCGGACTTTCCAGAATGATTCTGTTCAAGTATTTTTTTTTCTTCCTCTCTCTCAGAAAATTATACCTTATCAAAATGGCAAAGGGGCTTCCCTGAAGCCTGGATCTAATGTTTTGCCAGTGACAACCTGGCATCTTCCACACCTGTGTAGAGGCCTTAATTAATTCAACCTTATGTCCAACTTAATAGGGAGATGCTTGCCTCCTTCAAAGCTAATGTTTATTTTAGTGTAAAATTAACACTGCTGTGGTTAACTCTGCCTGGTCCTGCATGGAAAATGTGCTACAAACCATCTATATGGTACAACCTCATCTCCCCCATTCCCCTTTGCACCCTCTTTGACAAAGGTGAGCCTCCAAGACTCTATGGGCCTTGCCTATGGGTCCTGCCTATGGGTTATGCCTTCTACTGTGCAAGGAAACACCCACAGCCCCTGGTTAATGCAGTTTTCTTTCAATAATTGATGAAGATTGATCAGAGAAGGCCACAGGTACGTGTGAAGGGCTGAGATGTGGCTCAGGTGATAGGGTGCTTGCCTGGCAGGCACAAGCCCTGGACTGGATCCCTGCTGTTGTATAAACTGCCTGTTCTGGCACGTGTCCCTAATTCTAGCAGTCCGCAGGTGAAGGTCATTCTCAGCTACAAAGGAGTGAGGTCTATCCCCACCTAGGACACATGAGACCTTAACAAAAAGGGGGTGGGGACAAAGAAGATGGCAATAGGGATGGGGAGAAAGGCAGGCCACAGGAGAAGGGAAGATCTGCTTTTCCTGCTGTGGAATATCAGCTCTGGAGGCACATTCCTTCAACAAACAGCACCTGAGGGCATCTCCCTGTCCTGAGTGTTGTGGACATAGCAACAAATACAACAGAACTCTCTCAAGCATATATAGAGGCATGTAGTGCTGGGGTGGTCAGCTGTGTTCTGTAGTGCCTAGAGCCTTGGTCCTTTAGGATCTATTTGTACTGCATACAACCATCTTGAAGATCTGCTGTCATATTCACTCACATGGGGTGTGTGTGTGTGTGTGTGTGTGAGAGAGAGAGAGAGAGAGAGAGAGAGAGAGAGAGAGAGAGAGAGAGAGAGAGAGAGAGAGAGAGAGAGAGAGAGCGCGCACTGGGTTCATTTCATATTGATCCTGATATAAATAAATAATCTGTTTCTGTTGCCCCCTCTTTAGGTGTGACTAGCACACAGAGTTATATTCCCGGTAATCAGCAGGGTTTCCCCCCTTCAAGACTCTGCCTTCAGGATATGTATGTGTGATTAGAATCATGATGGCGCAATAGGGATGACCCTACGCTTGTTGAGAGCTCCACCATCACCTTCCACCTCCATTGCAAATACCTGAGAGAAGCCAGAGAGAAGCCAGGAGCTGAAGTGCCATGAAAACAGAAATGAGTTTAGATTGTGGTGTATTTCAAGACAGGGGGTGAGTAAAATGGTGTTGAAATGCTTAGTTTTCTTCCTCTAGACCATCAGTCTGCTGCAGATTCCTAGCTAAGTGATGCTGAACACAGCCTAATCATTTAATTGGAGGGTTGGCAGGAAGGAGTAGGGACATTTATTGAATTCACTAACCATGAGGCTCAGCTTCAAATTAAGTGAGTGGCTGAATGCACCTTCTAGAGAGAGTGGATAGGAGCCGGTGAGAGGTCTGGTTCCCAGAGTTAACACTGCAGTTCTGAATATCATTATTGGCTCTCTCCAAAGGTCTGCCTTCTCTTCTCTCAGCCATGATGTTCAATGGAATATTCTATGACCCACACATCTCACCCCAGCCATGGGTGAACACTTCAACTTTTCTTTTTACTGCTAGCATTTAGCATGTGTCAGTCATTTAAAACATCTGGACAGAGGCTGTGCCGAGCCTCTGTAGAGCATCTTGTTTAATGAACCTGAAATGAGTTTTAAAAGGATAAAATGTTGGCTGTTGCCAGAAAAGATGGAGGTTGATCTCAAGGATTCTCTAGGACCTACAAGTGGGTACTTAGGGCTTCTAAAAGACAGCACTTAGATAGTTGGCTGTAAGGCTGCTTAGCTTCTTGCTCCATCCACTGAATACCAAAGCTTTGTGACAGGCTCCATGCTGAGCCCTGGGAGATGTCAGAATGACATCATTCTTGGGAGATACATATTCAGGCACCTGATATTCCAAGCTCATCAATGGACTTAAAGAGTAAGCCATTGACTACCACATGGGTGCAGCAGGCAGAGAAGATGGAAATGCCATAGAATCCAGGTGAGTAGGAGTTCACTAGCAAACCAAGAAGACGGCAGATGCAGAGGAGATGACATGTGCTGAAATAAAGAGGTAAAAGTGTGGAAGAACAAGGCAGGCTTCACAGCCAGCACCCTTCAGACAAGCTAAGGAGAAGCAAATGGTGATGTCAAGCTACGGACAGCCGTACCCAGACTGAGGGTGCCTGGGCTTCTGTCAGGAGACAGGAAGGCATCAGAGGGTTTTAAGATGTGCATTTTAGGAACATGACTTGGGTAGCTGGAGAATGGTGGAAATATAAGGGCGATGCTCTAGAAGAGAGAAGTGTAAGGTGAGCCCTCCTATTCTAGTTTTTGTGTGATTTCTTGTGACCCAACATGCTGCTATTGTCACAACTGAGTGTTTCATCAAGTTGGAGTCTTCTGTCCCCGTTGTTTGGGCTATAATTTTAGTGGCTGGCCAAGGGCATGCGTTGACCTTGTTGGTTGGCCAAAGCCAGCCTCCTAGCTCTGGCCTTGATCCCAGGGGCAGGTGGGTGGGAGGAAGTGCTTGCACCTGTCTTCAGTCACAAAACCATGACCAATTGACTGCAGGCACAAGGACAGAACCTCCATGAGATTATAGACACTCTGCCTGTCCATCAAAGGCTATGAGAAGGAATGAAACACATAGCTGACCATTGGCTTCTACTTGGTCCATCCTGCATTCCTCACACCTCAGTGCAGCTCCATTTCAAATCAGAACTCAGGAAGAGGCATTTGATAAAGTTGAGCACTGAGCTTGAAGAATGCAATTGGGAAATTCAGAAAGGACCCCTATCCCTCCACTTGAGCAGCAAGCAGCCAGTAAGGATTAGACAGGAAACTGCTGCAGAGGCTCTACTCCACCTCCATAGCTATAAATAGCAGGCCTGAATAAGGATGACAGCTTTGACCAAGGTAGGTTATGACAGTCAGTTCCACGGGTGAGACCATCCCATGCAACACAAGTCAGAGAGCTACATGTGACAGGACAGGACCTTTGTACCTTTTGTTCTAGATTGCCAGCAATTTGCCAGTTGGCAAATATGTTCCCACATGTTGATTAATTTGGCTTCATTTGCATTTCCCCTTAGGGGAAGTTTCTAGGTAGTTCCTGGTTCCCAGTTTTCTGTTCATTGCATCTAAGCTGCTGTCTTTATCCCACATCATGATAAACCCCAACTCTTAACTGAGAGGCTAAAACGACAACCCAGTCTTAGAGGTCAACCCAGGGGTGCTGCTCAGAGAATGTATGCACCCCTTTCTACCTACCTCCGCCATCTCCCGGTGACTTCACTGTCCCCTTGGAAGCCCACCTCAGTACCTTCTACACGGAGGACCATTTCCTTTTTGACCCAGCCAATCCCTCCAACCTTAGGCAGATCCTTTCCTGCTCTTCTGCTACCTGTCTAGTGGCTTCATGGCCAAGGAGACTTAATTCTTAGCTTCTTAGCATGAAGATTGTGACCTTCAAAGACCTCCATCTTGTCCCTGCTGCCACCCTCCATAAAATACTCTTCCCCCTGGCTTCCTGAAGGTGGGGGCAAGTGTGGCTCTCTCCTCTTCTTTCTTTTTGGGACAGTTCTGCCTCCTCCAGCTATCTATGGAATTTCATAATTCCTACCTAAGCAATTTTCTAGGCCTCTGTTCTCCTTCTCTTTCTCTGTCCCATGCTACCCACCCTGGCTCCATCTCCCCATCTCTCTTGTCTCTTTCTTCAGTGTCTCGTGTATGTCAGTCTGGCCTAGAACTCATTTGCTTTGTAGCTAAGCATAACCTTGAACTCCCAAACCTCCTGCCTCCATTTCCTGAGAGCTGTGGTGGCTAGGCTTCTATCACTGTCCCCAGTTTTCTGCAGTGCTTCGGATTGAACCCAGGCTTTTATGCGTGCTATATTAGTGCTCTACCCCTCCCCTATCTTCTTGTCTCTTATCTTGTCTGGATATTCTCCAACTCCAGACCTGTTCTATCTGCTAGACCACGCTATTCCTTGGAAAGTTTCAGGGACAGCCCTGCCACATTCTCAGTCTCAAAAGCCAGCAAGGAGAAGGTGCCTTTGGCTCTGGCTCGTAGCCTTTCCCCTCACATCTAGGTGAGGTAGGTACCATGGTTCCTAGTTCATTCTCATAGTATCTGTAGGTCCACCACCATCAGTAGTTTACTTCATTCCTCCTCCTAGGCCCCTGGGCTTCCATTCATCCTGCACTGAGGCATTGTTCCATCTACCTAAGCATTCCAGCACATGTCCCTACTGCCCCCATCTGCGCCTTGATTGACTCTTCTCTTGCCTCCCTGCATAGCCTCTGCCTTCACACACACCTCATACCTGATCTCTAGTTCTATCTGCTTGTTGCTGCCCTGAATACTCCCTCTACTTTCTTCCTTCCTCCTGTCTCCAACCATCACCCAGCCCAGACTCAAGCCCTTCTCCTCCATCTAAGAGTTAATAGCAGCGTCTCTCAGAGTAACACATACTCCCTGTAAAATGCATATTGATTGGATAGTATATTGATTGAATGACTTTCCGATTACTGTGTTGGAGATTGAGCCCAGGGCCTCAGGCACATGCTACGCAAGTGCTCTTCCAGTGAGCAGTCCTCCCCGCCCCAACCCCACCCTATAAAATGTGTTTTCAATAACATAAAAAGACACACAGATTGAAGACAACGTTTTACTCTCCTACCCAGAAATGAATATGGCAAGGTAGAATTTATCGTTTGAAGATTAAATATGCTTGCATATATAAGGCACATGTTATTTTACATAACTGGTATTATACCATTTATATCTTTGTTCTTTAACTACTATATTATGAGAAATTCCTTTCTCACTAATTTGTCTTTAAACAGCATTTTTAATAGCAGAGTAAGAACTCCCTGTCCCAGCGAGCTATGACTGATTGATTTCATCTGTCTCCTACTGGAGGTGATTTTGTGGTTTCTAGCCTCTCAGCTGTATAAATCACCCCCCTCCATGTTCTCTAACTGCCCATTAGTTTCCTGTGGCATGTGAGGCCACATTCATTATATTGCAGAGTAAAGCACTTTTACTGAGCCACTTCTCTGAGCATGCTGGGTGCCACAAGCTTTCCTTTCTTACATAAGCTTCGGAAACACCTTGAAAAAAAATTCTCAAGTCACTTGACTTCCGTCACCCACTTGGCAGGTGGAGGTCAGCCCAGTCCTGTGTCTCAGAGGCAAATGCTAAGAGCTGATGAAAGGAGTGTCCAGTGTCATGTGTTCATTTGTTCTGCTTTTATTTCTGCTATCTCCAAGCTGGATGATGTGATTCCCCTTGGGTCTCTGATGGATGCTTCTAAGGCTACTTTCACGCCTAATCAGAGCCAGAAGGTGCTTTGTCATCTTATAAAGGGAGTGGTGATGTTTAAAGGGCATTTTCAGTCTTCAATGGGAGACATTGGATGGTCTATGGTAAATGGATCTTTAAAAGATCGCCATCTGTTATCAGAGCCACTGGAACAGTACCTGGGTAGGTGATGTCGAATTATATGTTGCTGTTTCTTTGCTGATGTGTCAGAATTTGTAGTTATGATAAGATGCAACATAGGTTATCTTGTACAATGTGGCAATTTCCAGGCATTGTGCCTTGTATAAAGATGCAAAGATAATTGAGAAAGATACCTAGCATCAGCATCTGGTCTCCACACATTCTTGCACACGTGCGCAGACCCTCAAGCACCTATGTACATCCCCATACCATACACATACCACAAAAGTAAAAATAATAATAAAACAGTGATGCCTGTGAGACTCATGGTGTTCCTCCTCTCCATCATTTGAAATGCAGAATGCTTTAGGTATTTTTTGTCCCAGCCTAGATAGTGGCTTAAGGGTCTTCCCTTCCTGTTAAGCCTTAGGCAGTCAGATGACAACTCTAGTTTGATCCCGCTCTGCACCACAATCTGCCACTCCAGGCTGTGCAGTGTCAGGCACCCATAGTAGCTGCAGTAAGAATAATGCCAACCTTGCCATCCCGAGTTGCACTCTCGGCAAGCGGATCAGGTCTGGCCCTAGCAGGGGTTAGTTTATACTGCCACAAGCATCCTGAGACACACACCACCACCACCACCATAAATATACAACTACTGATGCCCCGATTTCACTCTTTCCAGAGGCTTCCTCTGTTCCTACCCATCAGTCTAAGGCAGCCACTTCCCTCCCCCACCCCCACATACACCAGCAGTCATTTCTGCCACAGTCAAGTTGGCTCTTCTCCTTCTGACTCTCAAACTAGGCTGTGGTCCTCTCTGACCTCTCCCTGGGAAAGCCCTCGAAAGCTCCGCATTCCACTCTCGTGGATATGGCCGTGGTGTTCTCATTGGAAGTAGTCCCTGAACTTAATGATGATAGTGTGATCTTTGCAGGCGACTCCTTGCCTTAGCAGTGTGGATATGTTATGATGGATCAGCCCCTGGTTATGGGCTGTCCTGTGCATTACAGCCCCTGGTTATGGGCTATCCTGTGCATTACCTGTGCATTATAGCCCCTGGTTATGGGCTGTCCTGTGCATTATAGCCCCTGGTTGTGGGCTATCCTGTGCATTATAGCCCCTGGTTATGGGCTATCCTGTGCATTATAGCCCCTGGCTGTGGGCTATCCTGTGCATTATAGCCCCTGGTTATGGGCTTTCCTGTGCATTATAGCCCCTGGTTATGGGCTGTCCTGTTGCATTATAGCCCCTGGTTATGGCATATCCTGTGCAATTATAGCCCTTGGCTGTGGGCTATCCTGTGCATTATAGCCCCTGGTTATGGGCTTTCCCTGTGCATTATAGCCCCTGGTTATGGGCCTGTCCTGTGCATTATAAGCCCCTGGCTATGGGCTATCCTGTGCATACTATGTATTATAGCCCCTGGTTATGGGCTTTCCTGTGCATTATAGCCCCTGGTTGTGGGCTATCCTGTGCATTATAGCCCCTGGTTATGGGCTTTCCTGTGCATTATAGCCCCTGGTTATGGGCTGTCCTGTGCATTATAGCCCCTGGTTATGGCCTGTCCTGTGCATTATAGCCCCTGGTTGTGGGCTATCCTGTGCATTATAGCCCCTGGTTATGGCCTGTCCTGTGCATTATAGCCCCTGGTTATGGGCTATCCTATGTATTATAGCCCCTGGTTATGGGCTATCCTGTGCATTATAGCCCCTGGTTATGGGCTGTCCTGTGCATTATAGCCCCTGGTTATGGGCTATCCTGTGCATTATAGCCCTTGGCTGTGGGCTATCCTGTGCATTATAGCCCCTGGTTATGGGCTTTCCTGTGCATTATAGCCCCTGGTTATGGGCTGTCCTGTGCATTATAGCCCCTGGCTATGGGCTATCCTGTGCATTATAGCCCCTGGTTATGGGCTGTCCTGTGCATTATAGCCCCTGGTTATGGCCTGTCCTGTGCATTATAGCCCCTGGTTATGGCCTGTCCTGTGCATTATAGCCCCTGGTTATGGGCTGTACTGTGCATTATAGCCCCTGGTTATGGGCTATCCTGTGCATTATAGCCCCTGGTTATGGCCTGTCCTGTGCATTATAGCCCCTGGTTATGGGCTATCCTATGTATTATAGCCCCTGGTTATGGGCTATCCTGTGCATTATAGCCCCTGGTTGTGGGCTATCCTGTGCATTATAGCCCCTGGTTATGGGCTTTCCTGTGCATTATAGCCCCTGGCTATGGGCTATCCTGTGCATTATAGCCCCTGGCTATGGGCTGTCCTATGTATTATAGCCCCTAGTTATGGGCTATCCTGTGCATTATAGCCCCTGGTTATGGGCTTTCCTGTGCATTAGCATCATCCAGCTCTTCTATCCACTAAATGCCAGGAATAACTCTTCCTCCAACTATAAAGAAGCCGAAAAGTGCCCAAGTTTGGCCAGCTCACCCTGGGGAGGTCAGCTGTACTGCTTCGGAAAACAGTGTTCATTTAGCCGGTTATTCATCATCGTGAGGCGGGTCCATTGGTGAACATTAACTCATTTTATGCCCACAGTAAGCCTAGGAATGAGTGTCTTGGGCACCATTTTATAGATGAGGAATGTGATTCCCGAGGAGACCATGGCGAGTGGGGCTCTCACCTCAGTAAAAAAACCAGAAGCAGAACCCGAATCCTGGTTGGTGTGGTGCCAAAGCCGACGGTCTTCAGGAGGTATGGCTACCTGGAGAGAAAACCCCAGTGCCAGGTCTTTATTTTAAGGATACAGTAGGACAATGCTAGCAGCTAGAGCAAAAGGATGGTTGAGAAGCAAGTTCAGCCTCTTGTCTCTCAACACGACCATGGCACTGCTACGTCTGCATCTCTCTGTGCTCCAGGTCCCCTCATACCCTCTGCTCCTCAGAAACTTTAGTACCATCTTCACCCACAGTCTTTCTTAAGACTCTGTGCCTTAAGACTCTGTGCCACAAGTAGAGTTTCCCAAGAGAAACTGTGATTGGCCCAGCTCTAGTAAATCATTAAGTCCTGGGCCAATCAGCAGGATGAACTTGGGACTGCGGTAAGTAAGAGGAAGAAGTCACTGATGTCCCCATGCCCTGCAAGCTTGCCAATGCCCATTAGCTGCCCTTGCTCAGCAGGTAACATGGTAACAGGCCCGAGTTTCCCCAGCTCCTTGTGAACAGAGATTTTGCCGACCAGTGGTACCTTGGCTGCAGCTTCCTACATAGTGCAGCTGTGGGGGCTCTGTTCCTTCCATTTAGCAAGCAAGAGAAGCCAGATTAGTGCCTCAGAACCTGATCTTTACCAACACTTAATGAAGAGTTATCTAGTTAATAGCCCGTGACAAATCCAAAGGCTGTTAGGGGTCTGACAGCCCAGACATTAGCAGCAGCAGTGGTCAATTTCCTAGAGATTACTGACATTCTGAGCCATTCAGGAAGACATCTGGGAGGCAGTATTCACAGAGTTCTTTCAGGCAAGGCAAGAACAAAGGATGGGAAAGTGACAAGTTAGCCATGTATGACACTGGACTCTGAACAGAAGCTCAAGTTGTCCTGGGAGCCTTTTCATCTTAGAAAAGTCAGAAAAGAAAGAGTATAGAGTTTTTAAATTTCTTCTAGTGTAGGAGCAACCCATAGACCCCCATAGCCCCGGCACTTACCGTGGTGATTCGGGGGCCCATTGGCTCATGAGTGAGTGAAGCTGAGCCAACATGCTTAGGTGACATCACATGCAAATGAGCATGGCCATGTGCTTTCGGTGTTGGAGCAGTTCTCTAGGCTTTGACCAGTGAGCGATGCTGTCATCACACCCGTCACTTGTGCCATTTGCCTAGGCATTGTGCAAGCTGCATAAGGTCTCCACCATGAATGGAACATCCTGCCTCACCCTTGCCTTTTGGGAGTCCTGAGCTGCGGAGGGATGACCAATTTAAGATCAGACAATTACCATCTATGAAATGGGAACTCTGGGGTGACTTGGAGTAACCACTGCCATTGCAGGGCCCTTCCATGTACTTAACACCACTGTGGCACCATACCTTCAGCCCAGGAGGCACAGGTCCACCATCCAGAGGTTTGTGAAAGGGCTCCCTTCTCTAGAATCTCATGCTGGCACTCAGTCAAGGCCCTTCTCAACTCCTACTCCTGATGCATCAGTAATGAATGCTCTTAGCTCTGACGTCACACCGCCCTGTAGCCGGCCACACTCTTCATCTCTAGTCCACTAGGCTAGGTCCTACCCACTGTTGCCAGAACCTTCTCCGAGCCCATCCTGTAATCCATTATTCACTCAGCAACCACACTTGTTTATTATGTCACATCCCTGCTTAGTGTGCTTATGGCAGACTTCCCAAAAGCTACTTCATTGACCCATATCCTTCTCCCGCACCCTTGTTCATTAAGGCGCAGGCTCCCAGCCCCTCTCCTAAACTCTGACTTCTCCCTGAAACCTCCACTGTCCACTGTACTGCCATCTCCTTGGAGCCGATCCTTCATCACTCCTCCAGAACTCTCCCCTACCCCATGTCACCAGGTCACATACGTATGCTGTGTCTTCCTGTCTAGAACTATCTTATTCTTCTATTTGGCTGTGATAAGTTATCAGGTAAGAAATGCACTGTGCTCAGGGACCCCCTACAAGATGAAGCTTTCGGTGATAAGGAAGCAATTGAACTTGAACTTGAAACAGAAGTGTGATTTGCCAGCTTGTACAGAGGGGCATTTCAAGGAAGGAACAGAGTTATCAAAGGTACAAAGGCTAATAGGCATGTCAACCTGAGACCATGGCTTTTGAGCCATGTGCCTGTATTACAGCCTAGACACCAGTGGACTGGGACTTAGGGTGGCTTTTGAACTATGTCCTGTGGGAAGGAAAAGTCACCACATAGGGAAGGATATACTGGTGCTCCGGATTTGCTCAGTTGGTTTGGATCTGACTTGAGTGTAGAGTTGGGTATTTTTTTAAGAATCTGGGGTATCTGGGAGCCAAACCTGGTGAGGTAGAGAGAGAAGGCCAATGCCAAGAGCCCCAGCTTGGGTTGAGGACCAAGAAAGGACTCTGGAGCCATGAAGACATTTTTTTTCCAGCCTCATCTTGAGCAACCGTTTGGTGTTCCCATGTGTCCTGGGTGTGGACCACTGTGAGCGATCTGCAACACTGGAAAACAGCTGGGGGACCCACGGATTAACAGGAAGGGCATTCAGTTTCTATTGACTGATTCCTGCGGCCTCTACTGGCACAAGCTGGACAGAGGCAAAAGCCCTGCATAATGAGAGTCAGATGTTCCTGATAATTCCACAGCCATATTGCTTTAAAAAAAAAAAATCCAGATGTCAGTGCTATTTTGGACCAGTGTTCTGTAGAGCAGTTGTCAATGACCTCACCAGGGTGTGACTTTGGAGGCCAAATGGCACAGCTGTTAGGAGCCAAGCTCGCTCTGTTCTCCTAGCCCTGTGTTCCATGGCTCTCAGACTCACAGCAAAAGCAGTGTCCTCTGTTCACAAGCCTTCCACTGCCTCTACTCGAGGTCAGTACCATAGCATTGGGCCAACACACACACACACACACACACACACACACACACACACACACACACACACCACACACACACACACACACACACACACACACACACACACACACACACACACAAACACACACCAGGCTGCTGAGTGCACACACAACTCCAGTGACCCATCTGGACTCTTAAGAAGGTCCCTTCGACAGGGACCTATGTTTCTTGCCTTCACCTTGGAGGGTTGGGGGAGGGTCTTTATCCTAACACACAGCACAGTGTTGACTGGATGGAAAAGCTGGAAGGGAATCAAATGTGATGGTGTGTGCTGCCGCGATTTGTATTCTGCTCGGCATCGTGTGAATTCAGCAGATGTCCAAGTGTAGGATCCTCCCCTCAGAGCTGTGTAAAAACAAGATGGAGCCTCATGGGCTCCTCCAGTCCAAACTCCATGCCATGGAGGCGCAAAGGCTTCCTGCCAGTGGTCATGTCGCTTCTGTTTGAATACCTCCAATTACAGGGAGAGTAAGCCTTCCAGCATTCTTTATTCCAGCAACACACACAGCGCGAACATAAAATGCACTGTGAAACTTTGCAAACTTCATGATGAAAATATAGACTATGCCGTTAATAAGCTTATGCACATAACAGCTCATTTTATATTTGGACTAAAAAAATTTCTATTAGGTTTGTTTTTTGTGTTCAGATAATATTGCAGTTTTTCTCTTTGGGAAGGCTGTGTGCATATGCATGTAAAGGTCAGAGGTCAAAGCATCATTTCCCTGAAGCCACTCTCTTACATTTTAAACAAGATATCGCTCTGGCACTGGATGTATAGGCTGGCCAGCCAGCAATCCCCTGAGAGCCTCCTGTTTGTACTGGGATTACAGTGCATGCTATGGTGCCTGGCTTTTTCCACGGCTGCCGAGAGTCGAACTTAGGTCCTTGTGCCTGTGCAGCAAGCACAATACTGACTGAGCCATCTCTCCAGCCTCTGAAATAATATTTAATATATGTTGAGTTAAATAAAATGTGTCATGAGAATCAATTCCTGTAAAATCCAAACTCCTTATGCAGTTCCCTCTCTGCTGTTCCTGAGAAGAAAGTTGCTTTAGACACATGTAAAATAACTGGAGTCAAATCTTGTCATTTATTTGACAAGTATTAGTTAAGCACCTACTATGTGCCTGATACTGTGCTGGGTACTCAGATGGGATAATTAGTCCATTTTCTATTCTATCAAAATATCTGAGCATGAAAATCAAAAGGTTTTTTAGCTTAGTCTGGGGAACTTGACAGTTGAAAGAGCATTCTGCTGACTCTGGTGAGGCCCCGTCTGGTTCTGTCACACCAGGACATCATGCTCAGAAACCATGCAAGAAGGATAGATCACAAGATGAATGAAGACATGAGTTGGGAAGGGGGTGGTGCTGTGCATCATCTCTTAAGGACCTACTGCTTCTCCACATCCCTATACCAGAATTCAATTTTCTGGCTCAAGAACATTTAGGGAACAAACAACACCTTCATGACAGCAGGTAGGATGTGATGGTGAACTACACAGGCATTTGTTTCTCTTCTGAAGTTATAGATGGGTGTTGGGAGGCGCGTAGATGTCAGACAAAAAGTCTCAGAAGCAAGATGGTAGCACTAAGGCAAGCAGATGGGGCCATGTTGTCAATGTAGCTTCGGAATCCAATTTTCCTCCTTTTAAATGTGTTCTTAAAAGCATCCCTACTGGCTTTAAATCTACAGAAAAGTTGTGAAAGTGATAACAAAGAATTTGAATGTAACCCTGAGCCACTTTCTCCTGTTATTAATAACTAGTGTCAATGCACACTTAGGACAACGATGAATGGACATTGAGGCATTGCTGTTGATTAAACCCCAGGTGGCCTTACATTTTCATCAATATCCTAATATCATTATACCTTAGGATTCCATTCAGGGCATGATGCTACATTTACATAACAGGTTTCCCTACGGTCCTCTTGGCTGAAACTCCTGGGTTTTGATGACCTTGATGGCTTCAAGGAATACTGTTCATTTACAGACAACCCCTTAGTTGTGATTCTTCTGAACATTTTGCCTAGAATGTGGTTGTGTGGGGAAAGAGGAAGACAGGAGTAATGCACCACCCTCCTCACCTGGTACTCATGCACAGGGAGCCAAGGGACATATCATGCTGGAAGTCACCATGGTGACCTTGACCACCTGGTTGAGGTTGAGTGTTTCTCCTCTCCGTGTTATTTTCCTTTCCTCTGATCTCCTGTGCTTTCTGGGAGGACGCCATTGCTTGGAGCCCATGCTTAAAGGGTAAGAGCCATGTTTAAGCCCCTGACGATGACCAGTCTATATTAATTACTCAGAATCCCCTCACATCGGAAACCTGTCTACACTGCCTCTTTGTATTTTAGTCAATTATTGATTTGTGGCAGTGTGGATTTATGGATATTTAATTTGCACTGTAATATCCTGTTGCTTGAATTATCCCAGCTTTGGACCTTAGGGCTTTTTCAGTATACTACTACATTCCTTTGACACACAGCCATCAGTTTTCATTGGGGGGGGGGGTTACTTGTTAGTGTCTGTGACTAGGAGAAAGGTTCCATAGTCACTTTCTGTTGAAGTGTGGCTATTTTTATGCCCCGCCCCCGTGTACCTATCTGCAGTATTGAGTTACAGGTAATGTGTCCTTCCTTGCTTACTTCTTTTTTTTTTTCCATTTTATTATTTTATTCATATTACATCTCGATTGTTAGTCCTTCCCCCGGTTCCTCCCATTCTTCCCTCCCTCCCACTTACCCCCTTCTCCCCTCCCCTATGTCTGTGATTGAGGGAGACCTCCTCCCCCTATATATGCTCTTAGAATATTGAGTCTCTTCTTGGTAACTTGCTATCCTTCCTCTGAGTGCCACCAGGCCTCCCCATCCAGGGGACGTGGTCAGAAAATAGGCACCAGAGTTCATGTGAGAGTCAGATCTCACTCTCCACTCAATGGTGGAGAATATCATGATCGTCAGCTAGGTCTTGGTAGGGGTTCAAAGTTTAATGCCTATATTCTCCTTGGCTGGTGCCTTAGTTTGAGGAGGACCCCAGGACCCAGATCTGCCTGTCATAAAGTTCTTCTTGTAGGTTTCCAGGACCCTGTGGGTTCTACTATTTCCTTATTCTTCCATGTTACTCTCGCCTAAAGTCTCAATAGGATGTCCTCCTCTCTGACCCACTTTCTTGGTATTTAAACTCTCCATTTTAGTTTCGTTTGAAAACAACTATCAACACACAGAACATTTCCTCAAGCCAAAAAGATCTGAAGTCTCTTTTCTTTGAAACCTCTCTTTAAAACAAATCCCCAATTATTTTTCTACACAGGAAGAACTTCCCGTCTCCGGTGATTCTTGTGTTGTATCTCTTCTTGTTGTAACCTGTTCTGATCGCCTGGCTCAGCCTTGGGTCTGGAAATGTCTGTCTGCCTTGTAGGTGGCTTTCTATTGTCTCCCCTGGTAGAGTTTTCATAGTGGGTCATGCTGTGTTCTCCTTCCAGCTGGAATGTACATTCCCAAGCATCTTGGGTCTCGCTGCCTGTCCCCTTCCAGAAGGCAGCCTTTGCCTAACCTTGCCTTTCCCATCTGTCTCAGCACACTAGCTCCTTGTTGTTGGACCCTCAGGCTGCTAGGGCCACTATCTACCCAGACTGCAGACAGGAAGGTTCTGGCTGAGAACACAGTGACACAGGAAATGGTGGCTCCCACACCTTATGTGCACCAGAGCCCCACAATATATCCTTTCACTGAGTACAAGGGTCCAAGGAGAGCCAAGCTCTGGAAAGAGATATGTTTTCTTATTGGCTTTGCTATTTCCCACTTTTTATGGAGATGATGGTTAGAATGAAAAAGTTGGCAGGTACCAAACACCCATGTAGTCCTCAGAAAAAGGGAAGTGTGCAGAGGGTGCAATAAGCATGTGGAAAAGACTTTCTGGATGTATACCCCTGTCTTCCTAGACGTGCTGTAACTAAACCCGAAGGGTAAGCAGTCCCCCAGAGAGACTGAGCTCCTCCGGGCCTCCATTTGAGGTGGAGAGACAGTCCAGTTGAGGCCTGCTCTTGAGCACCTGTGGCTTTTTAGTCTTCAGGCATCAGAGAAGAAAGCAAAAAAGTGATGTTCAGGCAGTGGGAGGAGGGTTTGCTAGTCTTTAGACGAGTTCTCATAGATGGTCCTGGACTAGGCCAGTTCTCAGCCAAACCTACAAGGGTCTCTGCTTCCCTGCCCCTAGAGAACAGAGCAGTGGAACTGGAACTTATATTTGGCTCCTCTTCAGACAGGGATTGATAGCTGTGCCTGTTGTCAATCAAAGCCCAGCCCCATGTCTATCAAGGTCCATGTTGTTTGCTGTCTCCCTTCTGTTATTATAACTTTGCTATGTAGCCTTAGTCCTGGTTTCATAGGCAAGGGAGCAGAGAAGGGACCCAAGCTGGGATGGAGTCAGACAGACTTAGACTTGGACTTAAGCCTTGGCCCCTCCAATGGTTAAGTGCGACCTCTCTTAAGTTTTAGGCTGGGTTCCTGTGTGCACAAGGGCATGTCCTATCTGTGCCACACCTTTGCATCCCTGGGAGGTGGGGTGATATTTCCTACTTTAGAAAACAGGTCACAGTGAAACTGTAAATTACACGATCTTTCTACTGTTTAGAACTAAGGAGCCTGGAAGCTCTAACCCAGAAAGTGGGTAAAATTATAAGTAGGTTTGGACCAGGGAGAAGTCTCAGTGAGTAAAAAGGGTTTGCTGTGCAAACTTGATAACCCAAGTTCAGTCACCAGTTCCTACTTAAAGAGGAGTAGGGGAAGCACTGACACCACAAAGTTACACATACACACACACACACACACACACACACACACACACACACACACAAACACACACACATTTTGATTTCTTGAATTTATCTCTTTTTATTTTATGAAATTAAAAATCACCCAGAAGGCTGAAACCAACCTTTCCCATCCTTAGTTTCTGTCTGTTCCCTTGCTAAATGAAGGTGGATTTCAGATAACCTTCGAAGCTGGATTTCTCTCAGGATAGCTGTAACCACTGGTTGACCCTTTCTAACAGCCCGTGGACATGGGGTGGTGTGGAGACATTATTTTAAGGCTCTGTGAGCAGCGTCTCCTTACGACCATCAGTTGTATTCTTTTCTGGGTCTCTACAACTAAAGCAACTAAAAAGCATTTTTCTTGGAGACCTGGAGCCAGAGAACAGGGTACCGGTATGGTTACTTCTTCCAAAGGCTGAGATGGAATCTGTTCCAAGCTACCTTACTAACTTCCAGTGGTTTCTGGTATCCTTGGTGGGTTTTGGCTTATAACATTTGTCACTTCATGCCTGGCCTCCATCTTCACCAGACTTCCTCTCTCTGTGTCTCTGATTTCCTTTCTCTTGTAAAGGCATTTATTCAGACAAAGAGGATTTCACATGAGGTCTTTAATCATCTTCAATAACCCTCCACCTACACATAAGATTAGACCTAAAGGTATGAAGCCAGTGCCTGTGCACAGTCTCCTTGGGGACCCTGATACACTCCAATCTGCTCTGTCCATGTTCTCTGTGTTTGGCATCAGGTTAGGAAATTGTGGCAAGGCTTGTGGTTAAGGAGATAGGCTGCTTTCTGCTCCAACCATGATGGAGCAAGCTCATCAGAGAACAGCCTTGGACCAGCTTCTTGCTGTGTGGCCGCTCTCTTCCCAGGAAGCAGATGGGAGCCCTGCGGCTGACTGGCTTGGCTGTTCCTCTGTCCCAAGGCTGGAGTTGAGATAAATAACTCTCCAAGCCCTCCCAGCATTGGCATAAGACCATTCCTGTGCATGTCCTAGGAGGCTCCCTCCTTCTATCCCCTCCTCCAGCACCTCTCCCTGAACTTGAGAGGACATGTTCCTGGCCTTGGGGAAGCTTATCACTTCACCCATTATCCAGCTTGTGAGCAGTGGCTGGCACCATGCCCACAATGAGTTCTGCATCCCTGACCAGATGGCACATAGGGAGTCCAGGGCTCCTCACTCCACTGTAGGCCAAGTGGCCCAGTTCCCTGCATCGAGAAACCAAACCTATATCTGAGGAAGAGGAGGGTGTATTTAGATGCAGAAGCCTCCACATGTACAGCAAGCAGCTCCCGTGACTAACTTAGCCTGACACAATTTGAGCTGTAGCTCTAGCCTAGGCTAGAACTGGTGCGGAGAAATACGTGTGATGCATTCCTATTGGAGTATTCCTAGACTGGTTTCTTTCCATTTTGGTGTCTGGTAAACCTCAGGGCATGCCTTACACTTGCTGGATGCTCTGAATTCATAAAGCTTTCCCATCTTTGCTACCTTTGCACTGGGAATGGCATGTAGGCGATGTCTAATAAGTGAGCTTTATATTAGGCTCCTGTCCTAGGGTCTGGGACTGTATGGAGCTTGTGTGCGTCATGATTACTATTCAGCACTAGGAATTATAGGACTGCAAACACCATCCTGAGCTCGGGAAGACATGGATGCACATGCAGATGAAGGGTTGGGCTTGCCGAGCTCTGGTCCAGGTATTCGAGAGGAAGAGATGTCCCTTTTCATCATGCAGACTTGAACTCCTGGCTGAGTTCACCTGTGTGAAACTCTTTATGTGACAGAAAGGTCACTCTAGACTCCTCTTGGTGACCCAGCCTTGCATTCTCTGTTCAAAGAAATCAAACACACACATAAAGTGCTCTGGAGAAACAGAAATTCTCATGGAGTGGAGAACAGCACCCTCTCAAGAGAACTGCCAGTGACCGGAGACCATCACAGCCTGTCTGTATTTTAAGAATGCACTGTATTATTTCTAAAGTCTCCAGAATCATCCATGTTTCCTGGGGGCCTTTGTGCTATCCAAGTGCTTAGCAGGACATGGGTTTTACCCTTAAGGAGGGGAGAGTGATGTATCTTTTTTTGTTATCAGAATTCCTCTTGCATGTTAGTCATCTTAGACTGTTTAAGGTTCCTGGAAGCAGGTTTGGCTAATTACCAATTAAAGTGCTTCTGGGAAGTTGAGAAAGCCATGGTCTCCCAGAGACACAGATGAGACTCGGCTGCCATTCCTCTCATCCACAGAGTTCTGGCTTTGTAGTCTACTAATTGTAATGGAGGGGAACCTTTTCAATAGCCTCTGAACTTAGTTCTTAGAAACTAGGCCCTAGGCAGGGAGAGAGTCCTTACTGAGAGTTGGGGCTCCCCATCAGCCATCGGATGTCCTGCTTTGACCCAGAACAGATCTAGGAAAGGCAAACTTTACTTTTGGGGATTCTGAACCCACCTATGGTGCTTTAAGTGAAAAGGCCACTAGGGAAATTGAAATTAGACCTGCAAAGTGGCAGACTTCTAGTTATTCCAGCGGTCTCTGATTCCGGTTCTTGCCAGAGCCCTGGCAGCAGCAGAGGGCTTTACATGTGCTTGGTGCTGGTGCTACAATTTATCTTCAACATCGGCATAAATGGAGGAGGGTGGTGATATATCCCTGTTAGAGTGCTGTTTACTCGGTGCTGGGGAGATGGCTCAGTGGTTAAGAACACCCACTGCTCTGCCAGAGGACGTGAGTTTGATGCCAACACCAACATAGTATCTCACAACTGTCTAAAACTCCAGTTCCAGGGCATCCAGTGGCCTCCTGTAGCCTCCTTAGGGAACCATGAACCTCATGGTAAACAGACATACATGCAAGCAAAACACACTAACACATTTTAAAACAGTGATTACGATTGTTTAGTATAGCTAAGACTTTACTAAGGTAAGGGGATATAGCAAATGCCAGGATTGGGATCACAGCCTAACTTCTCCTCCTTCCTCAACGGCTGAAAGAAAGTGATAGCCCCTGGATTGTGGATAAAGTGACAGCGTGCTCTTTGCTAGGTAGAAAGGTCAGAACGCCTGGTATAGGGTGGGGGTATAACTACCCTCAGAGAAAACAACAGGGTCAAGATCAGCAAATTCCCCCAAACCATTGTCCATCTCATCATCCCATAGAGATAAAAGACTAGCCCACACAAACCATGGCGTGTCTGTGCAGGGTACAGAACCTGGCTAAAATCTAGACACATGTTGGAAGCTGTGATTTCCTTGAACCCCATCTAGTGGCACCTGCCACATTGCCCCCTGTAAGCCAGACTGGCAGTGGGGATGGTCACTCCTGCCTTCCAGCCTCTGAAGACCCTTCTCAGCTGCTCCTCCTCCCTGCTGGAGCACTATGAGGTTGTCCAGGGCTTTTCGTTTTCATTCTGCCACAGACAGCAAAAAACACCGAATTCCTGGCCTGCCTGACCTTTTCTGTGATTTGTTCACCTTTCCCAGTTGTCAATCTTTCTGGGAAAGGGCAGTATTTCTGACTTAAAACAAGCAAGGGTGGAGAGTATGCAGTGCCCAAGGGAGCCTTACACCAGCAGGTGGGGCTCCTCCCAAGGCATCAGTGTGAATGGGCGCTCTGCTTCATCCTTGCCATGAAAAGAACATTTTCTCCAGAGGAGGAGGGAAGGTAACTGAGTGCATGCTGGGGAATTCTGGGTAAGAAGTGGTGAACATAATCCTTGGTAAACCGCAAAGGCAGTGTGGACCATGATTTCGCTTGCATAGGCTCATCAATGGCTCGTTCATAAATATTCTGTAGGAACTGACAGCTTCAGGCCTTGTGTTGTACATGAAAAAGCAAAGCCAGTCCCTGCTTCCTGCTTGCCCTTGTGGTTAAATGAGATGGTTCTAGGAGCTTCTCTTCAGTTCACACCCCCTTCTCTGGCTGTGTCCATGTGACCATGTCTAAGGCTTCCTCTCACTGATAGTTCTTTATCTGTAATGTGGGGATGGATATAACCTGTGACATATTGACTTTTGCTTATTGTTCTAAAGGGGTGTGGGAGCCTTAACAATGCATAAGTGCTAGGTAAAACTTAGATTCTTCTTAGGTCACTGTGAAGGGACTGGGGGCTATGGAACCTTCTGATTTCCCCAGGAATCGTTATGTTGCTGCTCCTTCATGGCCAAAGGACTCAACGCACACACACAGGCACACATACATGCACTCACACTTGCACCACATACTGTCCATTCCCCCAGGAGTAGCTGCCTCTTAGAATACAGCAGAGGCATGACACTCAGTGTGTCTAGCCAAAGCCCATAGGCTCACCACAGTCCCCAAGTCAGGCCCTACCCATATCCTTTTGTGAGTTTGGCGTAATCCTGGGGCTGAGGTGAATTTCTAACATCCAGTGATTTCAGGACAGGAAGGGAACCAGCCACTTAGCCCATGACAGCCCAACCCAGTGATCTTCCTCAGGCTTTGCTCAGAGTAATTCTCTATGTGGGGTGTGTGACCTGTGACCCAAGGGTTGGACCAAATTTCCTTAGTTACAAATTTGGGAGGTTTGGGTAATGTACATCCTCTGTAAAAGGTATTTGCCTGTAAATGAACTGGAGGACACTTCTTGCCTACATCACTTGGTGGCAGTACAGGGCCCATGCTGTTCTCTCCCACGAAATTGTGAGTACCTCTACTCCAGTTTCAATCACACAGGATACACTGCTGTCACAGTGTGGTAACATTTTAATTGGGTCTTGCACTGTTATTTAATGGCTTTTAGTATGCTATTATTGAAAGTAAGATCCCAAGGACTGTGAACAGTAGGGAGAGCCCACCACAGGTCTCTCATCAGAGGCCCTGTCAGGGAGGACAGATCTTCCCAGAGCATCCTGTGCCTTCCTCCATCCTCTCCCCCCCCACCCTGCCCTGCCCCCCCACACACACAGCTAGCTCTGGGTGCCCTCTCCACTGTCACAGGAAAGTACACAGAAGAGCCAGTGACTAAGGACCTTTCTTCCTTCAGGAGAATTTGCATATTTTAATTGAAGGCAGATGCCATAAGTTAATTCAGAGCAGCAAACTTGGGTTCAGCATTTCTTCTTCTCAAAGGAATAAAGTTCTGAGAGCTCAGTGGGAAGGGCAGGGGCATCTTTATGGAGGAGGTGACATTTGAGGAAGTGTGTCATCTGCAAGGCCCTGAAGACTCTCTGAGCTTTGAGGAGGTGGATAACGTGGTCACACTAGAATCCTAGATAGGCTGACTCAGGGAACAACAAAGGGGAAAGCCTTGGAAAGGCAGGGTTTGGCTGAGGTAGACCAGCTGGCTCAGGGGGGAGAGAATTTCTAATAGTGGACTAGCAGATATACCGAAGGGGGTTGTTGGGGTGGGATGATCCAGCATCAAAGCCCAAGGTAGTCCCTGACCCTGACATGCCTGGCCACTTGTATGGGCTCCTGCTACATAATCAGCTACCAGCACCACCACTGTGGTCTTTCTTTTGCATGCTTATCAAAGCATTCTCTGGAAATAAGTGTGCCCCAAAGATACTGGCTCTAATCCAGTCTCTCCCACAATGGGGCTTCCTAAAGAATACCTTCTGGACCAGTGCCTCCTGCCTCCTCCGTGCTATACTCTTTCCCGGGGAGTCAAAAGCTCCATCCCTGTGCTAAGCCAGCCCATTGGACTCTGTGCATTTCTGGGTATGAGAGCTGGGGAGGGGATATCTAGACCAGATACCAGCTTGGCATGTGCCATGAGGTCACCCAAAAAGGACAGCCAAAATGGATAACTAAAAATAGTCCTGCACAGATAGATAGCTCAGATTTTGCATGTGGTATCAAGCTCTGAGATAAAGGGATTTTAACCATTTCAGACCTGGATAATGTGCTGGTGTGAAATTCACTTTGGGATATGGTAATGGCAATTGAGAGTGACCTCGACAAAGCTCTGGGGCAAGATAGCGTCACATAATAAAGTCTGGACCCCTCATGCCTAGATTGCCAGTGGAAACCACTTCAGCCCATGCCTTGGAAAAAGAGGTGGAGCAATTGGCATATGGCACAGAGGATGACGAAGTAGCAATTGCCCCAAAGTCAGATGGGCCCAGGTTCTACCTTCCATTAGCTAGATGACCTGGGAAGGTGTTCTGTCCCCTAGGATCCTCTCTTTCTCTGTCTAGAAAATGGGAGGAGACAGTAAAAACCACCTCAAACAAGAATCATGGTGATGGAGGAGACGCTGGGAGAAATCACATCTTGGTACACAGTGGGAGCTTCCCACGGACTCTGTGTAGAGTCACCACTATTTAAAATGCCGCAGAGTCCAGCGCTGCTCTGAGTTTTCACTTTCCCTGTGGACTTTCTTATATAACTCTGTGAAGTAGATGCTGAAGTTTGGCCCCATTTTTTTAGAGGGCGTGAATGACGTATAGGGGGTGTTTACTCTGTGCCAACTTGTGACTGGGGACAAGTTCATGTTCTCAGCAGGCTGACCTTGAGGCCACATGAGCGGCAGGCACTCTCCTAACAGAGCCTCCTATGGGTGGCCCTCTACAATAGAGGCTTGTTCTGCACCCTGCTTTGTATCTCTTAACATCCCCTTCTCTGTTTCACTTCTTCTAGCCTTCAGCAAAATCTAAGGAGTTGGGGGCCAATGAGCTGCCTCAGACTGTAAAGATGCTTGCCACCGAGCCTGGTCGCCTGAATTTTATCCCTGGGACTGACATGGTAGAAGGAGAGAGCTGGGTCCATATTTGTTCCTACTCTCCACATGTACACTGTAGTGTGTACATATGCTTATATATGCGTGCATGCGTACGTGCACACACGCACATGTAAATGTAATTGAAATTTTTAAAGGAATTGAGGCAAAGTATAGTTCTCATTCTAGTTTCTCTAATAAAAAGAGAATTGGCTAAGGCTAAATAATGTCATAAACGCACAGCTAGCCTTTCCCTTGCAGACCCTGCATCCAGAGTAATTACAGGGGTTCCATTTGTTCAAACCTCTTTATAGCCCTTTAAAAAGCCTTGTTATTCCCATCCCTTTTTGTAACAGTGTTACTGAGATATAATTTATATGCCATAAAATTTACTTATTTTATATGCTTAATTTACAGAGTTGTGCAACCATTGCCACAAATCAATATTAAAGCCTTTACAACACCCCTATTATTTTTTCCCCCTTTAAAGTAGATAAAAAGTTGTATGATCATTTTGTTGGGCCTGGTGAGCTCATGACTGCTGAGTTCGAAATAAGGACAAACAAGAGAGTTGGAGTCCCAGCAATAAGTGAACACCAACCAAGCCAGTCCTCTCCTTTCTCTGCCTCTCCCACAAGTCCCAGAGCCCAGAGTGCTTGATCCTCTCTGAACCCAGCAACCCAGGACCCATACACGTCCTGCGAGTCTCAGGCTGTTTCTCTTGAGTCCCTGAGGGAGCCGTTGCTTTATTCATATAGCACGAACAAACCAAAACAAGGACATGGCCTTGTGGCTGTGGGTGAGAACCGTGAGCATTGCTTTCCTGCTGTGGGGGTTGGGGGAACTCCCCACAGGCTGCCAGGAGAAAGCGTTATGGAGTGAAGACTTTAGTGGAATGTCAGATGTCATCAGCTGGATCATGAAATAAGATTCATTAATTGCCTGCCTGCAAGTAGACGGTGCTCTTACCTTTTCAGACAGGCTTTCAAGAATAATAAGAATCAGTATAAAGTACATTAATTATCTTGCAGCCACTAGCCCTCCCTAGAAAGGAATGCTTCCTGTCCTGCCCGTTCAGGCTGCCATCATAAAATGCCAGAGAATAAGCAGTTTCCTAACAACAGAAATTAATTTTTCTTCTGTTATATTTTTATTAATTCTCTGAGAATGTTATATTTTTGTAATATTCACACGCACACGTATGCACGCACGCACGCACTTCTCCCCCACCTCTTCCCAGACCTACCCTTTCTCCCTATATATCCCCAAGACCATGCCTTCTAATTTATGCTTCCCATATACTCCTGAATGTGGAGTACGATCAACCTACCAGGAGCCACACCCTTCTCTCTTCCCCAGAAACCCTCAGCTGTCCATAGTTTCTCAGGAGATGGGGCTCATGAACCCTCTCCATGCCCACATATCCCCACTCCATGCTCAAATGTTGACCACTTTGATCTTGTGCAGGTCTTGCATTGGTAAACACAGCTACTATGAGTTCACGAAAAAAAAAAAAAAGTTCCTGTCATATCCAGAAGGTCACTCCAGGCCTCCCAGAACTCTGGCTCATCCTCCAGTCTTTCTGCCCCTTTTGTGATGATTCCTGAGCCTTAGGGAAGGTGTGACATTTGTGTCCTATTTGCAGATGAGCACTTACACTTTGCCCTTTGACCAGTTGTGAGTTTCTGCAATGACTACCACACACTGCACACAGAGGTCTGGTGAAGTCAGAGAGCTGCACTAATCAATGGATATAAAGGCAGGAATTTAGAGGCTGTTTGACACTATCACCATTTAGCAAAATAATAGTAATAGGTTCACCCCCTCTGACCTGTGAGCTCTCCAGCCATGGGTTCTCAGACAAGCTTATGGTACCAGACATGTGTTTATCCCTTTGGAACAGGCCCTAAATCCAGTCACCAATTGGTTACCCCATAACATTCAATCCACCATTGCACTCATGGGCATGTCTTGCCCTGTTGGTCATATGGCAGCTCACACGATATACAGCTGCGTAAGACTGTTGATGGCTTTCTCTTCAATAGCCTGCAAGCATTTTCCAGTACTATGAAAGCTAGTTAGCCAGGAAGAAGCTTCATGATCAGCACCAACTTGATTTCTCCGTAAGACATGATCAAAGCGTATAGCATTATCCGCAGCAGGGTCTTACCAACAAGACCTGGTAGGCAATGACCAGCAATGGCAATAGTGTGTCCTGTTTAGAGAGTCTCCTGGATACCTCAGACTCAAGGGAAGGTATCTCACTTTTGCACTGAGATTTTATGCTCATTCCAGAAACCATAGATTTCCAAACAGAAATGTAATTTTTTTTTCACAGTTCTGCAGGCTGGGATGTCCATGATCAAAGCTTTAGTAGATTAAGTATCTAGACAAGGGGCTACCTTTTGGCTTATAGATGAGCATCTTGCTGTACCTTAACATGGCAGGTGAGGTGAGAGAACCTCCAAGGCATCTTTTATAAGGTGATTTGCTTCATTCTGAAGGCCTTGTCCCTATAACCTAGTCATCTCTCAACAACCTCATTTTGAGGGTTAAGATTTCAACATTGGGAGTTCCAGAGAGCAGAAACATTCGGGGCATGGCAGCATTCTGCCCCTTAAGTACCATTACCCCCTTGCTACCTTCTAACAATGCTGCCATGCAAGCTCAGACGGGGTAAGTAGATTTGAACCACAGGGTATAGATGCAGGAAGCTGATGTCTTCAGCAGCAGGGTGACGCTGAAAGAAAAAAGCCTACATGGAGTTAGAATTAGATTTCCCTGCTCGGCAAATTGGGTACCACATCACAAACCACATGAGTTCCAATCCCCACCCCACCCCCAGCTTCCATTGTGAATCAGATTACTTGCTCACTGGCTTCTGTTTTCCTGTCCAGAATTGGAACCTGAGATCCTAACCTAATTAACACAGTACTTCAGCCTTGGAACTAAATTCATTCACAAACCGATTGCACCAGGGCCCTGAGCCTCCGCTGGCCGCCTCACGCTGCAAAGCGTTACCGTTTATCATCGATTCTGTAGTTTAAGTCATGAGAGAAAGCTTTTAAGAACCTTCCCGTGCTTGGTAGGACCACAGAGCTCCAGGCAGTTTGCAGACAGCACTGAGGCCCCAGACTGAAGCGTGCCTGGGAACACATTCCTCTGTAATTAACAGCTGCAGGCACTTAGAATGTTCAGTCTGTGTGGCATTATCCGCCTGGTTCCTTGGCTGTCACAACTAGAAAGCTGGAGGATCCAGAGCCAGTTCCTCTTCGGAGTTGCCATTTCACTTCCTTCCCTTTATTAGGGCTTGGGAAGAGTGTATCTGCACTCACTTCCTGTGTCTCTACCAACGGTGTAACTGAGGAGACCCAGAACTTTCCCATCGGTAACACACACACTATGCCCAACCTACCTCCCGGGGCAGTTCCTCAGAACTCACACAGATTTTGAGGTGTCTAGTCATTGTCAACCATGACTAAGACAGAGATCACCATGGGTCACCTTGGTCTGTGCTCCAAATCAGGGATTTTCCATCAGGGACATTTCTACCCTTCCTGGGATATGGGGCACTATCTTGGCAGTTTGGGTTATCATAAGAGAGTACATCTAAGTACCGGAGATGCCCAGGAGAGCACCCCTAGCCCTGCACCACCAGGAATTACATACCTTTTTTATGACTATAGGAGTGGGGCTCAGAGACATGGATCTAAATAGACTAACCCGGATGTACATACAGATACTTCCGTTGCAGTGTGATAGGAATTCAAGAACTAGTGCACACAGAGGGCTGAGCCTTTGTGGTTCTCCCTGAGAGGTCACCTCCTGCTGTCCTTGGATCAGTGCTGAACTGCAGACTTTATCTTGGTAAGGAGTACCGAAGGAGGAAATCATTGGCACTCACAAACTTGCTATACACAAGGGCAGTGGTATCTCATGAATGCAGAGCTGTCTAGCGACCTTACAAGATTTCAGTGTTCACTTCCAATCCTCCCCAGTCAAAAATCCACCCCGAAACACAAGGCTCCAAGGCCAGAGTGACCCCAGCGTGGGAGCCCAGCCCTCTTGGGGAGAAGGCGGTGCTCAGCAATGAAAATTCCTTTGCTTTTGTCTTCTCTGATGAGCTCTGCTGGGGAAGTTATGAATGAGTCACACCGTGAATCACTGGGGGAATGCCCTCCCCGGAGCGGAGCGGAGCGACTGTGCTGGAGAATCCACCCAAGCAACAGAAATCTGTCGTTCCTTCCCTGTGTCTCTCCCAAAAGACTGCTCGAATAAAGCAGAAAGTCATTAACATGACTACAGCTATAACTTTATACTGTTAAAGTAAGAAAAATAAAGAATGCTAAAAGCAGCCTCCACCCGGGGAGGATTCCCACTCGGATTCAGGAAGGGCAGAGTACAGTACAGACTGGAGATTCTGTGCTGTGTGGGCATGAAGCTCATTCAGAACCAGCTTCTCTCTCTGTGCATCTCACCCGCCCCTCAGAGAGGTGAAAGCAGAGTGGAAAGATCACGTGGCCTCTGATTCATAAAAACAGAATAGTCACACCAGCGGCTTTCTTATGAAATCACCTGCCCTGTTAGTGTGTCCCTTGGCTTATTGGTCTACAGAGTTGGTTTTAGTGATACCTCACACCACAGTTTTTAGGATGTAATAATTTAGGCTACAAAAGCTAAGCAACCTTCCAGAATTAGCATTAGATGCCGGCGTATGAGGGCATCACTATATCTCTCATGCCACCTTTTAAAGAGAGCATCCTAAAGTGTTTACGGCTGAGATGATGTCTGGGATGGCACTAATATTCCACTGGGTAAGAGAAGGGGGTGAGGAGTGGGAGAAAGGTAAGCCTAAGTTGATGGCTGGTGATGGGAATCTGGACATTTATCCTTTAATGTTACCCTTTAAAGGGGAGTTGTAGAGATCGGTTGCACAAGTGTGAGCACACCGTTCACTTACAAATAGAATAGTTCATGCATGTACACACTGGGAGAAAAACCCTTATTCAAATATGCGGGCTGCCAGAAATGCAGACACAGTGATGTAAGACAGAAAGAAAAACAGAAATCTGGGGTCAAGTCGTCAACTCTTATGAACCCTTTTCTCGGAACCTGTTAAGAACTATGGAAAGGAGCAAGCGAGGCTGGGCACTTAAAGGTGAACTTAAGATGGCGCCATTGCAATCAGTGTTTAGGGCAGCAGTCTGAACAAGACCTGAAGGAGATGGTATTCACAGAGCTGGGAGAGAAATCTGGTTGTCCCAGGCCCTTGTCCCCATCCTTGGGTCAGGGGACATAAGTGGGGTAGCCCTGAGCTTGGGCATCTGTGTGGTTACAGATGGAGGAACACAGTCCTCTCAGTTGGAAGAGATTCAGAGGGTAGAGTGGAAGATTTTGGAACTGATAAAAGAGCTTACACACCCCTTTTAGCCTTTAACCAAGCACACGTCAGAGGCAGCATGTGAGAGCAAGGTTTCATACATCTCAGGAGCTCTGAAAAACTGCTCCCTGCCATGAGGTTTCACAGGCTAACTGATGGCCCCAAGTACTCATTGGATGGAAGGTTCTAGGGTGACAGTGAGGGTCACCATGATAGAGTGACTATTTCTTGACAGCCTGAGGGTTCTTTGTTGGCCCTAATGTTTTACTTGTGAGTCCTGAGGACATGTCACTTTGCGCCTCAGGCGCCTTCTCTGGTGCCTCCCACTTACTTAGTGAGAGAATTGTTTACAATGACAGACAATTGGTACCTGTGTTTACAGTCATTCCTGGCACATGTGTGATACTGGATGTGTCTCAGGTATGATGTAGGGGGCCGTGAGTGTGATGAACTTCAGCCCCTTCTACTGAGTAACTTGCTCTTAACTAGAGGTCCTTGCATTTTTTTTTTCAACTGCCAGGGAGTTAGTGACACAAGTCAGCTCTTACTTATGACAGGTCCCAAGAGTGGGGCAAGTACTCCTGAGTTTTCTTTCCCCTTGGACTCTGACAGCTTTTCAGTTAGTTGATAAGCTTCACAGGGTTTCAGATAATGCAAAATGAACACCCTCTCAAAATGTTTGGAAAGAAACAAGGAACACCAATCCTAAATAACACTGCTGCCCTTCATTTGGGGAGAGGGTGTATTAGTGACTTGTCTTGATACTGTGACAGAATTCCCTAAGCAAAGGAATTTAAGGAAGATAGGGTTTGTTCTGGCTCATAGTAAGATGGTACCCTCCAACACTGCAGAGAAGGAACGAATGGCAGCGGGACCATGAGGCAGCTGGGCCCCTTGTCCTCACAGTCAGGACGCAGAAAAATATGGATGCTGATCCTCAGCTCACTTTCTTCTTTTTATCTGGTCCAAGACTCCATTCAATGAGACAGTTCTGCCCACCATTGGGGTGGGTCTTCTCAGTTTAATTAACTCACTCTAGAAACGTCTTCATGGACAGACTTGCTCAGAGGTATATTCCTTGGTAATTCTTGGTCCTATTGGGTTGATAGCAGAGCTTATCCATCACAGGGGTGGTTTCCCTTGTCCTGTTCTTTGTTTTTCCTTCATTGGATTTTGCATCATATTCTTAGAAGGCAATTTAGCCAAATCATTGTCTGCTCCACCTTATTCAGCAGCAATTTCTTTTTATATGCCTCTGTACTAGACATAAGTAAATAGAAAACCTAAGAGAAAAGCTAGTGGAGGTGATAAACTCAAATTTTGGTAATGAGTCTCTTTATAGGCAGACAGACGATAATAGATAGATAGATAGATAGATAGATAGATAGATAGATAGATAGATAGATAGATGATAAATATAGGTAAGTACAGATATAGATGATATCGATATAGATTGAGCAGGTCACAAGTTACCATAGCCTAGTCACTTGGAGCAACAGGCAGTCATTGTCTCATGTGTCTAGAGACCAGAAGAAACACAAAGTCACGTCAGCAGGCCCATTCCCTTCAAAAGCCCCAAGGGAGAACTTTCTATACTTTTTGGATTTAGATAGGTTCAGGCATTCTTGATCCGTAGATGCTTTCATGTGATCTCTTTCTCTCCTTCTGTCTCTTCTGCTTCTGTATTAAAAGTGCTTGGATTTGAAGGATGAACGGGTTAGCCCATGGTAATCTGACCCCCAGATTCTTAACATACTTACATCTGAAAGGACACTTTCAAAATAAGGTCATGTTCACAGGTTGTGGGATGTTGCCATATCAGTGCGGGGTACCAACTATCCATCCCCCATAAGGACTTTATGCAGAGATCTACCTAGCATACAGAAAAAAAGCTTAGGGGACCCATGTTATACCAGCTACTTCTTCAATATATCTGTCCATCCAGCCAGCTCCTTCTGCCCACCTCATGCTGGGAACCCCAGCTCCAAGGAGCCCCGTATGAAACTCAAGCTTTAACAGAGACGTTTGCAGAGGCTTTGAGTCAAAGTCGTAGGTTAGGAAATGGGCTAGGGAAGGTGACAATCGGCTTAGGCAGGACAGTATGACACCTTTGTCTAAGGGAACTAAGCTGTTGTCTGTACCGCTGTGTTTGTGTGAGGCTGAAATGAGATCAGCAGTCTTGGTCATGACCAAGGCACTTCACTCCAGGCTTAAATAAATGCCCTCTGGGGACAAAATTGTCCCTAGTTAAGAACCGCTGCTCTGGACGTTAAGAATTTCATCATAGGCAGCCTGTTGAATAGCAGAACGTCCTAGCCATTCTTCTTTTTACAATTAAAAATAATAAGAGGCTGTGACAGTTGCCTGCCTGGGGTTTTTCAGATGGGAGGTATCCACAGACTGAGTCATGTGGCAGAACCAGAGTTTTGCTCAACCAACTCCTCCATTTCCATCTCCAGGTAGAGCCCAAGTGGTTTCCTAACATAATGACATTTGTATGGGAGTGTTCACTCCAGTTCTGTTCCTGGGGTAGAGGAAGGCTGGAGATCCCTGCCCACAGTCAAGGTGGACGTGTGTGGTTCAGAGGCCTACCGGCTGCCTTGCTGCCTTTCGAATGGTAGTTTCTGTTCAGCAACTTCTCTTCCTCACTCACCAGTCTGACCTGGAGTGCCTGCTGTGTCTTGAATTCCTAGAGAAAATGTCTTCATAGAAGAGTTTTCCAGAAATGTGGAATTTGGAGACTAAGATGCAATAAAATCCAATGGTTGCTGTGAGTCTCTTGAGAAATCAGCGGACAGGGTGGCAGCCAGGTGTTGGCATGGCTTCCCATGGGTTCCTATATGCTGCACTTATACAGTCATGCGTGTTCCTTTGGGAGGAGGCTTTACAAGTCTTGTTATGGAGAAGTTCATGAAGTTTCTACATCCTGTGTGTCTGAACTGATGAAAAGCTATAAATGGCTGCCAGTTTGCCCAGATGAAAATCTCCAAATCTTGAAAGTCACCTAATTAGCAGTAATCCTGTCCCTTCAAGTCAGCTACCCAGGCACAGGGGCTCCCTTGGAATGTGCCTGGTAGTGAGGCATTCAGTAGCCCTGGGGCACTCAGCTCACCTGTACCTAAAGTGTCTGGTCATTTGCCTTGTCATAACTAGATCAAGTGTCTACTTTTGGATCATGCAGAGAAGCCCAGAGCGTGAGTTCTTGTTCCCCATGGTGGCATTTGGCCAGCTGAACCTCCTGTAGCTGTCCCTTTACTCAGTGCATCCGTGTCTTCTAGATCCTTCCCTCTTCCAAGTACCCTTCCAGGAGATGCACCATTGTGTCAGGTTCCCTATCTCAATGTCATATGGCTGACCATGTGAGACCAAGGGCCCACTCCTTGCCCCTGGCTCTGTCAGTGCATCTAAGTTACATTGGAGTTTGGGATGACCGCTGCCCTGATGGGGTTACACACTAAGATTATTCTCAACTGAAACTCCTCCTCCCAGGAAGATCTAATGCAACATTTGTTCATCAGTCTGTCCTCCAGTGCCTGCATGTGAGTGGTAAGTACATTACAACTCTCCTGTCTGGCTTCAGCCTGTTTTATTCATCCTGGAACCATGGTCTGACTTCAGCTTATTACCTTGCCTCTTTTCTTTTTTTTAAATTATTATTATTATTAATTTATTCTTGTTACATCTCAATGGTTATCCCATCCCTTGTATCCTCCCATTCTTCCCTCCCTCCCATTTTCCCCTTACTCCCCTCCCTTATGACTGTTCCTGAGGGGGATTACCTCCCTCTGTATATGCTCATAGGGTATCAAGTCTCTTCTTGGTAACCTGCTGTCCTTCCTCTGAGTGCCACCAGGTCTCCCCCTCCAGGGGACATGGTCAAATATGAGGCACCAGAGTACGTGTGAAAGTCATATCCCACTCTCCACTCAACTGTGGAGAATGTTCTGTCCATTATGCCTTGCCTCTTTTCAAGAGATCACGTTGGATAGACGTGTTCCGTTGCATGCATAGAGAAAGCAGGCTAGGAGAAAGCTGCTGGGCACACTGCAGACCCATTCTGCTAGGTCAGCCAACCCCCACCATCACCGCACACACACCTGCTTTGCTTGCTCAACATGCTTCAGCTAGCTCTTGTTCTGACCCTATGCATTTTTCCTCTCCTAAACAGAGAGCAAGCAGTTTTTCCAGCCTGTGCGTGTCTCCTCACTCAATGTGTTTATGGCTTTCCCCACTCTAATCAGCCGCTGACCCTATCAGAGAGCCACAGAGGAAGTGAAGTCGGTGCGGCTTGACTTTCTCCTGCTGAACCCTGTCAACACCTGACAGCAACAGCTCCCTGCTCACACAACACATAAATCCAGGGTTTAATAATCCATCCTCGGATTATGCCCGGCTTCCAAAATCCCCAGTCTGTCATGTCAGCAAACAGCCTTGTCCTTCTCGGTGATAAATCAGGGTGAAATTAACATTTCACACACACACACACACACACACACACACACCCTGACTCTTGGCCACAATTCTTCAAACAGACCGCCTGGCATCTCAGCGCTGCTGGAGGTGGGGTTGGGGAGGTTGGAGATCACAGCAGCTCCCTACAGCTGGCTCACCTGGCTGTCACCTCTCCACTGTGCTTCTTCCAGTTGGGGCCTGGAGACTCCAGCCCTGCCTCCCAGCCGGGAGGGATTTCTGCAGCTGCCAATGATTCTGGGTGCAGGATAGATATAGACCTGATGGGGGTTGGGGGGACTCCTGTCTCAGTACAGAGCTGGGGCAGTCCCACCCTGCAGTGTGCACTCAGCAGAAGGTTTCTGTCCTCCCCTGCCCCTGCTCCTGCTCCTGCCTGGCCTGGTATCTCTATCCTACTTTTACAGGCTAGTCTACCCAGAATTCATAGGTGCATTAGGTCATTCTGAATGATCATTCTGAAGTATCAGATCCTGATGGTTGTAAAAGAGGGCTTGAGTTGGCAGGTTTTCCCAAAGGCAGGCAAGTTCAGACTGCAAGTCCAGAGCCTGTTGGGGTAAAGACCCCTCTTTCCTGTCTTCGGCATTTTGATGAAGACCTTCACTAATGACCTCAGGTCTCCCCTAATCATCCAAGCCTTGGTGACCTCTAGGCTGTGAGCCACCTTCAGAGGAGCCAGCCTTGCCTTGGAAAATACTCACCGCTTCAGGGAGGGGACATTCTTTAGCATGTGAAGGTTTCTGGCTCCCTCTGGTGACTGCTTCAGATGCTGGCTCTTTACCACCATTTCCACCGGAGTTGGTGCATGGACTTGTGGGGTGAATGGATGGTGGGGTCAGGAACAGCCACTCAGTGAAGGAGAAGCCTGTCCCAAGGGGAACCCTATCTGACACAAGCTCAGTTCTGTCTCCCCCATGACACGGGTTCTCAGCAATACCTGGACTGTATGGTCAGAGCCTCATTTGCAGAACCCCGCAAAGAGACTGGTTCCTTTAGAACTTTCTGTGCGTCACAACCATTCCATTGCTTTTTTCCATTGGGAGTGACAAGTTGGGGTGATGTCTATCTAGTCAGATGCCTGAGGGCTAGTACTCTAACTTCCCTGTGTCAATTTCCTCATGTTTGTGTTGTTGTTGTTGTTGTTGTTGTTGTAGAAACTGAACAGTATTCAAAGCCCTGGCACCCAGAAAGCATTTAGTGAGGAGAGATTTTTGGTGTTGTATTACTGTTGCCTCCTTAGGGTTAGACTGAGGTTCCCCACAGTGAGGACAGTCTCAGGTCACTCTGCCCCCACTATGTGAACATCTAAGCATGATAATGATCAAGTAAGAAATATTTACCAAGGCCATAGTTTTGCCTGTAGGAGCCCTTCCTGCTGTACCAGACTTGTTGCCAAAGCAGGCTGGTTCAGAGCCTGACCTCTTGACACTGAGTTCTGCTGCCTTCCAAGGAGCTGCGCTGGTCCTTGCAGCAATATGAACCTCAGTGGCCTCTACCTCAGTACTGTGTAGCATGCATCTCCCCGAGGCTATGGAGAAAAATTCATAATGGCTTCTAAAACACTTTGAAAATGCACACCACAGACAGGTAAGAGCAGACAGGACCACTCCACAGGTAACTATCCTAAAGAAGTGGCCACCTTGGGTAGGAAGGACACTAAGGCCTCACTCCTGCTAAGGCTGGGAGTCTGGCTTGCAGTGCCACCTGGGGACAAAGGGGATGGAGATACAGTGTCTCCAGTCAGCTGTGGTTCAGTAAATCCACCCAGACTACGACCTCTGTACCTCAGCTGGCCTCCCTGCTGCCTGCTGCCGCCTTCGTTTTCTGTGCACATGTGTGCTGTCTGTAGGTTTACTTGTTCAAGCTTAAATCTTGAGGTGCCCATGCCTGAGGCCAGAAACCACCTTTGCTCCACACATCAGTCCTTCTATGGCCTGACTGCTAAACTCAGCCTGTCCCTCCAAGCTATAGCAGAGACCACTGGCTGAGCCTCCTAGGCTCCTGCCTCTCTCTCTGCCTTTGCCTTTGTGTTCCATGCACTGCCCTCTCCTCTGCTTTCCTCACTTGTCTTAAATCCTCTTTGTTCTCATTTCCACTTCCTGCACATGAAACACCTGCCAACTTGATCTCACTGTGGCTCAGTTTCCTCGTATGTAAAATGAGTGTGTATCTGTTGTGATCGGGGCTGTCACATGAGATGGGACATGGAAAGTGCTAGTCCTTGGCCCTCAGCTCCAGGAACTTCAGTACCACCATTATGTCATCATCATCTTCACTAGCAATAAGCCTTCAAACCCCAGCCTCAGCCCTACGTGATTGGGTTATCCCCGCCCCCTCACTTGAAATTCTGCAGTGCTTGTGCCCATACTCAAGATCACCCCTATTTGTCTTATAAGCAACATTGAGCACCATTATTTCAGAGTCACATACACACACACACACACACACACACACACACACACACACACATATGCTAAGCACAGTGAGGAGTTTAGTGATAATAATTTGAGGGTCCCATGTGCGACCCTCCTGTTGGTGGTCTGCCCACCCAGTCCTAACCAGGGATAAAGTGGGCTGTCCATTGCTTCCCTGTCGCCGCCTAGAACTGCTAAGGATGCTGCATTAGCATCCATCCTCCCACCTTATACACTTAACTATTTGAGCAGCACACCACAGTGTCTAGTGCTCTCTGGAATACTATCAGGACATGCCGGTCTTGAACTGCACGCTGAACTAGGCTAGTTGACATAATACTGCAGGATGAAGTTATGGACAGTTATTTACATGGTCCTGGTGGTTGAATTTCAACATGGTGGCATAGGCAAGGGTGGGGTCTGAGTCCCTCTTCTTGGCTTGCAGATGTCCTGTGTACTTACATGACCCTCCCTTCATGTGTATGGCCTTGGCATTGCTCTGAGTCCAAATGTCCTCTCATATGGACAATAATCAAGATGGATTAGGACCCATCATAAGAATCTTCTTTTAACTTAATTGCCCTTTGCAAGGGCTTGGAGTTACATTTGGAGATGCATGCAGATGGATAGCCCAGGGGTTCTGGGATAGGGGCATGCCCCACTCTCAGCTGTGTGGAGGAGAGTCATTTGACCCGAGCTCCTTGATACAGTTATTTGGAGGCCAGTCAGCCAGGAGGCATGTGATCTCTAGGTCATAAAAGCTGGAGATGAAGAAAGTAATTTCTCTTTGCTGGCTTGAAAAACCAAGATAAACAAGCAGCTACAGCTTATAGCAGTGGCAGCCGCACCCCCCCCCCTCATCCTGGAGAGGCCCGACCACACAGGATGATGTTCATTTATTTGCATCACTTCCTGTAATGGGTATCTTCCCACCTCTCCCCGCCAATCAGCTAACAGTGCGCCAGATAGACATTGGCTTCTTGCCCCAGGCCAGTGGCTCTGTTCTCTGTTGCCCTTATGGAAAACAACAACAATAACAGTAACAACAACAACAACAACATCCTGGGCATATGTCTTCCCTGAGCCTCTGATTGTTACAGTAGGCCCCAAATGTGAAATTTTGGTTTTGTATCCAGACAGACCACAAGCAGAACTCTGAAGATGTCTCAGACCAGTTGTGTGGCAAAAGAGAGAAGGGGGCAGGAGGGGGGGAGGAATGAGGAAATCTAAGAAGGCTCCACAAAGGATGCTATCTTGAAAGCAGACTGAAGACGGTGTGTGGAATCTCAACTCTGCCTGCAATAGAGAAAACCTAGGTTGAGGTCTAAGCTGAGTGAGACCACGTCAGCTAGCATTAGCCACACCAGGTGCACCAGGCTCTACACCGTGCTTTCACCAGATTGCACACAGTTCTGGCAGCATACGGAGATGACTGACTGGCCTAAAGTGAAGTGAAGGCTCTGCCCCGAAGCTTGAGACCAGCTGTACCTCTGCTTTAGCATGAGATAGTGTCCAAGCCCTTTCTCATCACCATGTGCCTTATAGATACTGTGCACTGCCTTAGAGCTAAGGCTCAGTCAGGACTCACAAGCATAGACTCTAGAGGCCAGGGTCCTCCACCTGGCTACATATAAAATCACCCAGTGTTATATGTGCAGGTGTTTACAGACCCATGTGTGTGAGCACTCAGTCTCCAGCAGGTGGCACTGTTCTGGGAGGTTGTAGAACTTTTGGGAGGTGGATCCTACCTGGCAGAGGTAGGCTTTAAGGTTTATACCCCAGCGGGCTTCCTGTTTGCTCCCTCTTTCTATCCATTCAGACCTGAGCAAGTAGCCCAGAGGTCTTGAAGCCTCAGCCGCCAGCTCCCAGCACTGTGCTTTCCCGCCAAATACACTGTGTCCTCAAACCATAAACCAGGTTAAATCTTTCCTTTGTCAGGTATCTGGTCACAGTGACAAGAAAAGTAACTGGTACAACTGGGGCGGGGGTGGAGTGGAGGCAGTAGTGCCCAGGCAGTGTCCCAGTCTACCTTCATCAGCATCTTCCAGGGGCCAGACCTAGGGGATGAGGCTATAAGGGTCCTCGGTGATTCCGCTGTACAGCCAAGTTTGAGATTAGTGATATGTCTGACTTAAGAGGTCATAGTATGACGCCATGGGAAGGGGCACATGAGCCCTGCCTCTGCCATGTACCATGTGCCCTTAGCCATTTTAGTGTTGTGTTTCCGTTATAAACTTTATAACCAGAATGGTTCTATTGCGTGAATTGTGCACTGTCTGGCGTGCGTTAAGTGCTGGATAAATGGTTGCCACCCCTCCTCGCCTTCTTCCCCTCCTCCTTCTCAGACACGAGCACCTCGTGCTGTCAGACTGTGGGCAGTGAGCGATGAGTAAATATGTATTGTGTGTCTTGTGGGCTTCCTGCTGTTTATGGGTCATGTTTTATTCATGTGCATTGCATGCAGAAGGCTCCCTAAGAGGGGAGAAATTTCAGCCTGAGATTTTTCAAGACAAGGGACTCTCTCTGTGTATAAGTCAAGGGCAAGGGAAGCAAGTGTAAAATGAGGAGGGCAAGGGTTTCACTAGCTGTCAGGAAGTAAAGGCTGGAGATGTTTGACCAGCTGGGAGCTCCTTCTTTTCTAGTCTGGTGCTGCCCTCTAGTGGGAGGAGTCACAGTCAGCCTGGGTTTCCCTCATCCCACCAGAGGTGGGCCAGGCAGGCTTAGGAGGAAGGTGCCCAGCTACAGAAACATAGGCAGGAGGGGCAGCCCCGCGGGACATCCACCCCAAACTCTTCAATCCCGATGCAGTTCTAAGGCAACATCCATCATGTTGTGTGCACCCCACTGTTGTGTCTGACAGTCCCTGTCCCACGAGGTGGGTATTCTTATTCCAGTTGGAGCCTTGAGATATTATTGGTCATCTAGAAATTGAGGCATGATCCAAAGTGGTTGGGTCCGACCGATTTGACAACCTTCTTCCTGTGCTGTGATGCTAGCGTTTTGTAGAACCAGTTCCTGGAACCCGAGGTCGTATCTTCACCCACCGTGCATACGCTAGACGTCCTTACAGCTGCTAACTCACCTTTCTGGGTTCCAATTTTCTCATCACAATCCTTAGCCGTGCCTCTCAGCACCACATCGTTCCTTGGGTACAGCTTTGGTCAGACGAAATTTTGAAGACGTTTTTGCTCTAGAATGACAGGATAAGAGTGCCCCTGCTTTCAGAAGGCATTGTGTTTGCGACGACACGCACCAGCGGCCCCAAAGAGGCAGAGGCAGTCGGCAGTACATACCAGCCCAGAAGGTGCCATAGAAGAGAAACCATCACTTTCTGAGAGCAATCTCTGGATCTCTCTCAAAAAAAAAAAAAAAAAAAAAAAAAAAAAAAAAAAAAAAACTATCACTTTCTCCTAAAGATACAGTTTTTTTGTCAAGCACAGAACGCTCAGCTCTGCTCTTCCCCACCCTGCAATGTCTCAGTATTGTTAAGTCAGGGCTGTCACAGGAGACCTCTGTCCTCTGATGCCCTCCTCAGGCTGGGCATTCCATCCTCCCCCCACCACTTTCTCAAGGACAGCCAGGAGTGGAGCGCCTGCTGCCCGACTGCCCTTTGATTAGCACCTCAGATGCCATTGCATTCTCTGAAATTCTATTCTTCAGATTCAGTCCTGAGGGACTGGAGAGGTGACTCGGAGGGTAAAGTGTTTGCCTCGCAAGTGTGAGGTGCTACGTTCAGAACACTAGAACCCATGTAAAGCCAGATTCCAGCGGCCATAAGGCGAGAAGGGAGATCCGCCCCCCCCCCCGAAGCTGTTGGCCTGCTCTCCTGTATACATAGTGAGGACTAAGGGACCCTGTGCACATAAGGTTGACAATGAGATGAATACCCAAGGCTATGCTCTACCCCCATGTGTCCATGTGTGCACAGAGGCAGGTGTGTGCTTATACTCACACATTCAAACACATGCACACATGGACACACATCATACACACAAATGTGCTCTCTCTCCTCTCTCTCACACATGCACACAACACACGCACACACACACACATATACACACAAATGAAGTGTTTTTTTTTTTTTTTTTTAAGGAAAGAAGAAATACAGTCTAAAAACTTTCCTCCTTTAAAAACTTTTTTTTTATTCCTGGGATTTCAGTCATTAAGAAATCTATATGAGTCTTCTCTAATTACTCATTTAGAAATGAGTCCTACACAGAGGAATAGACTGATAGGGCTTAGCTAAATGCATATCAGTGTTTCTCTACGGGTGATAGAGATGCTGACGTGCATCTTCCTGACAATCATGATAAAAGACGTGTTGAGCATCGTACTGTATGTAACAGAACTGTGAAAGGCCTTTGATGTTCATTAATCATGGAAACTTCAGAAGCAGCCCTGTTAAGGCGGGGCCTTCTACTATGGCAGCTCGAACATGAGCGTGTGGAGGCCAGAGCGTGTGGAGGCCGGAGCGTTCCAATGGCTGCACAGCTGGTGAATCCAGACCGCAGACCGTGGCCCCCCCAGCTACACCGTGAGCTCACCTCCTCCTCTGCTGCTCATCTAGTCTCAGATAACCCCCAGTGAACATGGATTTTAAGAAAGAGGTGTGGTATTCTCTCTCTCTCTCTCTCTCTCTCTCTCTCTCTCTCTCTCTCTCTCTCTCTCTCATCCATGCATGCACACACATGCATGCACACACACACACACACACACACACACACACACACGTTGCACCCACAATAATGTAATGACAGTAATAATGGTGTTTCCATCCTAGTATCCACTTTAAGATTTCTTTCCCGGTCTCCATCATCACCGGCCTCCCTGGTTACAGCCCACTAGTTTCACGTTGCCACCATGGATCTGGACATCCAGACATGGACTCCCCGGTGTTCTTTAAGATCTGTGCATAATCACTGTGACTTATTGGCAGTGATCATCCTGCAGCTGATCTGTGGGTTTTGCTCCATAACAATTGCAGAATGTAGAGACTCCAGGTGGTCTGAGCAGACATTTTATTTTCAGATCAGGGGTCTTACAGAGTGCTGCTAAAGCATTGCTGGGTGTGTCCCCTAGTACACATGGGCATGCTTTTTATGGAAAACTTCCTGGGAGTGAGAACCAAAGTCAAAAGGTAGCTTTATCTTAACTGTTTTTAGACACTGGCAAAGTTTTGCCAGTGTGATTGATTTGCATGCCCCTAATAGGGCACAGACAGAGTGACTTTGCACACTCTTGTTATCTTAAACTCTGGAGCTCTGAAGTCCGTAATGGGTCTATAATCAAGATGGCCAGACTGAAATCCTTTCTGGAGGGGCAATCTATTTTTTTTTTTTTTTTTTTTTTTTTTTGTCTTGCTGGTTTTTGGAGGATGCAAATGTTCTTGACTAATGCCACTCTAACCCCTTCAAAGCCACCATGAGTGTCCACTCTTTTCCTTGACACTACCTCTCTGGTCCATCATGGTGGCTCCTACCCTAACTCTTATATACCCTCTACATCTAAAGGACCTTTACAATTACCTTTAGGCACATGGGCATATATGTGTTATATACTACATGTCTAATAATATATAGTATATAATAATCCAGTATCTGGTCTTATTTTTGAAGATTGCCTAGCTGGTCGGTAGTGGTGCACACCTTTAATCTCAGCACTTGGGAGGCACGGGCATATGGATCTCGGTCTGCAAAGCAAGTTCCAGAACAGCCAGGGCTACACAGGATTCCGTTTTAGAAAACAAAATAACCCAAAACAAAGCAGAACAAGATGGCCTGATTGGGGCTGGGGAGAATGCTTGGCAGTTAAAGCATGTCTCCCACAAGCACGATGACCAGAGTTCTAATCCCCAGCCCCGTGTAAAATCCCAGCTCTCAATAAGGAGAGACAGGGAACCCTCATAGCACAGTGCTAGCTAGACCAGCTCCGTCAGTGAGCTCCAGGTTCAATGAGAGCTATGTATGTATGTGAAGTCGAGAACATTCAAGAAAGACACACAACATTAACCTCTGGCCTCCACAAGCACGTGTACACACAGTCATGTACAACGAACATACATGTGCATACACCCACATACACTCACACACACGATTTACCTTATTGACAACTTTAATTCCATGAGAACATTTTCCGTCAGGGGGCGGGGTGAGGGGCTTTATTCCTCCTGTCGAACTAGCATTGTAGAATTTGCCTGTGGAGCCACTTGCCCTAGCTGCAATTACATGGTCTTGCCTTGTACTAGTGCTACGAAAAGAACATGGTAGATAGGTTGGTTTGCTGCCTCTCATCTTCTAGAACACAAGCCTCATAAGGACCAAAATGTCTGTCTTGTTCACTGCCATACCCCCAGTTCTTGGCACAGGGCCTGCCACAAGATACAGGCCTAGTGCATACTCTTGATTGACAGGTGGTAGTTTAAAATCTCCCTAACATGCCACCTCCATTTCCTACCCCTAACTGATTTCCACAAGTGCTTTTCACCCTAGAAGCTATAGAAAACTCAGACTGGAAGTCATACATGGAGAAAGACAAAGACACAGACAGCACCCCCATCCCCCCCCCACACACACACACCAACAACAATTAATGGTAAACAAAGAGGACATGAATTTGAAAAAGACCAAGGAAGGATATATAGGAAGGTTGGAAAGGAAAAAAAAAAAAGGGAAGAGGAAATTGTGTAAGTATATTATAATCTCAAAAATAAAAGAAAAATAAATCTATTATACTAAAAACAAAAATGAAAAGGTTGGGAATCATAGAAAGGAATAGGGTGGGGCTGGGGAGTCTACAAAGTGGTTAAGAGCACCGTCTGTTCTTCGGAGGTCCTGAGTTCAATTCCCAGCAACTACGTGGTGGCTCACAGCCATCCACATTGGAATCTGATACCCTCTCCTGGCATACAGATGTACATGCAGATAGAGCACTCATACAATACCAATAATAATGATGATGATGACGACAATGATGATAATGAAATAAAATAATTTTTTAAAGAAAGGGCTAGTGTGAGCCCATGCTGAAACCATGGATACGGAAAGCTGACTCAGCCATCAAGAGCAAAAGCGCTTGCTGCTCTTGAAGAGGATCTGAGTCTGGTTCCAAACATCCACGATGGGTGGTGACTCACCTCCACCTGTAATCTGTTGCCCTCTTCCAGCCTGCTCAGGTCCTTGCATGCAAGTGGTGTAAAGGAATGCGTAGGCACAGCCAGCAGCTACACATAAAATAGCACATAAAACTTACTTTTTAAAAGTCCTTCTACAGTATCCAGTGAGTTGGGGTGGAAAGTCTCAAGGCCCCTCATTTCCCCATTTGGCAGATGTCCACTGAGTTTAAGGAGGTCACAGCCTCACCACCAGCACCCTCCATTCCCTCAAGCATATTGCCACTAAAAAGCAAGGGTAGCATACCACTGCCCTTGGCAAGTAACATCAGAGATGCAAGTGATCACTGCTGAGGATAGAAAACAGTAGATCTGGAGTTTCAATCCAGGTTATCCAATCCTCCCTCCCTCACAATCCTCAGTCCACTCCCCTTAGTGGACTGGAGAGCCCTGGCTTCTGGCCCTTTGTTTGTGATGTGTTTAGCCACATGCTGCAGACAAAGGAGGTTACGTTTGAGAATACATCTACCCACAGTAGACTGAAGAGATTACAGGGGACCAGGATGTAATGTGGCTTGTGTTATATGGGGCAGGAGAAAGACAACAACTCTGGCTCCCTGGTTTCCTGCCATTCTTTCTCAGGCTCCTCCACGCCTTGTCCTTCACATGGTGTGCAGAAACCAGGCGGACAGCAGAGGGCGCACTTGAGCCACAAATTTAAAAGAACAACAAAAACATCCCCTGTGGATCAGGGCCTCCTCTAAACACAGGGGGAGGCCTGACACCACATCTTACCTCTCTGGCAGGAAACTTTGAGATGTTGACTGTAGTTTTGCTTTTGTTTAAAAAAGAAGGGAAAAAAATTGACAATAAGGAAAGCTGGGAAAATAAATTCACCAGTAACCTTGTGTGGCTTGTACCTTCAACTTCCCTTAAGGTCCCAGGGCCTTGCTCCTAGTCTGCTCCAGCTGAGATCTTGTGCCTCCTGATGTGAGAAGGCCATTCCCACACCCGTACTGGTGGGCTATCCATAGAATGTCATTGGTTTACTGTGATATCACTCTGAGGAGGAGCCACTTGGCCTCCAGAAAGGCCAGGGATGTTCCACAGTGATAGGACACTAGCATGTCATACACTGGGCCCTTGGGTGCACCCCTGTTTAGCCAACATGCGCACCTGCACACACACACAGACACAAACGCACACACCACTCACACACATCAGCAAGCGCACCTTTCTTTGTTTAGCTATTACAATCTCTCTACACTGTGACAAAGCAGACTGACATGCCCGTTGTGTGGCTAGTGTTCCCTTCCAACGTTAACATGTTTTCCCTTGTGAAACTACCTCCTTAAATAAGAATAGCTGTGAGATTTGGGCTTAGAGTATTTTCAAACAGATTAATTTCTTTCTAGCATCCTATTGTTGTGATATAAAAACTCTCTTGTTCATTGTGTCTATCTAACTGTCTACAGGCCAAAAAAATCAAGTGATTGCTTTGGGGCTCTGAGCTCCTATTTGTAAAGACCTAGTTTCCTTTGCCAAATGCTTAGAAACATTTGATCTTGTGTGTATAGCTTCTGAAGTTTTCTTTTGGGCCCCTTCTATAAGCCTGTGAGCTCTGTGCAGACCAGGATTCTTAGCTGTTTGAAGTCTGATACTGAGTCTCCAAGCCTGAGGCTCGTGCTTGCCCCAGAGAAGAAGCCCATAAGTGTGTTGCCCAGTTTACGTTGCTATGGCAGAATACCTGGAGAAACAACTTAGAGGCCAAAGGACTTGTTTGGGCTCATGCTTTCAGAGGTCTCGTGGGTTTCAGAGGTCACGTGATTCCATTGATTTCAGGCCCACTGTGAATCAGAGTGCCATGGCAGATGGGCGAAGCAGGGCAGAGCTGGTGGCCAGGAAGTAGAGTGACTGATAAGAAGGGCTGGGGATAAAAATGAGCCTATACAAGGCATGCCCCCGGTGACCCTCCTAAGGAGCCAGTCAGTAGGAAGATATGTCCTCTCATGAGCTTAGGTGCCCACTGTGACACTGAATACCACGTAGATCTGCTGGCCCCCACTGCTCCGGACCATCTATTTGGACATAGTTGCTTGCTGGCTGTCCACATGGAATGACTGTCTTTGTAATGAGGGATTGCTGCTTAAATCTTTATCCATGCGGGCTGGGGGGATGATCAGTATTTGGAAAATGTCTCTGAAGACTGAAACTGATTAAGCATTTATAGCCTGTGAGTCTTACTTTGGGCCCAGTGCTTTTCCAAGACTAATCCTAAAGTTAAGCATAAAGCCTCTGTACGTTACTTGCCAGGTAACTAAATACACAGCCGAGGCCTGCCATCATCTCAGTGTCACAGATGGGTCTGAAACATCCATAATCCCAGTGACAGAAGACAGTCATTCCACAGTGTGGGGTGGCAAACCTGAAATTATCCAGTGTCTAGTCCCTTCTTCCTCAAGTGTACCTCTGTGTGGATTTTGATATTTATTCTGTTTAGAGATTATAAATATTTCATTGCATGTGAAAATAATTTGTGTGTTGTATTTTTCTCATTTCCCAAGAATACTTAAGTCTGTACTTAGTCGAGAGAGAGAGAGAGAGAGAGAGAGAGAGAGAGAGAGAGAGAGAGAGAGAAGAAATATGTGGAAAACAGTCATAAAAATCCTTTCAAAATTCTTTGTGGTGTGTGTGCACGTATAAAGTGTATGTAGGGAGGACATGTGCCCGAATATGTGCAGGTGCCTGTGCACATGTATGTGTGTATGTGTGAAGGCTAGAGGTTGACGTTAGGGTTTTTTTCCTGATTGCTCTACACCTTTTTTTTTTTTTTGGACCCACTGTGTCTCACTGAGCCAATTAAGCTAGGCTGGATGACCGATGAGCTCCAGGAGCCTTTACATCTCCACCTTCATAGTACTGGGGTTACAGACTGCAGCTGGCTTGTGTGTAAGTGGTAAGGCCCAAATGAAGGTCCTTTTACTTATATAGAAGGTGCTTTGCCCACTGAGCCATCTCTCCAGCATCCCACCCCCACCCAGAAGTCTTAAAGGCAGAAAAGCTACTTAGTGATAGGTTTGGGTTATTTTAATATCTCTGATTGGCGTGACACAAAGTCCTCTAAAGGTAAGAAACGGGGCCTATGGATGCCTTGTCAGAGCGACCTATCACAGTCTTGTAGAGTGGCTGCTGAGATGGCTCAGTGGTTGACAGTGCCTGCTTCTCTTGCAGAGGACCCAAGCTTGTTCTCCACATTAACATCATGTGGCTCACAACCACCTCTGTCCCCAGCTCCTAGGCGTTCAGTGCTCTCTTCTGACCTCTGAGGCCACAGCGCTCCCATGCATATGTCCATACATGCAGACTCAGCCACAGGATATAAAATGAAAAACAAACAGTCCTGTAGAATCCTAGCATGATCCGCAGCATTTGCATGGAGTTCTCAAAGATAAAACGCACTGGTATCCCTCCTCTGGCCTTTGGACCAACTCCTTGTGGTGCCATTTGTAATGACCGGGTATCTTACCCGGTTGGTGTCATCTTATCACTTTGACCTTTGGTGATATTGCTCCTTGAGGGGCTTCCGTGTTTTAACTTGACCTTTGCTTTACTCTTTTCAGGGATCCTGTTCACGATGTTGGTGTTTGGACCAGCCTGTGGATTTATTCTGGGCTCATTCTGTACCAAAATCTACGTGGATGCCGTCTTCATTGACACAAGTGAGCAGCAGGTCCCAGTTGCTAGGTGCCCCTACAGTAACCATTTCCGTTCTCATAGAGGATACTTCAGCCTCTGGGTTTCTAAGGCCCTCCCACTAAGCTCGGCTTTCCACTACTGTGACATATATGCCTGAGACAATCAAGTCAAAACCAAGAAGGGCCTATTCTGGCTCATGGCTTCAAAGCCCACATTTGGTTGGCATGTTGTTTGGGGGAACTCTTGGTAAGACACCGCTTGATGGTGGAGAGTGTAAGGGAGAGCAGAACTAGTTACCACATAGTGGCTGTGATGGGAAAAGAGAAGAAGAGGAAGCCAGGGTCCCTATAGTCTCTTCAAAGGCACACCACAGCAAAGTAACTTTTCCTACAAGGCCCCATCTCCCAAAGTCGAGCACACACACACACACACACACACATACACATACACACACACACACACACACACACACACACACACAACATATGTACATGCAAAACATAGATTAAAAACAATACTATCTTAAGCAAAGCTTGCTGAGTTCTTAATCAGAAGAGGACGTCTGTTTCTCACTTGCTCTGGGCTTCCCTCCTGTGAGTTTGCAGTTAAGTTGTGTGGCTGTCAGGGAAAACGATATTGCTCCCCATTAGTGATCTGTCTCATTGCTGTGACCAGATGCCTCATGCCATGGCGATGGCTAACCTTGGTTGTGAATTGACACACCCAGGAAGAGGGAACCTCCCATGAGAAATCACCTCCGCTAGATTGGCCTGCAGGTGTGTCTGTGGGGCTACAGGAGGGCTCAGCCCACTGTGGGCAGTACCATCCCTAGGCAGGTGGACCTGGGCACTATAGGAAAGACAGCTGGATATAACCCTGGTATGAGCCAAGAACAGCATCCTTCTATGGTGTCTCCTGCTTCCAGGTTTCTGCCTTGAGTTCCTGGCCTAACTTCTCTCTGTGATGGGCTCTCACTAAATGTATGATGAAATAAGCCATTCCCCACCCCCACCCCCATTCTTTTTTTTTTTTTTTCCAAACTGTTTTGTCTCAGCAACAGAAAAGCAACCTAAAATAAGAAACATTTTAAGAAAGTAAAACTTTATTTTGATTTAGGACTCTGAGAAGCCCACCGTGGTGGGGAAGACATGGCAGCCGTAGTGTGAGGCTACTGACCACACTGCAGCCATAGTCAGGAAATGGAGAGCAATGAGCCGTCATGCTTAGCTTTTACGGGTTTCTGCCATCAAGGCCAACCCCATTCCCTCTCTCCCCAATTCCTCCCTTCCAAGCCCATATGCTTTCTCTCTCCCTTTTTAACCCACTGAGTCTACTTAACACAGCCTGTGTATGTGTGAGTGTAAAGCCACCTATTAGAGCAAGGGTAGCCTTGCAGAGTCCACCATCAGATGCCAGTAGCTTCTCGGCTAAGAGCAATACTTCATGGACCCCCCCCCCTTGCCTGACTCCATGCTAGGGTTGCCTGTCTTGATCCTCTGTGTGTCTCGTGTATGCGGTCACAGCCGCTCAATTTGTATGTACAACAGCCTTGTCACACCCAGCAAATAATGCTTCTCCCCTTGAAGTCCCTTCCGGGGACCCTTTCTAGTTTTCAGACTTCTGTGGGCACTCCAGTTTAAATACACATATTCAAGCTTTCAAATCTAGCACCCACTTGGGTTACCTCACTCATGATAATTGTTACCAGCTCTGTTTATTTACCCATGTTTTACTTTTCTTTGCAGCTACATTACAATCCACTGTGTTTATGTATCACATTTCCATTAGCCATTCCTTCCTGGAGGTACTTGATGGCTGTTGCTTCCTCTTACCACTAGAGGGCAGGAAAGCATCACAAATTCATCCTTTTTAGTCAAGTCAGAAACCCATCCATGGGAATGCTGCTCCCTATAGTGCCCATCCCAGTTAACCCAATCTAGATGATCCCTTAGAGGCATATTGCAGACGCTTGTCTCTGAGGTACATCCCATCAAGTTAGCAAAAGGGATTGACCATCATAGCTGTGCTGTGGTGACAAACCGTCCTCAAACTTAAGTGATTGGATGTACTGAAAATTAATTTTGTAGGGAACCTGTTGAACACAGATTGGTGTTGGAAAGAGGTAGGCCTTAGTGCACCACAGTCATTCTGGGGCCCAGGCCCACAAATTCTTCTCCCAATCCCAGTGTTTGTAGTCTGCAGGTAGGAAGCCTATGACCAGAAGAGATGCACCCTATTCTAGCCTAACTCATTACCAAAGCAAGCCCATGACAATGACACCATATGTAGGGTGACTCATGATGGACAATTCTTGTCTCACAGCTCTTTTTGTGTTTTGTTTGTTTCGTTTGGTTTTGGTTTTGGTTTTGGCTTTCAAGACGGGATTTCACTGTGTAGTTTTGGCTGTCCTAGAACTTGCTCTGTAGACCAGGCTGGCTTCAAACCCATGTCGATCTGCCTGCCTCTGCTTCCCTATTCCCTAGTGCTGGGATTAAAGGCATGCGCCACTGCACCTGGCTACTGTCTCCCAGTTGTTGAGTGGGTCTGGGACTCAGGAGCAGCTCTAGTGAGATGCAGCCAAGTAACCAGCCGCTCTGCCGTCCCCTGAGGGACCAAAAAGAAGAAGATTCACCTCAGAGGCCATGCCAGTGGTGGCCAGGCTGACTCCCCTGGTCCTCTCTACAGGACTCTTGTCACCAATCCTCCTGTAGAAAGGATAAGCTAGATCCCCCCTGGCAAGGAGCCACCGTAGTCTGTAAGCTAATCTTCAGGGTGACATCGGGTCATACCTGCAGTCTTCTTTGCTGGAAAAGCACAGGCCCACAGTCAAGCAAAAGGACTATTATACAAGAATTTGAATTCCAGGTGGGGGCAGGTATTTGAGGTTGTCTTAGTTAGGGTTTCTGTTGCTGTGAAAAGATGCCATGGCCACAACAACTCTTACAAAAGAAAGCATTTAATTGGGGCTGGCTTACAGTTCAGAGGGTTAGTCCACTATCATCATGGCAGGAAGCATGGTGGCATGCAGGCAGACATGGTGCTGGAGAGGGAGCTGAGAGTTCTACATCTGGATCCACAGGCAGTGGGAAGAGACTGAGCCACTGGGCCTGGCTTGAGCTTCTGAGCCCTCGAAGAACACCACTTAGCGACACACCTCCTCCAACAACGCCACACCTACTCCAACAAGACTCCCTATGGCCCTATGTTATTCAAACCAGGACCTGAGATTTACCTAAGCAGTGTGTTCTCAGCTATCAAGGCCACTGCCTGAAGGAGAGCCCTGGAATTCTACAAAGTTCTGTCAGCATCAAAGCTGCATCTCTTTTCTCTCTGCAGGCAGAGGGTGGGAGGCCGCTAGGGTAGCTGCTTCTTGAGCTGATCTGTTCCCAGGATCAATAAGAACTCTCAGTCCCCGAGTTCCCAATCCATCATCTCTTGACAGTGCTAAATTTACTAATTCACCCCCAAAGAAATAATGTGGTCTTAAATCCAATCAAGTTGCTCTGCGATTCACTCCATTAATCCCACTGATATATTTACTTGTCGCTAATGATGTTACAAATTTCCGAGTAGAAAAATAAAATCAGATGCAGCCTTATTTATTTATTCTTGCCAAGTGCTAGGCCTCTTCAGGAAGGGCTTAGATGCCCCTGTCTTCCAGATGCCTTTGAAGTCCACTCCTAGGAGGCGAGGATGGATTGGTAAGGGGACACACTATCTGGAAAGTCAGGCGCCATCTCATACAGGAAGAAAAGCCAGCTACCATGGGTGTGGGGGCGGGAGCAGCAAGGGGTTGGAGAGGATGCTGCAGTGGGAAAGCTGTCTTGGAAGAAGATGTATTTCGTACTGGCCATATTAGTAGTGACCCCCTCAAACCGAGGCGTTAGGGGCAGCCAGAGTGTCTGAGCCAGAAAGAACCTTGGGCGGCATTCTCTCTCAGATCTTTCATTATATTAGTAAGGAACCTGAATCTCGGATTGGGAAGGGGAGGAACACGACCAGCAGAAGGGTATCTTTGTACAACCCAAGTCTCCTTAGCCAGTTGGCAGATTTTTCCTATTTATGATCCTCTCTTCTCAGACTTGATGGAAGAGCCTCCCCTCTCCTGGAGTAACTGTGCATCTGGTAACTCTTAGCCTATGACTCTACAGGCCCTTGTATTTCCAAGTCAGACCCCCTTCGTGTCCTTGTCACCTCTCCTCGCTCACTTCAGCACTGTGGGAAGTAAAGCAGCCTCCTCCACACTTTTAGGCTTCTGGGCATTGATGCCTCCCATGTGTACCACAGATGGACAATTTTCCTGTCTAGGCATCTTACAAGTAGTACCACTAGAGGGAGCAAGAGCATCGCCAACTCTATTAGGGAGTCAGCCAGGAAAATGTCCTTTCGAGGCAATTTGTATTGTTTCTGCTCTTGTGGCAGAACCTCTTCGTGTTTGGCTGCTGCATTTGGCAGTATTTTGTGGCAGGAATTATCTGTTCCTTGGGCCCCACCCCATCTTTCCCTCACTTCCAAAAATAGCTTTTCTTTAGGGCTTCCTATCGTGTATGCATAGCCAGGCAAGCGTCTCTGAAATCTGGGGCTGGGGAGCCTGGAGTTTGTGTGGAGGTGGCAAAAGGAATCCATGGAAAGCCTGTGCTGTGGGACAAATGGAGGGACGAGCAGTGCAAGGAGAAAGGATACAGGACAGAACCTGGGAGTCAGTGCAGCTGTGAGTACAGGGGAGCAGGTCGCTTGTAGGAATGAACCAGCAGTCTGAGAGAAGATCCCAGAGATAGGCCTGGGGAGCAGGCAGCTTACCCATAGGCTCATCTGGTCTGGCACAGGCACAGTACTCCATGCCTGCTGCCTTTCATCTGTGTTTGATCTTGGGTGGCTCTGTTGGTCCCTCTTAAGGCGAATGGATTCCTCCTGTGAGAGCTGGGGGAAGAAGCAATGAGACTTTCAGGATTTCCTTTTTACAATATCTTGGTGAAGCTAAAATTTGAACGAGAGCAGAACCTTGAGGAAAGGGCTTGGCTTCAGGCTGTAACCCCAAAGCGTTCAGTCAGCCAGCATTAGTGGCATGGGTTTATTAGAGGGAGACTAGGAACAGCAGCTGCCGTGATTAAAGCAGTTATTAAAGGTGCACACGTGCTGTCTTGTTGGGAACTTGGGACCTTGTAGGGGAGTGTAGCTTCTATGTGATAAAGCATTAGTGTTGTGTTTAAGAGTCCAGACCCCCGTGAATCCAGACCACATTCCCATGAGCTCTGTGCTCCTAGGGCAGCCATTCCTCCTCTTGAGCCTGTGTGGACATGCAAGAGAACCACACAGTGTTCCCATATAGGGTCCGGCATATTGAAAGCATGCCATTAGGTTGGATGTAATAATGGGACATTGGAGACGCTTATAGCATCTGCAGTTACTGAGGGATCCAGCGTGCCTTCAGCCCCGACTCCCAACTCTTTCTCTCAGCCTGACTACTTGCCTCCCTGAGACCTGGACTTAACTAGAGGGCTGCTCCCCCTCACCTGCACACCTATGGATGCCTGTTGGAAGGCACATGCATACCGGCTGGCCCTGCAGACAGCTGCATGGCATTGGTAACTGCAACAAGATGCTGTAGCCTGTGTGTTTGTGGCAGCAAGGCCACCAACTAGGCTTCCCCCTCTACCTTTTGAGAGCACTGGCATTGCTGCCAGCTTCCTCCAGTTTGGACTGATTAGCTGGATGCCTGGGATCTGGAATGTTCCACACCCTCCCCACCTTTGCTTTGTAATTAGGTTTGCCACTTAATGGTGCTCTTGGAATTCCTGAGTCCCATAGCAAAAGTCTGATAATGGGGTTTAAAGCAAATAGGTACATGAACTTAAAAATGCCCCGAGAGCCATAATGGCCCTCAGTGCGGCCCAAGAGAAAGACGGGACTGTCCCCAATTTGCTTTGAGCCACTCTTCTCACAGTCTCATGGGTAGGCCTGTCCTGTTAATGAGCCGTATGCTCGGTTCTTCTTGTTCCTCCTGATTTTCTTCTTCTTCTTCTTTTTTTTAACCTTGGAAATGGGAACAATGTCCTGATAGGCCCCTTGTCGTCATGTCACTTGTTCTTTGCAGAGGTGACAAACAGCTCTTAGTAAAAACAAACAACCAAAAACAAGTGGCAATAGAGCATTCTCTCTGTCTACCCTGCCTCCCCTAGCATCTCGCACAGCTTAGCTCAGCCTGAGTCACTATCCCCACTCTGTTTTGATCCACAGCAGCCATCATTCCTGTGTCTTCTGTCAGTGGTATATTTACATATCTGAGTAAATGAGACAAACTGATGCTTTCCAGTTTTGTTCTGGGCATCTTACAAACAGCCACCTTCAAACAGGCTGAACACAATCTTTAAAAGTCAGTACAGGAACTAGAACTGGATAGGAAAATAGATCCTGAAGCTTTGTCCCCTCTTCCAACCTGAAAGAGCGTGTTTGCTGTCCTAAGCCTCCCCAGGACTTCTGTCAGCGCAAAGAAGGGCATCTGTTTCCCAAGCCACTGTAATAGTCAGGGTAGGCCAGACCATGCTACAGTGACAAACAGATTCCCCAATCTGTGGCTTAGGGTGGTAGAGATTTTTTTTTTGTTCCTGTCAAATATCCAAAGCAGGTCAATGGGGACATTTTGTTCCTATAGTGTGCTCTTGCGTTCCTCTTGGGAGGAAGAAACTTGGGAAGTGCACACACAGGTACACATGCTTGGTCATACTTGTAAGCAGTGCCTGTTCACACACGCATACTTAGTCACACTCAGAAGCGATGCCTGTTCACACACATATGCTTCGTCACACTCACAAGTGATACCTTTCACACACACATGCTTGGTCATACTCACAAGCAGTGCCTGTTCACACACGCATGCTTTTTTTTTTTTTTTTCTTTTTTTTTTTTTTTAATTTTATTAATTTATTCTTGTTACATCTCAATGTTTATCCCATCCCTTGTATCCTCCCATTCCATCCTCCCCCCCCCCATTTCCCATTATTCCCCTCCCCTATGACTGTTCCTGAGGGGGATTACCTCCCCCTATATATTCTCATAGGGTATCAAGTCCTCTTCTTGGCTACTTGCTGTCCATACCTCTGAGTGCCACCAGGTCTCCCCCTCCAGGGGACATGGTCAAATGTGAGGCACCAGGAGTGACGTGAGAAAGTCCGTATACACTCTCCACTCAACTGTGGAGAATATTCTGACCATTGGCCTAGATCTGGGAAGGGGTTTTAAAGGTTTACCCTCCTGTAATTTGCCTGGGCTGGATGACTTAGTTGAGCGGGACCCCTGTGCCCAAAATCCTGCCCTATCATATTGTTTCTACTTGTAGATTTCTAGGACCCTCTGGGATCCTTTTATTTTTGTTGCTGTTCTCCCATGCGTCTCTCATTTAGAGTCCCAATAGGATGCCTTCCCCTCTGTCCCAGTTTCCTGGTTAGTGAAGGCTCTCGTGGGACATGCCCCTTGGGCTAGTATGCAGATATAAGTGAGGATATACCATTTGATTCTTTCTGCTTCTGGGTTAATTCACTCATTATGATCATTTCTAGCTCAATCCATTTATCCACAAATTTCAGGAATTCCTTGTTTTTAGTAGCTGAGTAGTATTCCATAGTGTATATGTACCACAGTTTCTTTATCCACTCTTCTACTGAGGGACACTTAGGCTGTTTCCATGTTCTGGCTATTATGAATAAGGCTGCTATGAACATGGTTGAGCAAATTTTCTTGTTGTGTGCTGGAGCATCTTCTGGGTATATTCCAAGGAGTGGAATAGCTGGGTCTTGAGGAAGCCCTATTCCCATTTTTCTGAGGTAGCACCAGATAGATTTCCAAAGTGGCTGTACTAGTTTGCATTCCCACCAGCAATGAAGGAGTGTTCCTCTCTCCCCACATCCTCGCCAGCATGTGGTGTCGCTTGAATTTTTGATCTTAGCCATTCTGATGGGTGTAAGATGGAATCTCAGAGCTGTTTTGATTTGCATTTCCCTGATGACTAAGGAGGTTGAGCATTTCTTTAAGTGTTTCTCAGCCATTTGATACTCCTCTGTTGAGAATTCTCTGTTTAGTTCCAAGCCCCATTTCTCAATTGGGTTATTCGGTTTGGTGGTGTTTAATTTCTTGAGTTCTTTATATATTTTGGATATTAGACCTTTGTCAGATGTAGGGTTGGTGAAGATTTTTTCCCAGTCTGTAGGCTGTCGCTTTGTTCTCTTGACAGTGTCTCCTGCCTTACAGAAGCTTCCCAGCCTCATGAGGTCCCATTTATTAATGGTTGACATTAAGGCCTGGGCCGTTGGTGTTCTGTTCAGGAAGTTGTCTCCTGTGCCAATATGTTCCAGGCTCTTTCCCACTTTTTCTTCTAAGTGGCTTAGTGTCCATGCTTAATCACACTCAGAAGCGATGCCTGTTCACACACGCATGCTTAATCACACTCGCAAGCAATGCCTGTTCACACAGCATGCTTAGTCACACTCACAAGCAATGCCTGTTCATACACGCATGCTTAGTCATACTCGATGCCTGTTCCCCTGCTCACTTTGCTTCTGTAAAATTCTAGATGTGGCCATATTTCACAAAGCAGGGACATATACTCTCTGTATACAGAGGAAGAGCTGGTCTCCACACAAGCATTAATGTCATCTGCCTTCTGGTCCTTTGCCAGCACACACAGAGAACTCTATCTCAATGCAGCCATTCTAGAACAGTGTCCCCTGAACACTGACAATTGCCATGCAAGTCAAGAATGGATTTTTTCACTATTAAGTAGCAAATATTCTTCATTGCTGTATTATTTGAGGAGTTTGTGGTGTAGCTCAGTTGGTAAAACGCTGGCCCCATAGGTATGAGGACATGAGTTCAACCCTCAAGTTCACATTAAAAAAAAAAAAAAAAAAAAGCCAGGTATCGTGGTGCATGTCTGTGATCCCAGCCCCAGTGGGGTAGGGCCAAGAAAGTCCGTGGGGCATGCTGGTCAGCCATCATAGCCAAATTGGTGATCTGCAGGCCAATGAGAAATCCTGACTCATAAAACAGAGTAGCTAGCACCAGAGAAGTGATACCCAAGGTTGACCCAGTTAGACAGGGACATTTATGCACCCATTACAGCAAGCACCTTTAAGCTCACATGCATTTACACATGCACTCTTATTTGGTGTAGACATACTAAGCCTCTCTGAAGCAGAGTGGTGTCCCTCAGTGTGCTGTTTCTCTCCTACCACAATGCCCTGAGTAACTAAAATGGAGAGGGGAGAACGGTAGCTCCGGAAAAAGGATGGTTTTGTGAAACCTGCCCTCCACGTAGCCTCCCATGAGCCTCTTCTGGCCTGACCCAAATGGTAAGTATGCTATGGTTTTTGACCCAAGTGACATGTTTCTTGCTATCTTTCAGTTCTTCAACATGTGTACTCATGGGGAAGGTGGAGACAGGGACAGCTCACATACCCAGTGCCAGTCCGTCTCCCCAGGATGTTTTCTCACACAGCCAAGACAATCACTGGTTTCCTGTGACTTTCTACACAGCAATAATTTTGTTCCCCTCCAACAACTGCTAGGATCTCTCTGTCTTTGCTCACATCTGGAGCCTGTAGACAGTGGCAGCTCCCTTCCTCTTTGTTTACACCCGTTGCATGTGAAGAAACCCAGTAAGTGACTAGTGCAAACAACACTACTCAGCTGCTCAGGGCAATTGTACTTCCTTTTCTCTTCCCTCATCTGCATGGAGATGCTTCCAGAATCACTTTGGGTTGCCTGTGCCCTAGTATACTGTTTTAAAAATAAAACCCACATGTGGAAATGCCCATTCATATAAAGGAGGAAATAACAAGAGCTGCCGTATCGTATCCGAAGAGCCCACGTGCGCCTCGGGATCTTCTTAGTTTATTTTCTTTCATCCTTACAACCACTCTGGGGGTGGCATCCTTATTTTACAAAGGATGAAAAGGCTTGGGGGGTGCTCAGGCTAGTGAGCGGCAGAGCTGGGACTCAGCCCCCTCCCCCACCAGCCCTCTGCAGCTCTCTCCTCTCCAGTGCATGGCTTCACAAAAGCAGCTAGTCCACCTTAGCATGGTGAGGGCCACTGAGCATCAGTCGGGGTGCTCAGGGTAGAGGTTATCCGTACCCCAAAGCCAATTTGCACATTCCCAGGACAGTTGGTAGCCAGGAGTCCATTGCATAGAATTCATAAATCTAGTGTTCACCCAGGTCCTCCAGGGAACACAAAGGGATTAAGAACAACTAAAAAGAAATCTAGGCCAGGTATGGTGGCACACGCCTTTAATCCCAGCACTCGGGAGGCAGAGGCAGGTGGATCACTGTGAGTTCGAGGCCAGCCTGGTGTACAAAGTGAGTCCAGGACAGCCAAGGCTACACAGAGAAACCCTTTCTTGAAAAACAAAAATCAAAAAACAAAACAAAACAAATCTAAAAGGTCCTGAATGTGGGGGCCTCCGTATAAAGACCTCTGTGTTCTAGGCCACACTCATGTGAACTTGGGCAAAAAAACCTGGGCTCTCTAAGCCTTAGTTTCCACATCAATGCAAAGTGGAGAGAATTTAAAAATCCTATTTTATAGGCTCGTAGGAAGAATTTACTGAAACAACAAGGACCACGCCATGTGTGTCTCTTGGTACAGAAGAAACCCCGGGGAAGTGATGTCTGGTGTTGTCACTTTGAGTCTTCAGGGGTGGGGCACTTTCTAATTGGTGAAATGCTCATCTGCTGCTGTCTCATCACTCTTCCCCAAGCTGTCTTAGCTGTCTGGTCCGGCCTGCGGCCCTATCGTTCTTGCCTCACATACTATCGCCCAGGTCCCCAAGAATCTCTGGGAACATGATTTGTCATCAAAGAGACATTTGTAGGTAGCTAACTGGGACATGCCACGTTGCAGGGCAACCATAAAGAGGAATGCGAACACCAAGGAGTAAGCTGCAGTAATGTTCCGTTCTCATGACTTCAGCTGGCAAATCAAAGACATGTTAGTACCAAGTAACCAGGTCTATGCAGCCAAATGGCATGGATACGCATGGTGCTTTTGTGCACCGAGGCTGTGCCAGAGGTTTCTAATGAAGGGCTGGGCCAAGCTAAGGGCCACCCTCAAGACTTGAGCCAGCCCAGGCAGTAGAAACTGGCGGGTGAAGGACCCCACCATAAATGACAGACTGGCATCTGCCAAGTATGCAGACACGTATCTGCTGTGGTTTTCTGACCCTTCCAAATAACTCTACAGGGTAGATGCTGGCATCACCACCAGTGTTTTCAGATTGGTAAACTGAGGCGTAGAATTCAGAAAGTCTCAAAAGGGGTAGGATTTTAGTACAGGCATTTGGACATCCGTTTTCCTGAACTACATTCTGAACCTGACCCTTTTAGCCATGAGGCTGATTTACCTGTGCTGTAAGGGATGGAGAGAGTTGTCAGACAGACTGTGTCAGGTGGGAGAGTGTGTACCTAGTGACAAGCTCCCCTTGGATAGTGAATATTTGCTTGTGTTTTTGTGCACTTAGCTTGGCAACGCAGCAAAATGAGTCAATTCCAGCCTTGGCTGTCTGGCTCCTCGCTGTTTTTGTTTAGACAGATTATAAGCACAGAGCAGACAAGAAAATTAAAGGGGAATCACGTTCAGTCCCCAGTAATAGAAGAAACAGGAGTACTGACGTGGAACAGATAGTTTCCCAGCTCAGAGCCCTGCCCCACCCCCATCTATTAGTACAGCCCTTGAACCCTGCGCACTGGACATCTCTGTTCGGCGGAGGCCCCCACAGCCCGCACGCCCACTAAGCTGTGCCCTTTCTGTTGGCAGGTAACCTGGACATCACTCCCGACGACCCACGCTGGATTGGAGCCTGGTGGGGTGGCTTTCTGCTCTGTGGTGCCTTGCTCTTCTTCTCATCCCTCTTGATGTTCGGCTTCCCACAGTCCCTGCCCCCACACTCAGATCCTGGCATGGAGAGTGAGCAGGCTATGCTCTCAGAAAGAGAATACGAGAGGCCCAAGCCCAGCAATGGGGTCCTGAGACACCCCTTGGAGCCAGACAGCAGTGCCTCCTGTTTCCAACAGCTGAAAGGTAAGAGACCAGAACGTGATGGTCAGAACAAAAGGATGCTGTGATGGGCTGAGGGGAAGGGTGGCATCTGGGGGATCTGAGGGTTTTACATAATTGACCCACACAAACTTTATGCTTAAGGTATGACCAGAACGTTTAACAAATGCAAAAATAAGGTGGCCACCACCTATTGATGAAATCCTGGTGGCTAACATATAAGAGTCTCACTTTGGGGCACTGCAAAGCCCTAGACATCTTAAAAGAAAAATAAAAACAAATGCAGCTTTTCTGACAGAATAGCAAGGTGTAAGTAATAACGTCAATTGATAGAGATCTTTTCTGCGTCGTTTCCACCCTCAGCATGGTGTCTCACAGTGAACCATGACAGTGATATTTCATATAGCCCAGTAGCCACAAGCTGTTCCATGCCCCTCCCCCTCCCTCACACACACATACCCCCAAGGGAGCTGCATGTGGTGTTCCCTAACTTGCTTGGATCCACCAGAGTACCTGCTGGAGTTTAGACGTGAACAGTTGGCTGCAGGGATCCACAGGTGCCTGCGCATGTGCCAGGCTGGCATACTTCCTCTTAGGGAAGTTGGGATGGAAGGAAGATGGATAGACAGTCACTTCTTGTTTTCTTCTTTTTTTATTAATTTATTCAAATTACAACTCAATTGTTCTCCCATCACTTATATCCTCCCGTTCCTCCTACTGTGCCACCCCCACCCTATTACCCTCCCTTAGGTCCATGTACAAAGGGGACCGCCTCCGCCACTTTATGGTTACAGGCTAACAAGTCTCATCTTGGTAGCCTGCCTGTTCTTTCTTTGAGTGCCACCAGGGATCCCCACCAAGGGGAGGTTGTCAAATATGGAGCACCAGAGCTCCTGTCAGAGTTAGTCCATGCTCTCCACATAACTGCGGAGGATGTCCTCTCCATTGGCTAGATCAGAGTAGGGGTTCGGTGAGAAATATAGAAGATGGGGAAATAGAAGGATCCAAAGGATCTTAGAAACCTACAAGAAGAACATCGTAATGGGTGAATCAGGGCCCAGGGGGGTCTGCTCAAACTATTGCACTAACCAAGAACAATACAAGTAGTAAACACCGGACCCCTACTCTGACAGTCACCTCTTGTTAACCAGACTCTGAGAGCGATATGGACTGCATTCCAAGGCACTGGCCGCATTTCCCTGAGGTCAAATCAAAGTCAAGGTACACACCTCTAGGAGGAGGTGCACTTGTGGCAGGCGATGTTCGCAAGCCTTGACTAACCCCGTGGCCCTTCATCGTCTCACTCCACACTGGCCAGAAGCATGCTCCATTCTCCCTGCCATATTTCCACAAGTGTAAGGCTGTGGTATACTTTTCTATGACAGCATCATCCTGAGGAAAAAGCTCTGCCTGGCAGAGACACTTAATCAAACCTGGGAGTCCATGAGGAATAGAACGAACCAGTGCTCTTTCTGAAAAGACACTAATTTAATAACTTGATGTCATGCCTGGCCCCGTGTTCTCTGTCAGTATCTACAAGTGCTGTGAGCCAACTGATGGCCTTAAAATTCCTCTTTTTAAGCTCTGAGTACACTAGTAGGTGAGAAGTCCAGCTAGCGTATGTCCGCGGAGGTTGCCTTAGCTGGAACCATCCCCTCTGTGAGTGTGTAAATTACCTCTACCTTCGAAACTGGTATATTCCAAAAGTCCCAAGCCAGCTGGATGGCGATGCCTGCTGTTATCTTAAGAGCACAGCTGACTGTAATTTCAGGCCCCATACCCACACTAATCTATCAGGCTGGCCTCAGAGTGGGTCTGGCGAGAGAGAACCCTCATCTTTGGTAGTGGCAACCTTTCCAGATCTTTCTTTGTCTGGGTGATGGTTCTATCTCCCACAAACCACATCCATAAGCCCTCCTTTTTCATCTGTGGGAATTCAAAGATAAAAAAAATAAACAACTGGGCCATCAGTGACCTCATCAGCAAGCCAGTGAAGACAGGCAGTGGCCCAGGAAGTGACAGACCTGCAGAGGGCCAGGAAGAGTAAAAGTCAGAGCTGAGCTAGGTCTTGAGCTGAGGGCTGTCACAGTTTCAGAGTGATTGCCACCCTGCTTCATCTTCTCCATTTCAGGAGTCCCTCCGTACTAAGGGCTAGGGACATGGCCATGATCCAGTGCCTTGTGTCCTGGAACTTACGTTTCAGTAGAGGAGGCATGTAACAAGAGAGGACAATTCCAAGTGAAGATGAGCACTGAGTAAATTGTTGGGCCTGGGATGAGAGATGTGCATTTGGGTCCATGGGTTCCAAATTCACTAGGCCACAGGTGGTCAAGTATGGTATCTGTGTGAACACACTTCATGAGTAGTGGTTTGGAATGAGTCCCTTACTTAGTGGGTCCACTAATGGACTAGGCTAGAGGACATTCCAGCAGCATAGGAAAGCTGTGTCTCTAGAAGACTCTGCGAGAGCAGGAATCCAGTGACATGAGCTATTGCGCTAATAAGCAACCATCCAGGTGCGGGCCACCAAGAAGGGCCCACTGTAGTTCATCCTTTATCTTCTGCCATGAGCTGAATGCTTTTGCCACAGGAACATGTCTACCAAACGTGCCCTCCAGTGCTGCCCATGTTCCCACACTAACTCTTCATTGGATTCACATAAACAAACCAACAAACTCAAAAGCCCTGCTGGTCTTCACACATGTTCATGACCAAAACTATGTGGACCACTGTCAGATATAACAGAGGAATGCATACCTCAAAATCCCAGTGGCCATTTCTCATGCACCTCTTTGGAGCTTTCAAAAAATTTTTTTTTCTTCTTGTACAACCTACCTGTTCTAGAAAATCTGTCTGCAACAGCCTTTCAACCCCACCATGCAACGTTCCCAGGTTATTGAGAGAGAGAGAGAGAGAGAGAGAGAGAGAGAGAGAGAAAGAAAGAGAGAGAAGCCTAGCTAGAGTGGGACATCCTGTTCAGCTCTGTTCAGCTCAACCACATTCCCATTGTGCCATCTTGGTCATGACATTTGGCTCTTCCTGCCTTTCACATGGGGGATCTCATTTCATCTTTACAACAACTGCCTCAGTTTAGTGTTGCTATTTATCATCTTATACAAAGGGCTTATGCTGTGGTGCTGTGGGTGTTCGGTATATGGTTCAATTTTCAAGGCATATTCCTCCATCCTCCCCCCCAAAATAAAGAATGGACTTTGAAGTTCTGTTGCCAACAAAGCCAGCCATTGGCTAAGTTTGTAACTCTCTGAAGATGAGGGATGAAGACATGGAATCTGGCTTCAGAATACCCTGAAAGTCCCCAGCTTGTAGCAACTGTCACACAAGCATTTTGATAAAATACACAGCTGACAGATACTTGGGTACATTAAGCTGCAGTGTTACCCCCAGGTGGGAGGCTGCCAAATCCAGGCACAATTTTGGATCTCAAAATGCCACCAGATCTCTTTGCTTCTAAGCCTTGGCCCTGAGGTGCTTCTGCCCTGATGGTCCCACACTTGAGATGTCCCCACTGTCACCTTCATCCTAGTGCCTAGTCATCTTCTTTCCTCCCCTTTGATGCCAACAAGTTATATATTGGCACCTGGCATGACCCTCTTGCTGTACAGTGTGTGCAGAATTTATGAAAAGCTACCTAGAGGAGAGAATGGCTCAGTGAGACTGTAATAAATAATCCAGGGGCAACGAGGTGGCTCATTAGGCAAAGGTGATTGCTGCCAAGCCTGGCTACATGAGTTTGATCCCCAGAACTCACATGGCAGACAAAAAGAACTAACATCTACAAGTTCTTTGATCTTCACATACATGCCATGGCATGCTTGCTTATGCATGTGTGCACGCACAGGCGCACTCACACACAAATAAGTGTGAAATTTTTAATTAAAAGTAATACAACTACAGTCATTTTTATAAAAATAAACACTTACTCTTATTGTAATTTGCATGGGACATCTCACACCCACAGTCATGATTGTATAATGACATGTGCAGTGCTGTCAATTCCTGCATTCAGTGTCACCTCAATAGTTTTGCATTTCATTGCAAGGGATCTCAGATATCCCCTGGGAAGCTCTGGTGGGTATAATCTGGGTCCCCAGGAAAGTGACCTGTCCCCCTTCATCTGCTTGCCTGCTCTGTGTGGTGTGTGCAATGCGTCAGGAACACCCCCCTCTTCCCTCTTCTTTCTGCCTGGACTATCCTTCCTCCTTTAGTTCACTTTTGGGCTGTCACCTACATTGCCCTATCATCCACTTGGGCTCTGCAAAGCCCCTACTACTATGTTCTCATTGCAGTCTGGGCCACTCAGGATGGTGGTCTTGCATCTACCCCCAGAACAACGCTCTCATTTTTCTCTACATTTACAGTGCAAGACCGGGCCTGACATGGAAATGGTACCATTTTAATGAACGAAGTAAAAATGAACAGTTTGCTAGCATGTGCACAGATGAATCCATGCATGTACACAAGTACACACACACACACACACACACACACACACATACTACCACCACCACCAAAACAACAGCAGTAACAAAATATTTGTCCTCATCCATGATCTGTAGAATCTCTCTAGCACTACCATTGGTTCCAGTTTCACATATATGAAAATAAAACTTAGAGTTCAAAAGGAAAGGCATTTGAGCCAACATGGAAAAAGCAATGTCTGTCTCCTTAAGCTTGACATGATGCTGCCTCTCTGGCTGAATAGACTCTCAAAAAAAATAAATAAATAAACCAAGTGGCATCACCAGATGCTAAGGGACCTTTCAGCAGAGTGTACTAACAGTCTCCTGCAGCAGCACATATGTCCCCTGAAACAGTCTGTCTTCATTGGGGCTGCAGCTGAAAGGGGAGGACACATCTGCAGGGTCCTGACCTGCTGGGATCAGTGTAACTGCCTGTGTCAGGGCTCAGAATCCTCAGGGCAAGTCCTGACTTTGATCTCTGAGAGCGTCAGTGAGAAGCTGAGCCCTCTTGTCGCAGCCCTTCACCTTGACAGACAAGTGGCCTCTCAATGTCCTTGAAAAGAGTGCTTCACCCCGCGCACTTGCTCTAGGGGAGCCTCACTGTGAGAGGAACACAGCTCTGCCTTGATACCTCACCCTGGCCCAGCAGATCCCAGCACAGTGGGCAGTGGTCCTTCTGAGCTAAACCTCTGCTCCTGCATCCTGTTGCTGGTCTCCTCCCAGCTGCCATCTGCCCAAGGTCCCTTCCTAACCTAAGTTAGCAGCTTGATGGCGTTTAGAATCATCACTGAAACACATCTCTGGATGTACCAGTGCAGTTCCGGATAGGAAGACCCACCCCAAATGTAGGAACTTTATCCCTTCTGTTTCCTCACCATGGAAACAGTGTGACCAATCTGTAGCCTCCAATGCCTGCTGTGGCCCCCTCCCCACTGTGGCAAATGGTACCCACAGACTGTGAGACTGAATAAGCCCTTCTTCCTTCATGTCACTTCAGGGCAACTAGAAAGGCAACTGATGCAGCACCTGATCACGTTGCCACGTTGCTGCTTAAAGGGACAGTGGCAAAGCCCTGCTGTGGCTCCTCTGATGTCTTTTTCACGTGAACCTTGTTCTGCATGTCAGTCTCCCACTCTCCTTACAAGCACCCTACTTTCCCCTGCCTGCTCCCTGCTTCCTGTGCCCTTCTCTGGGATTCATATCCTGTCTTGAACGTCAGCATCCTTTCTTTTCTGAAGCACAGCTTCCTGATTTCCTCAAGCGAGCCCTCCCCTTCCCTGGTATTTCACTTTTTCTTCTCCTGTTTTTAATCATTATCATTATTTTATTACTACTATTATTATTCTCTCATATATTATATCCCAATTACTGTTTTCCCTTCCTCCTCTCCTCCCAGTAGTCACATACATACACACACACACACACACACACACACACACACACACACACACACACTTCTCTCCCCTAGATCCACTGCTCCTCCATTCCGTTTCAGAAAAGAGCAGGCCTCCCAGGGATAGCAACCAAACTCGGCTTGGTATTCTCGTGGGACTCCTGAAGGTGGGAGTGGGGATTTTTTTTACTCTTTTGCTTACTCTTGGGACCCTTTTCCTCCTATTGCATTGCCTTGTTCAGCCTTAATATGAAGGTATGTGCCTAGTTTTATTGTGGCTTGACATACTAAGATCACTCTTGTAGATTCCAGGGAGTTTCCACTGCATTAGGTTTCTATCACAACCCAAATGTCCCCTGATTCCCATCATCTCTCCCATTACTCATCTGATCATTTTACTCTTTAGTGGGTGAGGCATTCCTTCCGTTGTACCTCCATGAAGGTGAAGACCCTTCCATTTTTGCTAGCACATAGTACTTCCCTCTGCAATGTGGTAAGAGGAGGAGTGAAGGGGTCCTGCAAGGAGCATTACCAGGCCCAGAGCAGCTTTGGTTTCTGCAGCATCCTGGCCATCTCTGCTTCAACCCACCCAGGCTCCGCCTTGTGTATGGCCTACCTGTGAACACGTGGTAAGAACCACGCATGCGCGTGTGCCACCACAAGCCCACAAGTGACCCACCTGCATCAGGAAGGGTCTGCTGGACCATGCTCCAGCCCTGGCTTCTTCCATTCATCTCCAGCTCAGCAGTTGGTTTCTGCCACATTGTTGGAGCCTGTACCTTTCATTTGAGTGTGTATGTGAGGAAGCCGGTAGTCTTCCTATAGATATGCTGTGAAGGTCTGCATGTTTGATTCCCTGGTAAAAGAAGCATTCTGCCTTTCCAAACACCTTGAGCCAGGCTGTGCCCATGTCCTGCTGTGTCACAGGAGTGTGGTTATGATTCCCCAGGGACCAAGCTGGTCAGTGGGTTCGTTGTGTTTTTTTATCATGGAGGGCCTGCTAGCGTCCAACATTTGGGGGACATGTCCCTTAGTGTGCTACTCTCCTGTGGCCGCTTCAGCAAAGCCACTGAAACAAACATGAGAGGGCACCCAGCAGGATGCCAGACATGGCTGGCGTATCAGAATGTCTGTTGAATGAATAAACAAAGGAAATAACTAGAAGATAGCATTTCCCAGAAAGGGGGGGGATCATCGAAACAGATCAAGAACATCAGAATGAGAAAGTAGTGGCTATCCAAACAAGTGAAGGCCTGTCTATGACCTTCTCGGTTTTTATGGAGGAAGGCAAGTTCTTGTGTGTATGCAGATGGACATGCATTTATATGCACATACATGTAGAAGCCAGAGTTCTACCTCATGTGTCATTCCTCCGGAGCCATCTGCGGTTCTTGTTGTTGGTTTTTATTTGTTTTTTGTTGTTAGTACTGTTTGGGCTTTTTTTTTTTTTTTTTTTTTTTTTTTTTCCATATAAGGCTAGCGAGTAAGACACTGGGAGAGCTCTGTTTGTCTCTTCCTTCCAGATGCTAGGATGACAAGCATGCTGTCTTAATGAGGGCTACTATTGCTATGATGAAACACCATGATCAAAAGCAAGTTGGGGAGGAAAGGGTTTAATTGGCTCACACTTCCATCAACTGAAGGAAGGCAGGACAGGAACTCTCAAACAAGCAGGAATCTGGAGGCAGGAGATGATGCAGAGGCCATGGAGGAGTGCTGCTTACTGGCTTGATTCCCGTGGCTTGCTTGGTCTGCTTTCTTACAGAATCCAGGACTATCAGCCAATTTTATGGCACCACCCACAGGGGCTGGGCCGGGCTCTCCCGCATCAATCACTAATTTAAAAAATGCCTTATAGCTGTATCTTATAGAGGCCTCTTCCCAATCGAGGTTCCCTCCCTTCAGATAAGTAGCTTCTGTCAAGTTGACACCAGGTTTTTTTATGTGGATTCTGGGGGTCGAACTCGAGTCCTCATGACTTGCACAGCAAGCACTTTACCAACTGAGCCATCTCTCCCCATTTGAGGGCCATGCTTTATGTCAGCATGTTAACCGCTTTGAGAAGGCCAGCTCCAAGGAAGGCTGGACGGCTTCATTTTCATCCATAGTTCTCCGGGCTGTATGAATGAGACTAAACTACTTCTGTGGCCATTGGCAAAGGCTACCAGAATGCAGGGTACACAATGGAGAGGACCACGGGAAGTTCAGAAGGATGTTGTAAAGCACGTGCTTGAAGACTTGGCACTGAAGGCCTACCTGGAAGGATGAGAGGAGAGGACGATGACATTGCCCAGGGTGGGGGTGGGGCGCAGTCAGAGGCAGGATGCACAACCAGATGTGCATCTAGTTGGTAATACGTGATTTGGAAAAGGTTGTGGTAGAAGCCAGGTGGGCACAGGCCCGTGTGTAGCAGAGTGTGTGGTATCTGAAACTGCTCAGAAGTCCTGGTTGCGTTATGAATGAAGCATCAAAGCCTTGGCATTGACCTTCAAATAAAAGTGCCCGGACTTTGTTTTATAAACCCCTGTTTCCCCCCCCCCCCCACCAGCAGTTTGAGTCCGCACCACCTGCATGGTGTCTTAAAATACCACTTTGTATCCACTCCGTAGGAAATTCTGTTCCCAGACTGGAGGAGGAGAGGCTCTGGGCATGGCGATTTCTGAAAGCCCCTCGAAGTCATTCTGACTAAATTGCTAACTGTAAATGAATGCCAGAGAGGAGGAGGACCCTTGCTGGGTCCCCAGGGAAGGCTGACAGGTCAGAGCTGTGCCCCTGCTTCCCCAAAGTTGAAGTGCTGAGAGAACAGTCACAAATAAGCTGGGGCAGGATGGAGCCCCCACAGTGACATGAGTACCAGGAGGGCCTGCTGCAAGCAAGCACACACAGTAGAAAGTGGCTGAGGGTCCAGGCTTTGAGTTTGGCTGTGCCTCAGCTTGCTCTACCAGAATGTTACCACCTCTTGTCTTTGTAGACTCTGCAGGAGTGAATTCCCTCATGTTGCTGGAGTTTTTCCTTCCATAAGAACTAGGAACAGCAAGCTCTGTACGGCACCAGGGCAGAGTACGTTTTCACAGAGGAAGTCTTAAGACACAGGCGTGAAGTGAGGGCGCCTGTTTGCTGGCACAACGCGTTATTGCTTAAGTCATTTTCTCTCTGCTGTCTTTGCCTTGGAAAGATATGCCTCGTTCATCTAAAAAAGCAGTTGCTGTTTCTGAGCCTCTTTTTTCCTGTCAGCTCTGTGAGCCCAGGGTAAATCTGAGCTTCCCAGGTCATCCATGGAGAAATGGAAGACACTGGGTGACACAGCCTAACTCTCACTCAGTTCTTGCTCTAAACAGGCTTGTCAGTGGTCCCACCACGCCTTTTCTCTAAGACCCTCCTGGTGGTCTGCCCAGACCAGTGCATACCAGCTCAAACTCTAGTTTCTTTCTACATATTTGTTTTGGGCTAATGGTTTTCTGTTTGCTCACCCAGGCCACAGCTTTCTCCTTACCAAGAAAGAAAGCATGGTCCTGTGCCTGTTTCCCTCTAAGTACAGGACACCTGGGAGCTACTTCCTGTAAGCACGCAATGAGAGAGGGCCAGGGCAGAGAACAAGGAACAGCTTCAACTGTACTGGTGGGGCCACAGTAGGCCCATGGCCAGTATGTGATAAGTGCTTGCTTCCAGAAGATTCTTGCTCACTTCTGGGTTCCTCTTGTACCTGGATTTCCTTCCTTTCTCTACCAAGGGGATCGTCTCAACAACTCCACAATTGTCAGTGGGAGTGACAAGAGAAGAGGCAATTAGTCTGGATTTCTGGTCCCAGAGCCAAGGCATTATTTACCTTGACTAATTGTCCCTCTTCCACCACAGACATGAGCCTGTGGGATTTCACTAATAGCTTGGTCATAGGTTTGCCTTTGCCTCTCAGAAGCCTGCGGAAGTTCCTCCTCCAAGCCTTTGTGATTTAGTTATTAGATTATTTAACCCTCCCTGACCCCTGTACTAATTAAGCATGTGGTCTTCTGGAACATGGTACCCTTGTCTGTTGAGCCTGCTCTCAGGTGGCTTTTCAGTGGGAAGGGCAGGAGGCTAGGCATCGTTGCCAGTTATGGCAGCTCTGGTTTGGGCACATGGAGAACTGGCTGGGAGACTGGTATGTCATAATGCTACCTCTTTCTTAAGGTGTGCCCTTAATCTCCGAATCACTCTAGGACCTCCATCATAGTACTTTTCCACGTTTCTCCTCCTTCCTTCCTTCCATCCATCCCATTGTGATGGGTTCTAATGATCTGCTCAGCTCTCTCCACCCCTCTGTTCTCTTTGGTCCTAGCTGTTGTGAAATGCTTCATGACCACCAGCTTTTTAAAAAGCATTTTCCCCAACTCAATTCAAATCCCTATGTCAGCCTGAAGGTTCAGAATTTGGGTTCTAGAGTTCAGGCTTACATGAGTGAGTCCATATTTCCCCCCTTCCACACTCAGCTTTGCATTGCTGTACAAGGTGGAGTTTAAAGGGCCTTGGTGCCCTATCTGAAGTGGTGATGCTAAAAACCTCCCTGCCACCACGATGGATGGATGCAAAGCCCTCAGCACGGTGTCCTGTCCTAGCAGTGGAAGGCCCACAAAGATGACTGCTGTAGTTATAATTGCCACATACACTGGCCTCATCTTCCTTTCCTGACACTATGAGCAGTGTTGTAGCAACACATCTTAATGAAAGAAAAGCAAGTTGAGGCCAAGTTCAGTAGAGCCTAAAAGATAATACTCAGAGTGTAATCATGTGGGGTCTCCATGGAGCCCCACAATAACCACTGTTGGGGCTCCTCAAAGTCCTCGGAGATAGTGACTTAGGACACTTGACTCCTAACCTGACCTGTGGATTGGTTCTATGGAGGAGGTGCCTCTATTTAGGAAGCCCTTGGCTCCAATGATGACTCCCAGGAACTCAGCATAATACCGCCATAGCTATGGTAACCCTGCCCCAGTCTTTTCCCAGCTGTCACCCAATAGTCCACTGACAGAGATGAACTGCCAATGTAAGTTCAGTGACTCCATGACACACTGTCCAAACATCAGGGACCCCTCCCTTGGCCTCACTTCTGCCTGCTAGCCTTGGCTGTCATTGAGCTCCTGCCTGTATGCCAGGGCTGCTGGAGCAGATGTTGCTTGAACTCAGGTCTTCTTTCATCTTCACAGATGGGCAGGGATGAGTCACAGACCTACTGAACCTTCAACCCAGAATCTAAATCCACAACATGTGCCTCCTTCCCTGGAGCATGGCCCCTGATTTGACTTTACCCCACTTTCCTCCCCAAACCTTTTTCTATGGTTCTGAGCTCCTCTTTCAGCCCTTCAACTCTTTATTCATTTCTCCCTCCCCTCACCCTTTCTTTCTTAGATCCGTTCCTCAAAAAATCTTGGAATGAGTCCCAGGTCCACATAATGCCAGATCATTTTTGACAGTGAAGTGGCAGGAATGAGAATGTCCTATAGGCTAATATATTTGGATACTTGGTCCTCAGTTGGTGGGACTGTTGGGAAGGATAAGTTAAGTGTGTCTGAGGTTTTAAAAGCCCATGCCATTGCCACTGACACTTAGCAGTCTCCCTCCCTCCCTCCCTCCCCCTTCTCTGTGTGTGTGTGTCATATCTCTCTCATTTCTCTCTCTTCTTCTTCCTCTTCCTCCTCCTTGTTCTTCTTATCCTTCTCTCTGTGTCTCTCTCCTCCTCTTCCTTCTTCTTCTTCTCTCTCTCTCTTTCTTTCTCTCTCTCTCTCTGTCTCTCCCCCCTCCCCTCCCCTCGCCATCTCCCCCCTCGCCTCCTCCCCCCTCGCCTCTTGCCTCCTCCCCCTCTCTCTTACCTCTTTCCTCTTCCTCCTCCTTCCCCTCTCCTCCACCCCCCCCCGTAATATCTCAAATTGTGAGCTCTCTGCTACTCTCCCACCTGCCCACCTGCCCACCTGCCACCATGCACTCTGCCATAAATGGACTCAATCTCTGAAACCCTAAGCCCCAAATAAACTCTCTTCTACCAGTTCAGTTGGTCATGGTGTCTTACTACAGCAATAGAAAAGCAGCTAGGACATCCAAGTCCAATGGGCATTTACGTCACTGTCAATTGTGATAGTTAAGCTGTACTTGTGCTTGACAGGTCTAGCCTGCTTGCTTGATCTTCATAATAAAAATAACCTAGAGAATCCAGGACAGAATAGCACACTTGTCGCAAGTACGTGTTGTGGTGGCCTTTGCTGTGGCTAGAGTTTCTGCTATGCCTTTCTCATTGTGGGACCACTCTCTGCCTTAGCTTCTTCATTTGTAGATGAAGTATTTCAATGGTTTCAAGAGCATGTTTATTGGGAGGGTTGTGTTATGAGTTGATGGTGAACACTTAGGATGGCATTTGGCACATAGACGATGTTCTGATGACATCAGTCCTCAGGGTGCCCTGAAATCTGCCTTTCCCCTCCTAAAGGACCCACAGTGAACAATCCTCCATCCCACAGGAATGTCTTCTGAGGGCTCACAGTAGGCAGCCTGCTTCCCATGGTGCCAGCTCCACTGCGCTCTTTCAGTTTTGTGCTCTCCTGCTGGCGACAGCAGCAGGCTCCTAGAGAGAGAGCTGAAAAGCTTTCCTTGGTTGGTAGAAGTATGTGATTCTATTTCAGCTCCAGTACCAAGGCTCAAACAGTCAGTGAGGGTTAAATGGCTAAGGGGGATGCAGATGTTCAGGGGCCTGTCATGGCTGGGGTTTACCAGTCTCTTTGTCTGGACTACTCCTTGCTTGAAAGACTGGCTTTTATGGCTAATTAAGGCCTCGTTTCCAAGAAAGGGTATGGAAGGTGGGGCTGAAGCTGTGAAAAGGGAGTCAGATTTTGATAGCTCCAAGTTGTTGCAATAAAATTGTGGATGGGAGGAAGAATGTAGGAGGAAGAAAGCGGAACTCAGGAAGCTGTCATTTCTGGAAGCCAATCACCTTGGCCACAAAGAAAAAAGGTATCCCAGACCTTCCTTCAGTCCAGTGATTCTTGAACTTAATGATTTTCACATCTAATTCAAGGAGAAATTAGTCTTTAGGCATTAAGACATGCAGGAAGACTCCTGTCTTAACAAGGAGCCCTTCCTGCAGAATGGAATGAAGTCCTGGATAATTAAAGCCTTGCAGAAGTACAGAATTGGCCTAGTGACTGAAGTTGTCTTTGCAGAATCAGGACCCTTCCTACCCCCAAACAGATCATGAAGATTATGATGAAGTTTAAGGCGATGTCGGGGTCTAAAGGGATGTGATGATTTGATTCAAATCCTTATCAGTGCCATTTTGGAGCCAGATACACTTGGCTGTCAGAGGCTCCTGGTGGTGTGATCCAGGGAACGTGCGAAGCTTTTCATTCTTCCAGACTTGCACTAGGTAGAGGCGACACTCCAGCTGAGGAAAACATGCCCACAGTGAAAGCATAGTGGAGAAGCCATCTACCTGGATTGTCCCAGCCATGCCACTTCATTGCTGGTGGCACTTCCAGAATCTAGATGTCAATCCTTCTGAAAGAGCACAGCGACTAAGGGACAGTTGTGTCTACCACTGAGCAACAGCAGCCAGGACTTCCCTGTTCATATTCACCCATTCCAAGGAGGTGCTGTGATCACACAGTGTGATCCATACTGCTCTCTCTGCACTGTGTGGCTATAACCTACCAGAACCTTATCCTGGCTACACGATAGCCTCGTGCTTGGCACACACTGTCTCAGATTTGCCTTGGTTCATCAACAGTGATTGACCATGATGGAGTCTTAATACCCAAGACACCTTTGCTGGTGAAGAACAAATCACCCTCTGTGTATGCCCGTTGTGTTCATTTTCTGTATTTGTTAAGCTGCATCTTAAACACTGCAGAGTCAACAGTTCTCTGAGTATTTGTACAATATTTAAAAACAATATGGATTTAACAAAGGAAAGTTTCTTAACATTTAAACACAGATTTTAAAAGCAAACACTCCTAGGCATTTATTTGAAATGATACTTCTAAAAAGTCAGATTGCCATAAATGTTTAAAGGCCTGTAAAATATACACACAGCATGCCCATAAAGACCAGGAAACCCTTTTAGCACAGTGTACAGGCATGAACTCCAAGGACTTGAAGCTGTCTGTTCATTGTCTTTGTTCATACCCTTTGTAAACTTTTGGCTTTAATGTGTGTGTGTGTTTGTTTGTGTGTGTGTGTGTGTGTGTGTGTGTGTGTGTGTGTGTGTGTGCGCATGCACTTTCAGTTAACTCTAACAACACTACCTTCCTAAAGCCTCAGAAACACATATAGAACAGCCCAGGCCACCAATACTGGTTATTGTCTTTATGCCTTCGGGCGTGAGATCCAGGACCCAGCCCACAGTAATCCTGAGCTCCCAGTCATCTGATCTGGCCCAGTGCTGTAACTAAACCTTTAAACCCTCCTCCTCTCTGGAGAGTTTCACTTTGGCAACTTGATATCTTTCCCAGAGATGATAAATTTTAAGGTTTGTATGTCTGCCAGTCCCTAGCCTATTCTTCTGTCACTTTGATGCATGGAGCTTGTCTGTTAGCGTTATTAAAAACTTATGTGTCTCCTATTATTATTTTATTCTAATTAGATGGGCCATTTAGAGGTTTTGTCTCCTAGGAGATGCAGTTGTGCCTGGGTAATTAGCTCTCTTCTTTAGGACAGCTGGCTAATTCATCACCTTGGAGTGCAGGGTTAGGCTCTCAGCCCACCTGTTTATTTTATGTGGCCACAGACACTTACTGGGCTTTTCTAATATTTAATCCAACTCCATATGAGTCTGTGTCTGCTCTTTTCCATGTGCACAAAAAGAAACAAGTGCCCCCTGTCACCAGGTCTCATTTTAGTTAGTAACAGGAGTATAGCAAAAGAGTAATGCGCCCCCTCCCCTCTTGAGACAGGAGCTCATGTAGCTCAGGCTGGCCCCATGTTACACAGCTGAGAAGAATCTTGAATTCTGATGATCCTCCTGCTTCTACCTCCCAGGGCTGAGATTACCAGCATGTGCCACCACACCTGTTTCCTGCAGCCCTGGAGACCAAACCCTAGGCTATGTGCATGCAAGGCAAGGCCACTCTACAACTGAGCGACATTCTCAGCCAGCCCCAAGTCCAATGACAAGCACACCACTTGGACGGTGTTTGCAGTAACCTACATTTCACCTCCTTATATATTTTTCGAAAATTATGTACAGTTTACATAAGACTTATCTTCAGATTACTTGAAATCAATTTTACTTGTCTTAACACATAGCATTTGATGAATCAGCTGTATTTGGTTAATTATTTTGTAAATACCACTGACTTCCATCTGTGTAAGATCTCCACCCACAGACCTAACCAACAGCTAATTGAAGCATACTCCATGGGAAAACTGTATCTCTACTGAACAAGTACAAATTTCGTCCTTATCATGATCCCCTTACACAGTGTGCTCTAGCAACTTCTCCTACAACATTTATCTCGTACTTGGTGTAAGTAGTTTAGAGGTGACTTAAGGTCATCTGAGAGAATGAGCATGGATTACAGCCAGCTCATATACAGTTCTATACAATAGAATTGAGCATGTATAGATTTTGGTAGCCAGCAGAGACACCAAAATAAATAAAGGGCTGAGGAGATGGTTCATTGGGTAAAAGTGCTTGTCAGGAAAGTGTGAGGACCCTTGTTTGAATCCACAGAACCTACATACAAACAGGCTGAACAACACAAGTGTCTAACATCAGGGAGATGGGAGGCAGAGACAGGAGAATTCCCAGCACCTCTGTGGGCCAGCTAACCTGACATAGGTGGTAGGAAGACAGTGAAGAGATGTCTTTGTCCCAAAGCGAAAGACAAGGACTGACACTCAAGGCTATCCTCCGACCTCCATACACATGCCTTAGTACACATGCACCTGCATACACACACACACACACACACACACACACAGACACACAGACACACACACAGACACACACACACACACACACACACACACACACACACGCACAAATAATAATAAATAAAGTAAAGGTGTCAATGCTGAAGAGACAAGACTGTTCTAGAGCCATCCAGGTTATATCATCAAAGCATAAATGAGGAAAGCTGGTTGAAGACCATGTGCCAAGGGTTCTAATTGCTGAAAACCCAAGCAGAGTACTTACTTTCAAAGTATCTCCAATTGTTAAAAGATAGCCATGTAAGAGGAACTTTTAGTGGCTCAGGAAACCATACTGTAAGGAAAATAGAGAGAATTAAATAAGATGGAACATGCAACCTTCCACACGACCGCCAGGCCCTCCTCAGATATAACATGGGGCATAAGCTTCAGAGTGTGTGTGACCAAAGCCGACTATTATGGATTCTTAAGAACCTGCGGCTGTCTGGGAGCCTCTTCCAGGTGCGGTTGGACAATGAGGAAAGCCCACCTGGGAGTCAGGGAATGTGTGCTAAAAGCAGACAATAGATGCATTACAGTAGATGAAGGCTTAACATAAGACGTGGATGCAGCAGAGACAAGAACAATCTGGAGATGGGGATGGAGGGAGGGGAGGGCAACCTGGAACCATCCCAGCAACGTGAAGTAGACCAAAAGCCCTAGGACCAGACTATAAGCCAGAGACTCTCTGCTGTGGCTCTTCCTACTATGGATTTTTGAGCAGAAAAAAAAAAAATCTAATCTGATCCCACTAGTTACTAGGTATGGTGTGATCAAATCAAGGTTGATAGCTCACACCCCCATGGGATGCTCCAGCCCTGCAGGTGAGAGCTGAGCAGGGGGCTGGGGAGGGGAGGACCAGATTTACTCCTACCTATTTGTAAGGATGAGAACTTAAACCTTAAACATACTCTCTCAGCATGCATCTAGGGCATAGTTCTAAATCTTGACCATATAGTGGGCACATTGACATATGCCTAAATATTTTTGATATATAAAATAAAAATTTTGATGTATATGTTATAGGTTCCCTTTTGAAAACAAAATCCAAAAATGATTTCATTTTGGAGTGGAGTGGGGGACAAATCAAAACAAAAACAAAAACGAAAACCTTTGTAATTGCTTAAAAGATACCTGACTTGAACCCCTGAAGTTGTAGTGTAGAAGTCAGGTACAGTAGCCTATTTTAGTAGAATATGGCTTAATGTGCAAGATGTTGGTATGTGTTCTAAAGATGGAGTTTTCAGTTACAAATGACCTACAAGATATAGAGTCTTGGCTGAGCCACCCGGTGCCGCTCTGCTTGGTATTGTTTAAAGAATGCATCAAGGAGGAGTCAAAGGAGATCTAAAAGTGGGCACTCAACATGTATGACCTTGACCTTGTTTTCTGTCATTCCCCACAGTGATCCCCAAGGTCACCAAGCATCTGCTCTCAAACCCTGTGTTCACCTGCATCGTCCTGGCTGCTTGCATGGAGATTGCTGTTGTGGCTGGCTTTGCTGCCTTCCTGGGCAAGTACCTGGAACAGCAGTTTAACCTCACCACTTCCTCTGCCAACCAGCTGCTCGGTGAGTGGGTCTCATTACCTTCCTGGTGTGTCAGCGTACTCGAAGAATGTGTGGTGGTCCCAAGAGAGTACAGGACTAAGTCAGGCCAATAGCAGTGGTCTGTGAGCTTTCTACACAAAGAATTTCAGAGTGAGATTTTCATACTTGAGGCAATTATTTAAAACATATTATGGGGCCAGTGAGATGGTTCATCAGGGAAAGTATTTTTGCTCAAGGCTGATGACCAAGTTCAATACCCAGAACCCACAGTTAGAGGAGAGAATCAACTCCTAAAATTGCCCTCTGACCACTTGGGAACAATAATAATAAAATAAAAAACAAAGCATATTATAATAAAGAACAAAAATATGTAATATATGTACAAAGCATTGAGAAAGGTCAGGAAGGAAAATGGGAAATTTTGAAGCACATATGAGGGAAGAAAGCAACTAAATACATTTTAAAAGAGTAGTAAATTTTCATTAGGCAATGAGAATTATCTTAACAGCATAAAAACCCACACTTCACAAACACAGACTTAGAAGATATATTCATGTGCCAGGGAGATGGTTCAGTAGGTAAAGCATTTGCTGCATATGCCTCATAATTTAACTCAATCCCTGGAACTCACATGGATGTGGAAGAAGACAGTCAGCCCCACAAAGTTGTCCTCTGCTCCCAAAATACAATGAAGTACTCCCCCCTATATACATATGGAATAATATTTTAAAAATAAAGTTAAGAAGATATGCCCATGCTGATGCCCTTGCTCATGGCAGGCATAACTAATGAATCACAGAAGTCATGCCCATGCTGATGCCCTTGCCCATGGCAGGCATAACTAATGGATCACATAATTTTTCCAAGGTGAGGCAAGGCTTTATAGTTCTTCTCACCAGGCATCTATTTCTAATCGTTTTAAGTTGAGCTAAGAAAACCAATCTGCCCCCATGAAAAGCAGCATTGCTGAGGCAGGGTGCACAATGTGTTCACACAGTGTATCTTAGACCGCTCTTAATGTAAAAGGAATTTATTTTTCACTCTTTGTATGACCAACAGGCTGCATTAGTTGAGTTGACCATCTCAGAAGTTGACTAGCCAGTGGTGAGAAGAAAACAATTGAGGAGGACGGAAGAGTCCACCATGATGAGTTCTGATTTAAACTTTCTGGAAATGGAGTATAACTGATGACGTCCTGCATTCAGTAGAGGGCTTAGTTAATAGTATAGAATTTTAGGAGACTAAAGACAGAATTCGATTTCTAAACAGTGAAACAGAAGGGAGTTGCCGAAACGAGAGGGAACCTGAGGGGACAGCCCTTGATGAGAGCTCAGCTGTCCCTCTGAAAGGGCAGAGGAGGGCCATGCAATTAAGGTTGCTGGGTGCAATGCATGGCCAGGTGGCAGGGAGACCTCCAACCCCTAGACTTCATCTTCCTTGTCAAGAGGGAATCATAATGTTTGCTGGAAAGAATAGGAGGGTGCTGTGTTCTTATCTCACCTGCTAACATCTCCTGGGGCGGGGCTGGGGCTATGGCTGTGCAGTTAACAGCGCTTGCTGCTTTTGCAGAAGACCTGGGTTTGATGCTTAGTACCCATATGGTGGCTCATAGCCATCCATAACTCAAATTCAAAGGAATATATCACCCTTTTCTGACCTCCAGACACCTGCATGCTTAAAATAAAAAATAATAATAAATAATAATAGATAATGAATAATAAATAAATGATAAATAATACACAATAAAAATAAAAACAAAATGGTTTGATTGGTAAAGTCCCTGCTGCATAAGTATAAAACTGTGAGCACCTACTTAAAAGCCTGCCAAGGCAGTGTGCATGTCTTGGGGAAGAGGAGACAGCCCTCCAGAGTTCACTAGCCACCCAGTCTAGACAATTGGTAAACTCTGAGTTCAGTGAGCTATTCCATCTCAAAAAATAGTGTGGAGGGGCTTAAGAGATGACTCCATAGGCAAGAGCATTGGCTGGTCTTTCAGAGGACCCAGGATAAATTCCCATTGCCCATGTGGTAGCTCAAAACTGCCAAAAACTCTCATTTCATGTGATTCAGTGATTTCTTCTGGCCTGTGGACATCAGGTGTATACACACGGTGCACAAGCATACATACAGGCAAAATGCCCTTATACATAAAATGACACAATTTTAAATGAAGTGAGGATCCATAGATAAAGGCACCTGACTTCAGCCTCCACATATCCATGTACAGCTGTGCATACACACACACACACACACACACACACACACACACACACACACACACAGAGAGAGAGAGAGAGAGAGAGAGAGAGAGAGAGAGAGAGAGAGAGAGAGAGAGAGAGAGAGGAGAGAGAGAGAGAGAGAGAGAGAGAGAGAGAGAGAGAGGCAGACAGAGATAGACATATACCTTTGCTTCACAAAATGGCCAATAAAAGCAAAGGGTACTGGCCTGCACGAGGGATGAGGGAAATGCACATTGAATCCTCAAGGGGGCGCTATGACTCACTGACCAGATGATAGCATTAAGTGCTGGGAAGGCTGAGGAGCAACTGGAACCCACGCTGCAGTGGGACTGCACAGTGGAGCCTCTGCTTTGGGCAGGTTTTGCAGCACCCATTAAAGCTCAGCGTATGCCTGTGCTACAATCCATCAGTTCCGTTTCTGGGCACTTATCCAACAGAATCGAGTGTTTAGGTCCACTCATTTACATATGCATACATAACAACGTTCAGAGCAGCTTTATGCATAATTATCTCAAACTGGAACTAACCCAAATGTCTGTCTACAGCAGAATGGGTAAATAAACTATAGACTGTTCATTCTATACCACACGGCTAAAGAAAGGACCAATTCTCACACAGGCTTCCATGTGAATAGATATGAGTTGAAAAGATTTCACACACAGAGAGAATATATTTATAGAACTTTTTAAAAAATATATATGAATTGCCAATTAAGGAAAAAGAAGCCAGTTGTCCTTGAAGGTTACAACTATGGGGAGGTACACAAGAACCTCCTCTACAGCTGCAAGTGTTTATGTGTGTGCATGCAGGCATGCCTCTGTGTGTGTGTGTATGTGTGTGTGTATGTGTGTGTGTTTTGTGCATGCATGCATGTCTGTGTAGGAGTGTGTGTGTGTTGTGCACGTATGCTTGTGTAGGGGTATGTGTGTGTGTATGTGTGTGTGTGTGTGTGTTGTGCATGTATATACAGATATACATCACATACGTGCATGTGGAGGCCAGAGATCAACAGCAGATAGACAGCTGCTTCTTTAGTCCCTCTCCACCTTAGTTTTTGATGCAGAGTCTCTGTCACACTGAACCTGCTGGCCAGGATGCTACTTGGCTCCTCCTGTCTCCCTACAACCCAGCTCTGGGGTTCCAGATGTGTGCCTTTATTCTTGCCGCTTAGGAAAGTGCCAAGGTTCATGCACTTCCAAAGCACCAAGCATCTGGAATTCGTCTAAACTTGATTTGAGTGCTGGTCATGGGGGTGTCTGCATATTGGAAACATCACCAGGGTGGTCTGTGTGTGTCCCATAGGGTAGAGCATCTCAGCTCTCATCCTGAACATCATAGCATGCCACAGCTTCCTCTCCCTGGAAACTGTTTTGGTTTTGTTTTTGTTTTTTTCCACCAGTCATTCTTGCCATACATTTTTTGGTAAGGATCAGTAAAATGCAATTAGTTTTTTAACATCTGCAGGACAAAGGAGAAAGAAAATGCCTCTCTGTAATAGAAGCTATAGTCTTTGTTGTTGCTAAGATCTGGGGCTTGGACCTCCAGCACCCCAGGGTTTATCTCCCACCTCCTGGTTTCTCTTCTGCTGCATCTTCTGTTTCAATTGTGCTTGCACAGTTGCTTCGTCAGGGCCAGGTCCTATTTTAGAAGAAATGCCTAAGCTTTTTTTTTTTATCGACAAACAAATCAATAGTCTCCAGGGCAGAAGGTCAGAAAAACAATTCTACTGCCTAGCATCTGTTTGTTTCCCAGTGATTCCTGCTTGTTAGAGTGCTTAACAAGGTGGGAAGGAAAAAGAGGGTGGGGCTTCTTCACGTTCTCTGGGCAGGCAGGCAGCAAGCATCCCTTGTCCCTACGCCTAGCTCATGGCATAGATCCAGTCAGTGTGTACTCGGGAGAGCTCACTGCAGGAGGAGCTGGCAGGGTGAAGTAGGGGAGGCTAATGTTGGGAGATGCTCTCAGAATGGCCCCTGCACTCCAAGAAGTTGGTGTGCATGCAGTTATCCCAATCTGTGCATCCAAGGTTATGGGCCATCCACAGAGTCATCAACAGATGGGTCAGAGCTCAGAGAAGAAGAGTGTAGGCCATCCAGGGGCTGGTGACATTGATTTATGAGTGCAGATTAAAAGGGGTCATTTTGCATAAGTTAGTCTGATGAGGATGACGCTTTGTTCCTGAGAAGTTCTGACAATGGCCAGGGGTGTTAAGGACATGTACACACATCAGGGAGGAAGGGAAGGGGAAGCTAATAGTGACTGGGAGAAAAGGTGCTGAAAAAAAAAAATTTCCGTTGTTGCCATGGTTACCATCATCTGCCAGGGGACACCCCCACTGTCTCAACTAGAAAATGAAACAAAGCCCAGGATTTTCTCTGGGAGTGGGGATATTGTCACCAAGGCTTATTCACACAGAACCAGCCTGCTCACAGATTCATTCATTCTAAAACGGGTGCCTGGATGCCATTCGGTGCAGGGTGCTGTGGGCTGGACTGAATGGGCAGAGAAAGCCATGGAAACAGGGTATAACAGGACACTGTTACAGAACCCAGAGCTCCTCGATTCCAGCTAGTCTAGCTAGACAACTTGACATGAGTATCCTGTCTTTCCTCCCAAGTGTGTGATTACAGGGGGCGCACCACCTGCCCAGCTATTACCTGGCATCTAAGATCCCAACTCTGGTCCTCGCCCTTGGATGCACTGCAGGTGTTTTATCCACTGATTTATCTTAAGTCCCCTTTCCATGTGGGTGGGGATGAGGAAGACTCCTAGAAGAGAGGAAGATCAGCCAAGGGAAGACAAGCAAAAGCATCCTAGGAGTAGACCCATTGCATACGCAAAGACTACAGCACCTTGGGCATCTAGACTTTTCGATGAAAAACTGGGTATTGGGAGTGGCCAGTGATGTGGCCTCGGGATGGAAGCACACAGAACAAGGTCATGGTGTCCACATTCATATCAAAGGCTAGAAACTAAGCCCAGATGTCTGGAGTGGGCAGTGACACACAGGTCCATGACTGTTTTAACCACAGCCAGGGTAGTGTCTTGGCAAACTAAGCCTTCCAAATTATATTTTCTTACCTTAATATCAAAAATTAATTTGCATTCCCTCAGCACATACCAGCTGGTTGATGTAGTCGATTGACCTGGGGGTTGCTTGATTGGCAGGGAGAAGGCTGCCCAGACTGGAAAATTAGCCATGCATAATCTATCTACAGGGAGGATAAATGACACTCAGTAATTTAAAGCCAGCCGTAGATGAAATGAATCAGAACAGAGCCGCAGCGAACAGAGACTGGAATAGTGAAGTCTTTTGGTTCTTGGACAACGCCCTGGGTCCCTGGGAATACTGGAGAACAGGTTTCAGGCCTGCTGCCTTGAAGATATCTCTGTGTGTAAGAAAGAGGAGGCTGTGTATACTCACCAAGTTGTTCACCAAGTACTGCATAACATAGTGATTTGATTGACACTGCTTCCTGAGGCGTAGCAGAACTGTCTAAGTAGGTCTTTCACGGACTCGTGAGCCCTGCAACCTTTGGGTTAAAGAGCCTTGGAACCTACCAGGAAACTTGCTGCATTAGAAAAGGAAGAGAAAATTCTTGGATAGTGTGTGTGTGCGCACGCACGCCTATGTGTGTGTGTTGCATGTATGTTCACATATGTTAAGCTTGTGTATGTCTGCAAGTGTGAGGGCATGAGGGCATGTGCATTCATATTATATAAATGTGTATCTGTCTGCAGCTGAAGTGTGTGGGCCTGTGTGTATAAGCATGGTATCGGTGTCAGGGTTCACCTCAGTTGCTCTCCACCTCATCTTTTGAGGCAGAGTCTCTTGCTGAGCTTGGAGCTTTGCTAGGTTTTCCTAGTCTAGCTAGTATGGCTTGCCCCCAGGATCCCATCTCTTCCTCTGGGGTGCTGAGACCCAGGTGACCCGCCAAGCCTGCTTGGCATGTGTGTGGCATCTAGGGATCTGAACCCCAGTCGCCATGCTTGCATGGCTGTTGCTTTACCTACTGAACCCTCTCCCCAGCTAAAAACTCTTCAGATGATCTGAAGTCCCCTTTCCCAGTCACTGCAGAAATGCACAGAGATAGTCACGTGACAAGGTGCTTAAGGATCTGGGTTCTACACACAGAGCCCAAATAAAACAACAAACAAGCCAAAGAGAGATAGTGTCTCAAAACCAGGTACCTGAGAAATGATACCCACAGTTATCCTCTGGCTTCTACATGGCACAGGCACGTATACGCACATGTATCTAAACATATTCACACATACACAGTTAACAGAGAAGTTGAACTTGGTGGGATATGCCCTGAATCCCAACACTTGAGTAGCTGAGGTAAAGGGATTGCCAAGTGTTTTGAGTCTAGCCTGGTCTACAGAATAACATCAAAACACACAGACACATACACACACACACATACACACACACACACACACACACACACACACACGAAAAAAAAAAAGAAAGAAAAAGAAAAGCAAAGAAAGAAATCCTAATTCAGAGACCATATCATTGCTCCCTAATATTTAATCTCCTGGAATTCACCCCTTGATCCCCAGCTTTCTAGATTCATCTCTTGGCTGGACCCACATTAGTACTTACATACATCCTCTTAGATGGCACCAGGTCCAATGGGCACTTTGGCTCACAGTAACTGCCTTTTTCCAAATCTGTCTCCCTTTGTTATCTGGAAATTCCCTGAGGACAGAAATAAGACCCCATGTGAAGACTGTAGAGTCATGTGAAGTCACAGGAACCATTGAGGCCCACCAGCCCCTCTTCCACTTAAATCACATCCCACTGCTCTGCTCTTTCAGGGATGACAGCAATCCCCTGTGCCTGCCTGGGCATCTTCCTGGGTGGCCTTTTGGTGAAGAAGCTGAGCCTGTCTGCTCTGGGGGCCATTCGGATGGCCATGCTGGTCAACCTGGTGTCCACAGCCTGCTACGTCTCCTTCCTCTTCCTGGGCTGTGACACAGGCCCTGTGGCTGGGGTCACTGTTCGCTATGGAAACAAGTAAGTACCTAAACTCTTACCTTGACCCTGCCCAGGGACACCTTCACTGTGGATCTGAAGAGCTCACTCAGCCCTGCACAGGGCCACCTAGACTCCACCACTGGCAGATAGAGCCATCTCGGTCTCTGGTGATCCAGAGAGGGGGAGGCCAAAAGGCCTTAGCATCCTACTTGCAGTTGGAAGAGTCAGCCTGTCCTCTGGGTGCCGAGCTATTCTCCTCCACTGCAGGAGAACCCCAGAACAGAGCAGTCATTCATTTTCCAGTCCACCTGCTTTTTCCAACATCTGACTTCAGGAATGATGTGAAGATGGAAAATAAAAACAAACCTCATTTCAAAATTCAGTTTAAAATAAAAGACAGACTCGATTTCAGTAATTCCAACTACATGAGTCAGAAGCTTCCATCAAGCCCATGTAGTCATTACCAGGTCGCGGCCCATGGTGAGCATGTTTAAGTGGTAGGGGAAGGAAGCGATAGAAGCAAGTGATGAGAGAAGGCAGGAGGAGCAGGAACCAGCCAGTTGCTATGGGATCTCTTCTCTTATGCCCTGGTTATTATCCCAGACTATGGACCACAGTCTCTATAGCAATTTCCCTTTAAATAAATTATGAGATTTATCATCTCTACATCCCAATATCTATTTTCCTCACGGGACTCTGAGACCACCCTGAGCTGTGGAGTATAGTGTAGACATAGATACTGTGGCTACACTGAAGGTTACACAGCCAGTCTCCTCCTCCAGGCAGGCTGCTGGGATACAAGAAATCCTGGAGTCTGGGTAGAACTGGACTCTTCTGCCATCCCTAGAGAGTGAGCAGGAGTCACAGCAGTGGCAGCTTCTCAGACTCAGGCGCCCTCCAGGCAGCCCCCAGTTTCTCACACACAGAATACCCTTCAGCTTGTTCTTGGCTCTGAACAGCAGCCCTCACTGTGGACTGCTTAGCTCACAACAGTAAATTGCAGTGATTAGAAGCACATGTGCAGGGTCCCACTACTGTGACATTATGCTGTGAAAAATGAAAAATAAATAAAGTTCAAGGCCTATGGTCACACTGCCCAGCTCTAACTCATGCTCAACACTCAGGCCCCACAAACATTGGGACAAATTTCCCTTTGGATAAAGTGTGTGGGATTATACTGAGAACAAACAAAGTGTTACATAGAATCCCTTCAACAGAGTATGACAGAAACAGCCAGGTGTCCCCATGCCACCAATCAGGAAGTACTCCAAGCCTTAGGTCAGAGCAGGAAATGGGTCTGCTGAAGTCACTTCCTTCTTCTGGTGCTGTAGACTGGGCTCCTACCCCTGGGTGTCTCTAACCAGTGTGTTCTTGGTAACTGTGTCTTTGTAGTGGAGAGGCAAACACCCTAGCTAGCTGGCATTCATGATATGTCTTCAGATACTGAACCAATCAGAGGCTTGAAGCCAGGCTGGACATCCTGTATGCAGAAGAGGGAAAAACAAATCGCAGAGGGCAGGTGTCCAGTAGTGCAGGAGTAATTGGGGATAGGGGGCCTTCCCAGCCATCTAGAAAAGTGTCCTGGGAGTAATAACACTAAGGTGAGCCCCAGCCACCTTCAGCTTAAAGGGCACATGGTTACAAACTGCAAAAAGGATCTTCTTCCTCACTTTGAAGGAAGTCAGAAGGCCACACAGCCAGGTCCCCAACTCAGCACTGCTTCATGGAGTGCAGTCTAGGCTCTGGGCAGTATCCCTGGACAGGCGCTTGCAGGTGAGCCAGGCATAAGATGGGAAGAATAGAAGAGGCCTGCTAAGTAAGCACGCTGAACAAGGGCACCATGAAGCCCATCACATCAAAGTGATGTCCCACCACGATGGCCCTTCTTCTAATGAGTCCCTGTAACCCCTTCTTTTCCAGCTCAGCACATGGCTCGGCCCTTGACCCCTACTCTCAGTGCAACAACAACTGTGAATGCCAGACCGATTCCTTCACTCCAGTGTGTGGGGCCGATGGCATCACCTACCTGTCAGCCTGCTTCGCCGGCTGCAATAGCACGGTAATTGCAAACCTTGGGATGCAGGGGTGAGGGTAGGACCCAGGCAACCACAGCTGCTCACAGTCCAGTCAAGGGCCAGGGTGGGCAGTCTCCTCTTGTAGCCACGCTGTGGCTACATCTGGAAGGTAACAGGCCAAGACAATACCTTACACCTTTGGTGAGTCAAATGGGCTCCTAAGACACTTCATGGAGCAGCTGAAAGTCAAAATTAAAGGGAACTATGTATGTGCAGCTGGAGAAATGGCTGTGGAACGAGGCACTCACAAAAGGTGGCAGGGAATAAGGCTGTGTACCGTAGTGAGCTACCCACCACAGGATTCTGTAGAAATGAAAAGATGGGAATGGCCTGAGGCTTGCCTCACCCCTGCTCAACTCTCAACTCTCTTGGCCTCTTTCTTCCCAATTAAATGGCCACCACCTCTTCTCTCTTCCTACCATGCTTTTGTGTTTTTTTTCTCTTCTCCTTAACATGAATTTTTAAGTTGGCTGCCAGCCTTTCTTCTTCACGTTCTCTGGGTGAACATCTGGTGCCACGTGACCTGCTACGCAGCCCTGTTGCTCCCACCTCCCAGGTTCCTTTTCCTGTACCACATTGCCACTGCCCCAGCGCGTGCCCCTTCTCTTGGTTAGACCTGCGCTGTAATCACCTCACTAGTCTTCCTGTAGGGCGCTGATCCCAGTTCACACGTCTTCAACTCACATCTCTCTCCAGCTGTCTTCTTCAACTCACATCTCCAGCTGTCTTCTTTCCTCCAGATGGCTGTTCCGCCTTCTCTCTACAGTTTTCTTTCTGTATTTTTCTCTTCAGTTGGATACTTCCTATTGACCCTTCCATTCCCCTTTCCAATGCCTGCTACTCTGAAATGATCCCTTATTTCTCCCTTCGGAGTTCTTGCCTTTGAGTCTCTGGGCACCTGTTCATTCCTGGCTGTATTTGTCTCTTTCACTGTAGCAATCTTGTAAAACTGTCTGTCTTTCATCTTTGGGTATCTTGCACTAGGGAGACGATTGCCCCCAGAAGTACTTCATAATTTCTCATACAATGCACTGATGGGAAGGAAAAGATAATTGCCACGGGGGCTGCTCTCAGGGAAGTAATTCACCCATTTATTTCCTCTCTGCCTTGCCTCCTGCATCTTAAAGAGCAGCAGTTCCCTGAAAGAAAGAAAGAAAAAATGAATCATTTGTTTTCATTTTCAAAGATTTCATTTTTGCTTGCTTTTAAGATTTAGATTCCTGGCCAGTTATTAACATCTTCTATAAGGAAAATAAATCACTGCCGATTGGGGGCTGGGAGGACCCGATTTTATAAACTAGATGATAAAGCCATTTCTTTATGTGAGTGGAAGTAAATATTAAAAGGGGGTTGGGACCGGGAGAGTGGTTCAGATAAAAACACAAGCTATTATTCTCATAAGAACAACCTCATTGACATTTCAATATCCAGACAGTTCTGTTAACAGTTCGCCTCAGCCATTGCGCTGTGCTGAAAACTTAAGTGACTCAGAGTAGCCGTGTCCTGAGACCAAACAGGCCTTTATTCTAGGGGCGCACTGACCCAAACCTGAAGAGCCTGGATTTCCTCTGATCTTGGACGCATCAGAGATGTGCTGAGTAACAGCCTCTCTGAGCCTGTGCGTGCACTTGGGGCTGCTGAAGCTGAAGAGCTATGGGATGTCATGGTAGGACAGCAGGTGAGGGCTGACTCCAGGCCATCATAGTCATTCCTCAGACACCTGTTCTCCAGTCTGTGACGTGCCTACTGGGATGCTTATTGGGTTGCACTCCGACCCCACTAAGGCAATTCTCTGGGTGTCCCTGGCTTCTTCCTGCTGTCACGGAAAGGACTTGGAGATAGAGTCCTGTTCATCCTAAATGGGGCTCTTGGAGTAGTTCAGCCCTTTAAAAAAAAAAAAAAAAAAAAAAAAAAGAAAAAAAAAAAAAAAGCTGTTGTAGCCCTTATAGGAGGTTCAGGCTGAGAGCCTGGTTCTGGCCAGGTAATGGGTCTTTTCTGCTTCGCTTGTGGAGTGTGACAGCTTGGCCTTGAGTCAAAAGGAATCTCCGGCTGACGTCCAAAAGTGAGCAAAAGGCAATCTGAGTCTTTAAAATCTCCGCGGCAGTATTTTGAAGACATGCCAAACAAAGGCTTCTATTCCTGGTGTGGGACTGTCTTCCCTCTCTCATCTCCCTTCTCTCTCTCTCTCTCTCTCTCTCTCTCTCTCTCTCTCTCTCTCTCTCTCTCTCTCTCTCTCTTTCTCTCTCTCTCTCTCTCTCTCTTTCTCTCTCTCTCTCTCTCTCTCTCTCTCTCTCTCTCTCTCTCTCTCTCTCTCTAGCTCTCTCTCTCTCTCTCTAGCTCTCTTTCCTTCTGGTCTCTAGATACTCTGTACAACTCTTCCCCACCTGCAGGCCCCTGCCTTTCCTATTTCCATGGCTTATTTTCTTCCCTAGAGAGCAGGCTGTCCCAGTGTGGGCTCAGCCCTTCCCGGTGAGTTTCCTTGGTCGTTCTGCTGCTTTCTATATCCCTGCCTGTACTATTCCATGCAACCCCGCGTTAGCTTACCAGGATCCCACAGTAGAATGTGGTGAAATTCCGAGGCTCTCTGAGCCAAACCCAGAACCTTCCTCTGCATTCTGCCGCCCATTTTCAAGATGCCTACTTACATGAAACTATCTTCCTGCACACAGCCCAGTCTCAATACACTTAGCCTTCATGTCTGCCCTAGCCGCCTCTCCAGCCTTAATCTCCTATCTCTTTCCATTTCCTAGGGAAACTCTCCCGACAGCCGAGCTCTCCATTGCTGTGTATGTGAGTCCTGCCTTGCCTACCCACCAGGGCTCACCCTCTCTTTGCCCTTTCCTTGCTCCTATAGAGCTGTCTTCTATCTCAGCACTATTTCAAGACAAAATGCATGCCCTTCCAACCTCCACCAGTCCTATTCTCACCTGGCAAGGTTCAAAGCCCGTCTCTTCTAGTAGCTCATTTACTTAGGCATCTCTGTCCTTCACCAGGATGCTGTGTTGTAGACCTTGGCCCCCTCAGTGCCAGATAGAGCTCTGGGTAAAGGCCCAGACTTCTTAAATGTCCCTGGATGCTAAATCAGGTGACTGCAGAGGGTAACACTCCTGGGCAGCAGCTGGCAACCACGTAGACAGGATGGTTCTAATCTAAAGTTGCACCTTTATCCTTATTCAGGTCTCACCGTGTGTGTGTGTGTGTGTGTGTGTGTGTGTGTGTGTGTGTGTGTGTGTGTGTGTGTGTGTGTACATCTCAATGATCTGATTGTATGTGTGTATATATATAAGTCAACCAATCAGATCATTGAGATGCTAGTGAAGCCCAGTAAGCATCAGCTATCCTTATCTTTATTGTCTTCTTTGGGGTTTTTTTGTTTGCTTGTTTCTAATTTTCCTTTCACTTCTCAAGTGATAACAGTGGAACTTCCTAGCCCACATTTGCTGTTGCATTTCTAAATCTTGTCATTGCCTGTGGTGAGGAGGAATGACAAAAAGATGAAGTTAATTTTATCAGCCGCCTTTGGTGTGAATACATTGCTCAGGTGTTTGCATACCTTTCACTTTCAGAAGTAGTTATTCAAGCAGAAAGTATGTATGTATGCTGGAAGTGATGTCCCTCTCTGATGGCCTGAATAATTGATTCAAGGTGGGGAAACAGCCTGTATTAGCCACCGATAGGTTAAAAGTCAGCAAGCTGAGCTCAGCAGTTTGTAGGATATAAACCACAGATGACTGATCTACACCCATCCAAGCCATACAACATTTACCAAGCGCTGTATGAGCAAAACATCCAGTGGGGTCTCAGCAAGGAGAAGGATTTCTTGTGGGGCATGCTGGGAATTGGTGATTCCACCTTGGAGGCCTCAATCCAGTGGGAACTTTTTACAATAGAGGGTCTGAGTCCTCCCTACTCAGAGATTCTTTCTTCCTTATTTTTGGCATGTGATTTTTAACCTCTCAGGCATTCTTAGTACGTGACTAGGGTCAGAAACTACTGTGCTTAACAGACTGTTTCTCCATCTTGGCCTTGCAGATATTTTGAGGTAGACAATTCTTGCTCCCTAGGAGCTGTCCTGTGCACCATGGGATGCTAAGCCACATTCTTGAGCCCCAAGTTAATCTGACAACCATAGATGTCCTTAGAAATGGCCAGGGGTCCCTGGGGACACTACATCCCTGGAAGGGATGAGGCATGTTGTGAGACCTCCAGCCTCTGAGCTGCTAGATGCCCCGTCTTCCTCACGTGCCGGAAGTGCCCTGATGCCTCTGCAGCCCAAGCAGCTGATGCATGCTAATGAGGCATGCGCACCCTAAGGATGCATTTCTGGTGGCCTAGGCCAGATTAAACTGAGCTTTTAGCTTGGAGGTTGTATATATGGGTTTAGTTTGGGCCTCTGTGAGGACACTAGAATACAGCCAACAGGTGTTCTGCAGCCAAGATGCAGCTTGCTTTTTTCATTGTTCACTGTGGAGCCACAGTCCTCACCAATGGCCACCCTCATGCCTTAGATACTTTTACTTCTGTGTATTGCTCTGTCTGGCGCCACAGACTTCAACTGGGAAAGCCTCTCCTATAGCATAGTCCAGATCCCAACACTGATTTAACCGTCCATGCTCCTCGCAGCAAGGGCTTCTCAGAAAGACCTTGAGAACACTCAAATAAAGCCCGACTACAGTTTTTATCAGCTGTGATGCCTGCTGCTATATCTCAGGCCCCGTGCTGGGCATCACGGAAATGAATCAGGCCCAGGGTCTGTGTTTTCCTTAAAATCCACTATGGTGTTTTCTAGGAGGTTGTACAAGAAAGTACCAAAGAGCAATACTCAGTCCAGCTTTACAGTTCAGCTAAGTAGAAAGAACACACCAGAAAATAAGAGGTCATGAAAGAAAAATCTTCCAGTAAATAAAAGCAAAGAAAAAAAACCAAATATACATGGCATTTTTTGTCTTATTGCTTAGTTCTGATTCTCACTTTCGGGGGCATTATTTGAGGTGGGTTTGTTTGAAAGAGAGAGAAAAAAAAGCATAAAATGGAGTGGATAGGCAGTTGGCAAGTTTCTGGACAGAGTTAGGGGAGGGGAAAACATGATCAAAATGTTAATTATTTAATAAATACATAATAAATAAAATTTAATCATAAACATATTTAAGTAGCATAAATTAATGAAAAAAAGAGGCCATACATTTGAAGGAGAGCAAGGAGAGGTTTATGAGAGGGCTTGGAAGGAAGAAAGGGAAGGGAGAAATGACATAATTATGCTATAATCTCACAAGATAAATCATTTTAAAAATAAAAAATTGGACACTGGGAAGGAAGTTGAGTCATACAAGCCTGGGGATCCGAATTTGATATCCCAGAATCCAAGTAAACAGTGGAGCATGGCAGTGTGTGCCTACAGTTGCAGTGCTAGGGAAGCTGTTCATCCTGAGAGTCGCCAGAAAAACCAACTCCACCATTTTGAGCCAAATTTAAAGCAGGTTTTATTAAATATTAAAGACTGACCAAGAGATGGACTTTGGTCAGGACCATTCCTGGAATCTCACACCTTAGAATGGCCTCAAGCCACCTGTTGTGGGGGCTTATAAGGACAAAGGTATAGGCCACTGTACTTTCCCATGAGGCCTTGGTATTTTTCAAGAATACAATTCCCAGGATCCCAGGAAGTTACCTGGTTCCTGTGCAGGTGGGGCTTAAAGGTTAATTTTGAGCATTACAAAAGTGAGAGCAGAGACAGGAGGATGCGTAAAGAGCCAAATTGGTGAACTTAAGATTCAGTGATAGGGTTGGAGAGATGGCTCAGAGGTTAAGAGCACTGGCTGCTCTTCCAAAGGCTCTGAGTTCAATCCCTAGCAACCACATGGTGGCTCACAACCATCTATAATGAAATCTGGTGCCCTCTTCTGGTGTGCAGGTGTACATGCAGGCAAGAACACCTTGTACATAATCAATAAATAAATCTTGGGAAAAAAATGATTCAGTGAGAGACCCTGATTCAAAACCATAAGGCAAGTTGAGAGTGACTGAGTGAGACTGTCAGTGTTGACTTGTATATACACATAAATGTGCCTATACAAACACAAAGAAAAGGCTAGATGGATATATAAGCAGTTCCTTGTATCCACAGATGACTAACTCTGACTAGGAATTAAAAATAATGGTTTTGGGTTTTTTTGTCAATATCTTTCACATTTTTTGCGCGTTTTGGAATTGTCCCAAATGTGTTGCGCGTTGCCTTTTCAATAAGGAAAACTGTATTTTTAAATTCCAATGTTAAAAGGTTAAAGAAAAATATACTTAAATAATATAAGAAAGTAGCTAAGTAGACCACTTTGTGGCCTTGTGAGGTTACACCCCTAGGGTAGAAATTAGCTCTATGTGAGACTAGCTAGAAGGAGGACCTATGCTTTTATCCCTGGGCAGGCCTTTGTCCTGAGGCTGCAGGCATTTGCCTAATGGGCAAGCCTCCTGGAAGACCACCCCTGCATAGGTGTCCCAGGGGTACACTAGGGGTGTGTGCCAATAAGAAAGTACTTTCTTAACTTGCACAAGGCTTGGGCACTACATAATAATATATTTTAAATAGTAATAATAAATGCATTTATATGTTTAAAGTGGTATGGCAGGATTTGACATCTGGAGACAGAATACAAGAGGGAGAGACACAGGGTCTGGGATTCACTTGAAGCTACAGTCACGTCCTCCCATTCCAGTGCCGTCCTCTGTGTCCCACATGTGGCAGTAGATTCAGGGTGGACCTCCCTGCTCCCCAAAGAGCAGCCCTTTGGCTGCCCCCCAGCAGGAGGGAAGTCCGTCCTGTTGCAACAGTCCCTACTGCCGGTGCTCCATGGGAAGGGTGCAGGGATATGGGGAGGGGTCTTGCCTTCACTGTGGCATTTTTCTTCCAGGCCATTATCTTTCAGTTACTGACATTGCAGGGAAAGGAGGGGCAGTGTCTTTATTCCTGCAGTTTTTCAACCATCTCTGCTGGGAGGTCACTGGGGTTCTTCATAATGAGGAATGAGCTCTTTGCCTGGAAACACCAACTTAGGTTTAGCTCCTGGTGTCCTAATAATGAAGAGGCAAAGGACCAGTGACAGGGACGTTTCTCTGAGAATGACAGCCATCTCCCTGTGCCTGATTCCTTCATGACTCGCTGAAGCCCTAACACATTCCATTGCTGCTTATTGTTCCTTTTTCTTTTTCTTTTTCTTTTTTTGTACTTGACACTGTACCACCTCATTATTATTTAAAATTGTAATAATTAATAAATTAATTTTATTTTAATGAAAGTCTCCCAGGAGGAATCAGGAGGGAGCTTGCCTTATGTTCACACTCATGCCGGAAAAATTTCTCCCTCCTGAACCAGAAATTAGGGAACAATCACGTCTTCCCAGTGTCTTGATGCCTCCCGAGTGACGAGTGACGAGGCTGGCCTCTCAGGTTTTACTGCAAGGCTTTGCCATCAATGACATCATCCCTCCCACACCACTCCCCTGACAAAAGTAGTCTGTCAACCTGGGGATCCGTTTCTTCTGTCCCCTTCGTAAGAAATGACCCATCAGTTCTGAGTGATGAGAGGAACAAAACAGAGGCAACTTCATTTGCCAAGATTTGTAAAACACGGCTGATGAGTGTCTTGTTCTTGTAGGATGAGCTGTCAAAATAGCTTGCTTGCCATTTCCTTCATCTGCTTAAAAAAAAAAAAAAAAAAAAAAAAAAAGAAATCCAAGACCCAGGGAATAATTGTTCTGCGTTTATGGTCTCCAGCTTTTGTTGTGATTATTTGTTCCTGCCGTGCATGTGATAGAAGCATTTCTCAGTTGAAGTCAGTGGTGGTACAAAGAATCACGTTGCAACTTGGAGACGTGGGCTGATGCATATTCATTGATTGTTTCTTTTGTTTGTGACTGGTATGGAGTTCTTAATTTTTAAAATAGATAATGCATTTACAAGTTTTAAAATCAGCATGTAGAAAGACCAGCCGTGAGACTTCTTCTCTCCCTCTTTGTCCTCTCTTCACCCACTTCTCAGCCTGCCAATAAATAGACCATGACGTCATTGGTGCAGACATGCAGTTGAATGTCCCTTATCTAAAACTCCTTTATGGTAATTTTGGGTTTAGGGTTCTTACAGAGGTTATAATATTTGCATATGTATCATGAGATAGTAGTAAAATTTGACCAAGAGAGATGCTTTCTGGTCTGGAGAGATGGCACGATGGATAAAAGCATTGACTACACAAGCATGGAGACCTGTACTTGAATGCCCAGAGCACACATAGACACAGTGAAGCAATGCACATGCCTGTAGCCCTAACACCATGACACACAGAGACAGCTGAACCACTGACGTTTAGTGACCTGCCAGGCTTGCAAAAGCAGCTAGGCTTAGGTTCCGTAAGAGACTTCATCTCAAGGTATTAAAGCACAGAGTGGTAGATCGGGACACCCGATGTTCTCCTCTGACTAATGTATGCACATGCATACATACACACACGTACCATATTTTGGTTGTAGCTTGTCCCACGAAGTCAAGTGAATAACATGACTCAGGGAGTCATGTCAAAGCTCAAAGCATTTTAGATTTTTGGCATTCTGTAGCTCCCATTTTCACATATTCGTACGAATTTTCAGTGTGCCTAGAAGACTCTGCTCTGTTCCCATGTTTTAGATTTTTAGCAAAGGGTTCTTCCTGGGCCTCTTTCCAGCATATAAAAGAAAAGTACTTTCTTACCGCTGTATGGGCTTCTATCATGTTGACCTGATAGAGTCTATTAAACCAGAAACAGTTAAATATTCAGATAGCCATCAGTCCTTGCAAGCCACGGTTGGCTTGTGTTATTCATCTGTCACTTTGGGCCTGAGCAAGCCTATCTGCCAGGTAAGTTCTTGTGAAATTTGCAAGCCAGCTCCCTTCTGTCATCTTGTTCAACAAGCTTATCAGGCCCTCTCATTATCCACATGAGGGATGGCGGGATGCTTTAATGACGAGAAATCTAGATCCTGATCCCTCACTTTGTGACAGCAGACAGGGAATGCAACTCTCTGGGGACAACAGGGACTATATTCCTTGCCAGAAAAATCATACAGTGTGTAAGACATTGCCTTGAAATAGGGGTAAAATCCCAACCCTCATTGGGCAAAAGAGCGTACACCTGCAATCCAGTGCTTGGGAAGAGGAAAGGAAACTACATAGTGAGTTTGAGGTTAGCCTAGGGTACTTGAAAGAAAGACACAGGGAGAGATGGGAGGGGAGAAGTGGAGGAAAACAGGGAGGGAAGAGGAGGAATCAGCCCCTAGCCAGATTGAAAGGCATGAATGAACTGGGAATCTAAAACACTTTCTTACTACCACAACGGGACCTAGCAGAGAAACACACCCATCTGTTCTCACTCTGATGACCAGGGCTTCTCACCTCTTCTCCTTCTGAACATTTTCCATATGAGTTAGACCCAGTGGATTCTTGTATAACTCCTTTTGGAAGGATCCCATCCATTTCCAGCTTTGCATCTTGAATGCCAGTAAGAGAGCATCCTCCCTGGTCCTGTGCTGCTTCCCAGCATCCCTTTCTGTACACAGCCTGTGGCTGCCTCCCTCATTCTATTCAGGGTGCTATAGTCAAATGCCATAGACAGAGGGGACTTATAAACTACAGTAACCTGTTATAATTCTGTAAGCTGGGAGGTCCAAGATCAAGACACTGGCAGGTTTCTGCATAGTGAGGGCCCAGTTCCTGGTTCCCAAATGGCATCTTGTCTGTGACTCCTCATGTAACTAAGGAAATATGGCGCCTCTCTGGGTTCTCGTCTTTTAAGCCATTCCTATGGGCTCTACCCTCATAACTTCATCACCTCCCTGCAGTGGCTTCATCCCCTTCTCGGTGGTTAGGTTTGAATATGCAAATTTAGAGAGGACACAAATATCCGCATTTATCCTTGGCCCCATCTGCATTTCCCCCTCCCCTGCCCTAGCTCTGCTCCCTGCCTGTCTCTGTTCCCCTTGCCTAGAGACAGGCCTTAGAGCATCAGACAGTCTGCTCATGGTAGGTCAGATGGGTAGATGTTTAGCTCATAGGGGAGGGGAAGTTATTGACTCTCTGCCCTTTGTGGTTCCTAGTTGGGATGGATGCCTCCAGCAAAGGACATCTTAACAAGAACAGAGAGGGGTATTCACACCACGTGCCTTTGATTACATGGGAGCTACCCAGGAAAATGAGTGAATCGCACAGAAGCATCTCTGAATCTAGACTTAAGTGAGGAAGGCCGGTGATGGGGAAGTGACCAGAGAAAGTATGGCTAGCAAAGGATTAATTATTTAGATCTAAGTTGGTTAACACCTTCTCTATTGCCTCCTCTTCCTAGTACAGAAAGGAGATGCCTCTACAGATGGAGATTTTGAACCAGGGCAGTGATGTGTGCCTGTAGTAGTCCTGGCTGCTCAGCAACTAAGGTTGTAGTATCATCATTAGAGCCCAAAGGCCTGAAGCCAGTCTGAGCAACAAAGCAAGACTTCATGTCTCATTAAGTACAAGATTTCCTTCATACCACCGGGTCTCACACACATGATTTCCATACCTGCAGTTTCAGGGACCTGCAGATGATCAGAGGGATTGTATCTGTACTAAATCTGTCCAGAAATTGTTATGTCATATTCCCTAAGCGATGCAGTGAAATGGCTGTGTTCACAGTATCGCACTGCATAAGATGTAAAGTCATCTAAAGATGGTTGTATGTGTACAGAAGGAGGTGCATAGGTACCAAACCATTTTTATCCGGGATGCAGGCATCTGTAGACGCTGGCATCTATCTGTATGGTGTCCTGAAGCCCACTATCCTGGGATATGAAGGAACCACTGACTGTAAATCTCTGTTTAAAAACTGGTGAGGTCTATTGTTGTCCCAGCTTCTCCTGTGTCTGTAAATGTCTTCAAATGATCAGCTCAAAATAGTCCTTGTGCCAAAGTGGCATACTTTGGGGGGGGGGGGTAGTAAGTTCTGATCTCCTGTGAGTTTTAGCTTCCACATCACCCCGTGTTTCTTTCATGCTAGAGAGGGACCTCTGCAAGCAGCTCCCAGCCTTAGAAGGGAACATGTGCCAAGCAGGCACCACAGGTTCAACTTGACAACTCAACATGCCTGAGTTGGATACATATCAAGTATCCAAGGGGGATGTGGACTAGAGGAGAGTCATGAACAGATAGGGAAATATGGGGTGAGAAGGGAAGGACGGGCAGCCCATAGCCATGAGTTGTTCCTGCCTATTAGCGTGTGAAAGGGGAGGCAATGCCAAGCAAGGTGGCCAGGATGTAGCCAGGAAAAATGGAGAACCCAAAGAATGGAGCCATGGGAGACGGGGAGCAAGCAGAGCCACTGTGAGGGGAGAATGGATGAGGGACTAAGGATGTGGGTGCCAGTGTGGAACTTCATGAGCTCTGATCCATACAACTGGAGAGAGAAGCCAGTTAGAATGACATGAGAGCAGTGCCAATAAGGAGATCTGGGCACTGGGTATCAGCAGCTGGAGAAGTTTGTCTATGACTTCAATGTCTGTGCCAATACACACTTCTCTGGGCAGAGGGTAGGATGGCGTGGTGAGCTTTAGCTGGAGAGAAGTCCAGCTTCCTGGTTAATCTGGCCACCTTGTGTGTTCTGAAACTGGCTTCTGGGTCTCGTCTACCACCCTGAAGCATCCTGCAAGGAAGTGCTTGCGCAAGTGTCCCGGGACATTCTTGACTTACAGTGCCCATATCCTCTTGGAGGACAGGTTTAGGTCAGGGTTCAGAGGGTCAATGGGAGGAGAAGAGGAGCCGCTCAGCTTGAGGCCGAGTAAAGGGATGTGGTGTCTATGTTAGGCGTCGTGGAAAAGCCAGGTAAAATCTCCAGGTATAGGGTTTGGATGGGAGTGGGAAGGGTGTCTGGCCTTAGGACCTGGGAATTGTCATAGACACCCAGGTATGTAACAGGACCATTTACACAGATGCCTACCCTGGGCACATGGGCCATCTGCCCCACACAGCCATGCAGGGCAGCCCTACCCATGAAGCTATCTCCTATGGGACAAGATACTCCATATCTGTACTATATGTGGTAAGAGAAAGGGATAGCACAGAGGAAGAGGAGAGGAACAAGTGTGGAGAGAGAAGGGCAGAAGAGGAGAACCACAGGCTTTATAGAGAGTTTGCCTGACCCTTCAGGAGTGTTTACCTGCTGGGCATGCGCTCAGAAAGCCAATCAGCTCTGGAAAGGAAGGCAATGAATCATTTATGATTGTTTTCGCTTTGTATTCATTAAAGGCCTCTGCACTACTATTAGCGAACCTTAATTGGCTTGGCACTCTGAACAGCCTCCTCCAGCCCCTGCTCCTCCCTCTGCGACCAGAAATTCCTGGAGCAAGCTAGGAAGCTTGCAGGAGAGTGTGAGAGCAAACCTTGCTTGCGAGCAGGGGCTGCCGATCCAGAGCCCCTCAGAAGATCACATGGAATGTAGTCGCTTTTCTTTCTCCTCTCCGATCATGTATTAATACACGTATCCCATCAGGCTTTTGTTCTGGTCCCTGTGAGCTATTGTCAGCTGCCTGGGATCTCTTAGCTCCCTTTGCTTTCTCAGCCACTGGACAAGTTTTCCATCAGCTTCCACCCATCGGGGTCTCCCAGGCACAATGGCTTCACGCATGACAGCGTGCGTCCTTTGTTCTCAGTGCCATGCCAGGCACTGAACCAGCAACAGTATGTGGGTTACCTGATTTACTTCTTTTAATACACTTCGGTGTAATTATAACTGCATAAAGGGAAGACAAATTGGCAAGTAATTGCGATGTTAATTTGGCAATGTTTTATCATATTGTGGAAGCACAATTTCCTCTCTAATTGTATTGGGGGGACACATTTATCTACAGTGCAGCTTATTGAAGGATTCTTGAGAATGGAGATGAAATACACAGGAGACAGGAACTTCACCCCTCCTCCCCATAAATATTACTTCATTTGCATGTGTTTTTGCAGCCTCCTTAAAAAGCTAACTCGTTTATTCAGGCCCAATTAATGGAATGCCATAGAATGTATAATTAGGTTGTGACAGCATAGCTGATGGATTGCCTTGGGTGTGGAAACCAGAGATACCACCACCACTACCACCCTACCCCTCCACCCCCACTCCCACCCCCACCCCAGTTTAAATGCCTGAACCTTCCCTTTCAGAACCTCACAGGCTGTGCGTGCCTCACCACCGTCCCCTCTGAGAATGCCACCGTGGTTCCAGGAAAATGTCCCAGTCCTGGGTGCCAAGAGGCCTTCCTAACCTTCCTCTGTGTGATGTGTGTATGCAGCTTGATCGGGGCTATGGCCCAAACACCCTCTGTCATCATCCTCATCAGGTAAGCTGCCCACTGAGCCCCAAGTACGTGAGAGTCAGCCTGGCCTAGTCCCTTTCACCTGGCACACACCTGCAGGGCTCCTGAGCCTCAGACCTATGCAAGGCGAGATGGAGCTGCATCCAGGAGTAAGGCTGCTCTGGGCTAAGAGGAATCAATTACAAGCCTTCCATCAGCTGGGACTTCATAACACAACAGGGCAGCAGTAGAAGGCCATTTTCATATGAATAACTATTTGGGTGACTTTGTTTAAAAGCGTTCTATACTGATCTTGTCGGGAGGCATAGTTGGTGAAATAAGATGAAAATAGTGGCCTGGGGCATGGCCTGGTTGGTGCACCTGCCTGACAAGCATGGGCTGAAGTTCATAGCCTATAATCCATATAACACCTGGACATAGAGCTTGCTTATGATCACCATGAAGTGAGATGGGAGGCTGAAAGAGGCAGATCCCTGCAAGCTTGCAGAACAGTTAGTCTAGCCTACTCAGGGAAGTTTTAGGCCAATGAGAGAGGAGTGGGGATGGGGGACGGAGACCGACCCTGTCTCAAAACTGAAAGCAGAAAACTCCTATGGAACAACATTGTAGGTTGTCCTCTGACCTCCACACACATGCTTATATGCACCCACATGAACACACACACACACACACACACACACACACACACACACACACACACACACACAAAATCACAAATGGCACTAAATTAGCCAAGTCATTATGTCCAAGCCTTGTCCTTCTGTCAGCCAGCCATATGCATGCCCTTAGATACGGTGTAGTCTCCCGGACTTGATTCTGGATATCTTACATAGATGCAGCACTAGTCCTGCTGTCTTCTGCCATAGTTTGGATGCTTCAAGTCATGTGTGCAAACCGCTCTAGAGACATGAGAGGTTAACCATGCCAAGGAGCTTGTGGCGCACAGGTAGCAATGGCTTTTGTATGAGTAAGTGGCTGCAGTGAGACTCCCAGATGCCCCTTGTCTCTGGCAAGCCGGCCTGGAGGTAGATGAAGTGCCTCCAAGATGAATCATTGCACAATATTAAGTTTCACCATTCACATTGCCATTGCTATCTTGGCTTGACTGGGGTCCCTGGAATAGCACTGACCTGTATCCCAGTTCCATCCAAGTCCCATAGAAAGGCTCCCCTCTCTTGATGCATAAGCAAAGCAGTTCAAGGACTGGGGATAGGAAACAGGGTGCTTGGAACCACCTTGATTCCTTGCAGAACACCAGCTGCTTTACCCAGCTTCCCTGTTCCTTGAGCCCTCCCTACCATATCTTCTCATCTTTACTAGCAACTGCCCTGAAAGTAGATTTATAGGAAGCACTTGTGTTGCCCAGATCATCCTTAGCAGCGGCTTATGGATGTGCAGAGGCATTAAGGCTGCAATAGCAAATTGCCATCTTATACTTAGGAAGTTCGACAAATTCATATCCAGTGCTTTTGAAGGCTGTGGTCAAACAAGTTGAGTCAGGTTTTTTTGTTGTTGTTGTTGTTGGTTTTGTTTTGTTTTTGTTGTTGTTGTTGTTGGTTTTTTTTTTTTTTTTTTTTTTTTTTTTTTTTTTTTTTTTTTTGCTGTGGCATTGAAAAGCCTATAAGTCCTTTCAGAAATGCAACACACCAGGGTGAGTCAAGAGCCATAAAAATATTCAGGCCTCTGCAGTAACCTAACCCCATTCCTGGCCATTTATCTCAAGAAAATACCTCTATACAAGGAAAAAAGAGCTCAATACAGACAGATTTTTTTTTATTACAACATTACCTATAATGGCAGGGACACCCGAATTGAAATACTGAGTTAAATTATGGAACTGCAGTTCAAAGGAATAATGAGAAACCTTAAGGGTGTAAGAAGTGTTTATGAAATGAGCCATTGAATTTAAAACTATACATGGAATGTGATTATATATAATATGCATATGAACAAAACCCATCAGGTTTCACGTATCAGTTTATGGTGGCTGTGTTATGAGCAGTTTATTTTTCATTAGAAGTTCTCCTGAAACCGTATTGTAATAGTCGCACACGGAAGTCACCAGGAAGCAGAAAGAGGGACCCTTGTCACCATTATTAGTGGCTGGTCCACTTCTTTCCCTCCCCATGAGTTCCCACAAAGGCCCAGCCTCTAGATTATAGGGGAGAACACTTTGGCTGTGGGAATTTTAGCTGTTTCCAAGCCTCAACTTGTAGTTTTGGGGGACCATGCTGCATTCCCTTTAAGTGGATCGAGAGCTTATAGTTGCAATGACCTGTGCTGACCACACACAGTGATGAACCCCTTTTCACCTGAAGGCACATGTTCATGTTTATATCGAAAGGGGGCCATGATGCGTCATTCCATCCTGTTCCCAGTCCAGCTCGCCATCACAGAAATTTTAGGCAAGAATTTAAATACCCCAGGCAAGCTGGCCATAGCAGATAATTACCAGCCTTTACCCTGGCCCAAATCAGTAGCCTCAATCTCATGCTGGTGAGAGGTTGTCAGTAGAAAAGCTAAAGGAAGTGAGGCTGGGGAAGGGACTCGCTTGATAAAAGTACTGACCTCATAAGCATGGCAACCGCAGTTCAAGTCTCAGGAGCCATGTAAAGATGTTGGGCATGGCGAGGCATACTTGCAATCCCAACAGTGGGGAAGTGGAAACAGAAGGATCCCCGGGGTTCACTGACCAGCCACCCTAAGCTAATTGATGCACTTCTGGCAAATGAGAGGCCTTGTCTCTATGGAGATGGATAATATTCGTAAGATTGACACTGAAGTTGTCTTCTGACCTCTACACACACAAATATGCATGTGTATATGTACACATCCATGTGTGTACGTGAGCACATACACACATACAGTATATTGACAAAAAAAGAACGCTGAGAAGCAAGCTGGAAAGCAGATGCTCATTTGGCTGATGTTAAGGCACAGCTCTGGGCTCTTGTCTAAGTTACTGTATTTGCACGCCTTCAAATATCCCCCTTTTGTGCATGAAGAAACTGGCCCAGTACCTGACTAAGCAGTATTCTCAAGGTCTCACAAGCAGTAAGTTCATGATGCTAAGCCCGCATCCCTGATCTGCCCTGGATCTTTAAATAGCATCCTGTGTGAGCCCACCGTGTCTTCATAACTAAGATCTGTGGTTCTTATGGGAACCAGTTTCTCTACAGGATATGAAGAAAGATCTTAGCACCTTCCTCATTTTGTTCCCAGTGACATGGTAGCTGAAAGGAAATCACATTTCAAGTGATAAATAGCCTAGCTCATTATGGCAGCATGTTTTCTTGATAAGGAGATTTGCCTATATTCATGTGTCCTTCAAGTTAAACCTTCAAATCAAAGTGCAAAAACTGTAGCCACAGAGAAGGAACAACACGAAGAGCTTGGCTTGTGTAACGTGCATCTTCCAGAGGGTGTTAGTTCTGCCCAGAGATGAAAATATCATGACCTAGAACTGGTACCTGCCTTCATCAGCCAGAGACCTGATCCCACTGCTCAATGGAGGTCATAACAGGTTGCATTAGGGGGTCACTCACCTGTACCACACTCTATAATTAAAGAGAAGTGTGCATTTCCCTAAGAGTAGTACTTTCTTGTTTTACTGACTTTTTTAAAATTTAGCAATGATCATAAAAACTACTCTTGCATCATCGTTTGCAGACTATTATGACAAAAATACCATAGATGTGGTAGTTTAGAAACAATAGGAATTTGTTTCTCATGGGTCTGGAGACTAGAAGTTGAAGATCAAGGCTAGGCTAACTGGCAAGGACCACTTCTAGGACATAGATTCACCCAAGTCCCAAGATGGTGAAGAGACAAAGAATCTTTCATTTATATATCTATTTATTGATTGATTGATTATTTTGCTAAGGGCACTAATCCATTCTTGCAGGCCCCACCTTCAGGGTCTAAGCTCCTCTCAAAAGTCCCACTATCACTTTAGGGGTTAGGCTTGAATGGGAACCTTTGAGGAAGACAGAATCAGTATATATAATAAACATGCAACTCATTTTGGTTTGATGGTTTGACCTGTTATAACAAAAAGGTATGCACACCAAGGCCCAACCTAGGTCATAGAAAACCAGATGACTGCCAATGACTTGATGAATAAATGACCTTGAGATCATTTACAAGTATTGCTCTAAGCTCAGCAACATTACTCAGTCAGTTAAGTGCCTATCGTATAAGTACAAGGACCTGAGGTTAGATCCCCAGGACCCACAGAGATGCTAGGTACAGTGGGTCCTGGGTAGCCATCATGCTAGGAAGGCAAAGGTAAGCAAGTCCTGGCACGTAGGTTCAGTGAAAGACTCTCAAAAATAAGATAGAGTGAGGCTGAGGAAGACATCTGACATTTACTTCTTGCCTACACATACATGCACACACTCACGCACACACACTCACACTCTACCCACCCAGTCAATAGACAGATTTACACCTGTTACATCACATAATCTACTAGTAACTTTGTTCCTAACCCTTATTTTATACAAGACCAAATCCTACACCCACACTGCATTGTGTAGGTCTGGTCTCTAATCTTCCAGCCACACTGAAATACTCCAGCATGTTTAAGTTTCAACCATAATGAACTGGTTCCATGGCTAAGACAAGCCTTTCAAGAAGTATAGTCATGCAGGTCCCTCTGTCCCATAAGGGAACACAGTAGCAACTGATAATAAGAGGTGACACTCTGAATAACCTGAAGCCCATGTGTATGTTGTCCAATCTCTTTCCCTCAGAGGCCTTCACCATAAAAGCACAGGTAGATATTGCCTGGGTGGTAAGTTAAAGACATCTGCCCAGCTTGCCAGCCACTTATGTATTCCTGCAGCCAGGCTGGGTGCTGGATATAAAGCTAGAGTTGAGGTCACACAATGCAAGTAATCCTTAGTGTTGGGGGGGGGGGGGAAGGCAAGTATTGAATAAATCCTAGCTATAAGTTTAAGAGGAATTATGGGGGATATTTGGGATGTGCTGTGTGGACCCACCTATCTAAAATCTCCCAAACCTGACTCTACTGTGACCCTCACTTCTAAAAAATGTTACACCCTGGAGAACATGTAATTAAGATGGTAAACTCGGGTCAGGATGACTGAGTTACTTCAAACCAAAGTCCAGTGGCTCTTAGAAGGAACCTTTCAAGATTACAAGGTACTAAAACTTGATGCCCCTGCCTGTGTCCCAGCTGCCCCATCTGGAATGCCAGTGAGTGAAAACCTGGTGGATTTTACAAAATGACACAAGGACATTCATGGTTCCAGCTGTTCTTCCATAATTTGCTGAGCTGGTGTTCCCGTAGGCGCACCCCCCCCCCCACCTATGGTGCTTCCTTCTTGGAACTAAGGCACAGGGTTCTAAGTATAGACTTCATGTAACAATTTACATCCAGTCTTTCTAGCTCAAGTTATTTAAAAAAAAAAAAAAACAACCACTTAATTCCTAAACTTATCTTGGTACCACAGTTGCAGCCAATTTTTAGACTTTTAGCAAGAAAAAAAACCTATTAGTCATTTTCTAAGGTAGGATCTGATGGACAGCGACAAATAACTCTGGGTCTGTTAATTAAAATGGGGTGATAAGAATCTTTTTCTCCCCTCCATCTCTCTTTATGTAGGACAGTCAGCCCTGAACTCAAGTCTTACGCGCTGGGAGTTCTTTTTCTCCTTCTCCGTTTGTTGGGTACGTATTGTCTCTTCATTCTCTCCATAATGAATTGGGTGTGTACTACCAGGTGAGTAAGGATGGGTGAAATTGTCCCAATTCCTGAATTTGCCTCTTTTCTTTTTCCTATCATGTTTATTTATTAGTGTCCTACTTTCATTCCTGTTGCAATGGCAAAGCACCCTGACACAAGCAATTTTAGGGGAGACAGAGTTTATTTTGCTCACAATTCCAGATTGTTGTTTGTCATTGCCAGAAGTCAAGGCTGCAGGGGCCTGAAGCAGCTGGCACATCCACCTTGTAGAGGAGAGAGAGAATGAATGTGTACATGCCTGTGTTAGGCTCCCTCATTTTCCCATTTGTATACTGTCAAGGACTCAAACCCCATGCAGTAGTGCAACTCACAATAAGTGGGTCTTCCTACCTCAAATAACACAGTCAAGACAGTCCCCACAGACATGCACATAGGCCAACCTCATCCAGACAGCCCTGTACTGAGACTCCTTTCTCGGGTGATTCTTGGTCTGTCACATTGAAATTTTAAAACTAACCATCACTTTAAATCTGAAATTTTTACTCCAAGATCAGACACTACCATTCTAGACCCCTCTGATGTCACAGGTGTCATGTATACCTACTCTGGTCCTCATGTCACCCTGAATTTTAATTAGCTACAGAGAAAATGAAGTAATACCAAATGGGAGGTAATTTTTAGTGGTACAATTTAGTACTAGTTTTCTTTCTGTTGCTGTACTAAATACCATGGCCAAAAGCAACCTGGGAGGAGGAAAGGGTTTATTCGGCTTAAATGGATCACAGTCTGTCATTGAGGGAACCTGAAGGCAGGAACTGAAGCAGAATTCATATAGGAACACTGTTGATTGTCTCCTTTGGTTTGCTTTCTTATTCAATGCATGGACACATAGGAGTCCTACAGTGGGCTGGGCCACCCACATCAATCATTAACCAAGAAAATGCCCCAGGACTTGCCTACAGGTCAACCTGATAGAAGCATTTTTTCGCAAGTAGTGTTCCCTCTTTCCGGATGACTCTAGCTTTTGTCAAGTTGACGTTAAGAAAGTCATGAACCACCTGAGCTATGCTTTCTTTCTGGGCTGCCTGTTGGAAGCAAAAGGCCACAAACCCATCCTCTTGCAGTCTTTCCAATATATTCATTTCAATTATTCAATTACTTTTATTTACCTTGACTCGTTTTATTTTAATACTCATCCAGTTATTCAAATATATTTATTTACCTTGGGTTTCCAACAGGTGCCCTGTCCCCACCTGTGTCATGCTCTTCTGCTTATGGCAAAGCTGAGATAAGAATAACTTGAATGACTTTACATGGAAACTGAGGGTAGAAAGGGAGGCAACTGTGGCCTGCACCTTAAGAGTAAACATAAAGCTCTCAGTGGAAGTATGTAATCATGGGTGAACACAAAGATCTAGAACTAAAAATTTGAGGTTTGCAAAAACAACTTACCAGCATCACAAATGTCCAACAGCAGGGAATTAGTTAAATCAGTGATGGTCTGTAATCCTAGTAGGAGGCATGTGCCTTTAAAGTTCTGGAAAGAAGAATGTTTATAGACTTGGAAAGGACTCATGTCATGTAGAGGGGACAATGGTGGCCTATTATCCAATATATTCAGATGATCATAAAGCGTGTGTGTGTGTGTGTGTGTGTGTGTGTGTGTGTGTGTGTGTGTGTATGGAAAAATATTGGGTACCAGACAGTTTTGAGTAATAAGAGTATATGTTTTCTAAACTGAAACCTTTGAATATCTACATTTATAATTCTGTTAGTTCCTATGTAATTGATAAACACCCAAAGAGAAGAAACCCATTCTTTATAAAGGAAACATACACCATAAGTTTCTCCCGCTGTAGTCTACAGTAATAATCAGTCCCCATCATCATCCCTGTTCCCTTTGAACCAGATGTCAGAACCTGGTCAGTCTGCATATGTTGATGCATGGGACATCTTTGTCTTGTGTGAAGATGTCCCAGATGAAAAACGTTAAGCTGTCTTTCAAATTAAAGCATACAGGCCTTTCTTGGAAGCTGTGATAGCTCAAAAATAATCAGATAGAATGATACTGATTTTTTGGTGTCACTGGAAGTGTAGATAGATGTATTATCGCATCCCACACCCTCAGCAGCTGAGCAGTTGGTGAGATAAATACACATGAAATACCAACAAGTCAGAGAGCCTCCTTTTGGAACATGGTAAAATCATTACACACATAGTGTTGCAACAAAATGACATTTGCTGATCACCTCCAGGGTTCTGAGCTCCCAGGCCATGCCAAGGCAGGTGACCATAGCCCTGACCTTGAGAGTTTGCCCATATCAGGGCTCAAAAGAAGGTGGAGGTAGAGTTGCTGTAGAGGTTTCTGCTTCTGTAAACTGCATTAAGAACTCTACACACAGCCTAAAGCATCAGGGCTAAGGAAATGTCTTGGCCAGTAAAGCACTTGACTCACAAGAATGAGGACCTGTGTTCAGATCTCCCAAGTCATATAGAAACTTAGGTGCCATTGGGCATGCCAGTGATCCCATGAAGAAGGTAAAGAAAGGTAGATCCCTGGAAAACCCATGTCAGCACCTAACCCAGTGGTTCTCAACCTGTGGGTCATGACTCCTTTTGGGGTTGAATGACCCTTTCACAGAGGTAGCCTATCAGATATTTTCATTATGATTCTTAACAGTAGTAAAATTACAGTTGTGAAGTAGCAATAAAAATAATATTGTGGTTGGGGTCAGCACAGTATTAAAGGGTTGCTATGTTAAGAAGGTTGCGAAGCACTGGACTTGCCTGTGTGGAAAAACTCAAGGCCAGTCAAACATCTCAAACAAGTCAAGACATCGCAAACAAAATTTGGAAAGTGCCTGAAGACCAGCATCCAATCCAATGGTAGGTAGAAATGATGGACATGAAGTACCAACAGGTTAGGCAAGCCTCCTTCTGGAAAGTGGAAGAACCACTCCACAGTTACACAACAAGTTGACCCTTCCGCAGCACCTCCTGTGTTCTGAGCTCACGGACCATGCGAGACACACACACACATATCTGCAAAGAGCCTGTCCTTCATAATAATCTTGATTGCACAAAATTTTAAAAGAATACGTTATTTCTGAAACTATAGGATAATTGGAGATTAAAAAAAAAAAAAAAAGCTGAAGGATCATAAGGTGATGCGTTAATCCCTCCCTGCTCTGTAGCCAACCCAGAATCTGTCTGTCAGCCTCAGGAATGGCAGGCACACACCATCAAGAGCAGGGATTTCTGTTTCTGTGATTGTAAGCCAGAGCAAGAGATAACTTTATTGTTATGGCCCATTAGACACATGCATATGCATAGATATAGCTGAAACAAAAATTTCATGGAAAAACACCTTTAATACGGATAACACATCCTGATATTTTCTATTCTACTGCATGCTTTTTGAAAAGTTGGTCATGACCCAGCATATTGATTCTATTGCCCATTATGGGTCACAAATCAGTTTGGAAAGCCCTGTGCTGAGAGGATATGACACTGTCTCATCTTTTAATTAAAAGCGGCTTAGGAGAGAAGTCTTGGCATCTGGCCTAATTCCATCTCCTCCAGCACCCAGTAAGATTAACGGCCATTATTGTTAATGCAAGGCCAATGAATAAATCAGACCTCATGACACTGCCAACCCTTGTGGTGCCCCATGTGGGTAATGAGAATACAATGGGGACATTCAAGTTGACTGTGACAAGATCTGTGATGGAGCCCATACCAGGCCAACAGTGACTTGGGGAAGGACCACCTAACTTTGCCTTGGGATTCAGGTATGATACCCTGAGCAGAGAATAAGTAAGGGCTATGAAGATGTACAGGAAGAAGAAAGAGTGCTTTAGATGGAAGGACCTACAAGGATAAGGCTTACAGGCTGCAGAGACCTCATTGAGGCAAGTGGGGCGAGGCAGGAGCAGCATCACATGGGGCTGGTAAAGGTAGAGAGCTAGGAACTTGATGAGAAAGGTCTCTTGCCCCTTGGGTAGCTTTGCACTCTATCTTTAAGGCAAGTAGAAGCTGCTAGTAGCCTTTACTACAGGAGGGGCAAAGTCCATTGTGTATTTCAGAAAGGGGTGCAGGCTAGGGACCGAATAAGGTACAGTCAATTGGAGTTGAGAGAAGGGTTTGCATTGAGATGGTGGTGCTAAAAATTAACGAGGAAGGACCTTCATGGCTTAGTCTCTGAACTGGCTTTCCACCTCTGCAAGTTTCAAATAGACAAAAGGGAAAGCACATTATATTTTTAATTTTCATTAAAATAAGAAGAGTGTCCATACTGAGAATGCCCACACTGGCTTTTCCTATCACTGCTTCTTAAGCAATAGTATAAAATACTTAATACAGTTATTTACATTGCATTGTGTGTCTCAGAATGGTTCGAAATATGCAGGAATATGGACTGGAGATAGGCAGATGGGGTAGGGGGAAGGTGAGGAGAATCATGAACCATGACTGGGCTGTCCTAGGGTGACAAAAGCAAGATTCTGTATTTTCATCATATATGGCTTTTGAGCACATGGAACATAGCTTGTAGGGGGTCTCCTTTATTTCACTTTTATTGCTTTTCATTTAAGTAGCAACATTTGTCCAGTGGCTTTCATAACTCAACAGGGGAAGGCAGGAGCACAAGGACCAAGGTCATCCATGTCTACACAGAAAGCCTGGGCTACGTGAGACCATCTTTAAAATATAGTGAGGCTAGTGACAGAAGTGAAGCTAACGTGACTGACGGTTGTGCCTGGGCTAACTAAAGAAGAGGTAAAATGGGAGGTCACAGAAAGTGGCACAGACATAAAGGAATCATAAAAAGTTGATGGGATGGGGCTATAGGAACTAGTGGTATGCAGTGAGCAGTGAGTGAAGACTTGGAAACCGTGACCTGAGCTGCTGTATCTAGCTTTAAAATCTCAGAGATGTTAAGACATGACAAAACCTGAAGCCCGGCTGACCAGAGAGAGAAACAGGGCAAACTGCTTAAGCATTGAGAGCAAGCTATTAAAAGGAAAGAGTGTGGTAACACGTATCCAGTTTGTGTCATCCAGGGCAGTGGCAGAAGTGGAGCAGAGAAAGAGGCCACAGAACTGGAAGAGGGTCAGTCAACTAAGAAAGAACTGGATGCTCCCTCAGCACAGTGCCAGAGTGTTGGATCCCTTCTCTTCCTGCTTCTTGCAAACTGATGATTGCTTTTCTGTCTGGGTTATAGGTCAACCATTCGTTCATGAGTCTGATCAAGAATCTCAGTCCTGGGGCTAGAGGTGCTGTGCAGTGGTAGAGCACTTCCTTGCAAGTATAAAGCCATAGGTTTGATTCCCCAGCCCTGCTAAAGCAAACAGCTGAAGCCCCTAAGGTCAACTTTCTGCCATGGATGTCACATCAACTGAGCATGTACCGAGGTCTTCTTGTAAGACATCCGCAAAGAATGTGAAGGGCCGGAGACACCATCCTGCCTTAAGGGCCTGAGAGTAGGGGTGAGGCAGGTGAGGGGAAGACTTACTGTGAGCAGAGATGTGGACCACCTTGAATTTCAAGGGGGAAAGGCTCCACCCAGCGATGGAGCAGAGCAGGTCTCAGGTGGACGCGTGGATTCACATTCGGTGGTGTGATGAAAGAAGATCAGCCTGGGAGCGAGGCTGGTAGGATGCAGGACAGCTGCTCAAGAGCATCAGGGTGTGGCTGGGGAGATGGTGCCTCATTTGGTAAAGTGCTTGTTGCACAAGTATAAGGACCTGAGTTGGGAATCCACAGAACCCACGGAAAAAGCTATGATCCCAAACCTGGGGAGGCAGAGATAGGAGGATCTCTGGTGTTTGCTAGCCAGCCAAGACAAATAGGTGGACTCCAGAGTCAATGAGAGACCTTATCTCAAAAATTAAGGTAGAAAACAGCTAATGAATCACACACACACACACATGCACGCACACACGCACGCACGCGCACACACACACGCTCACACGCACACACACACAGACACCATGTGAGACTATGCTGATCAAGACTTTAACAGGAGTCCTGAAAGGCCAGGACCAGTGATGGCTACAGAGTAGAGACAGTGTCTGTTAAACCACCTCCCTATCTCTGTAGCCACCTAAGTACATTGAGCAAAGAAGAAACAGAGACCAAGATGAAGTTGATGTTTAAGTTCGAGTCCCGGCATTCTCAGAAGCCCTGAAGGGACCAACAGAAAAGATGCAACCAACCAAAGGTCTCAAAGGCACTGAGAATAGGCTGGACTTGATCACGAAGTCTGCGCCCACCAGTCACCATGCTTGGCTTGACAGAACTGTCCTGCTAGGCAGACAACATTGGAAGGTTCTGTGCGCATGTGCATCTGCATATGCAGGTACATTCCTGCGCTGCCTGGCCTTGGAGCTTGTCTTTGAATCATGAATGACTCTAGAAAGGCATTTCTTAGAAACCTGATGCAGATCTTTGTGGGTTTGCTGGACTCTGGCCCCGAGCATAGTACGGGACAGAAGAGTATACAGGTGAGTGGAAATACACACATTAGTTCGTGCTTTATCAGAAAAAGTAAGCTCCATGCACTCAAGGACCCCATGTGGGCAGGAGCAAGAATTAGTGTCGGGAAGCAGGGAGAGCTTCTCCCCTCACTGGTGGTCCTGTTTTATCCACAGTTGGTTGGCACCAGCTGCACACCAGGGTCTAGAGACAGCCCCTGTTGTCTGCCTGTGCAGACTCCACTCCTCTTACCTGGCCTGGAGTGATACCACATTGACCACAGACCCCTCTGTGGCCAGGCTGACCTCTCAGCCATTCCTGTGAAGGTGGCCTTGGGCAGGCTACTTAAGCTCTGGACACTTTTCTGACTTTTTAACAAAGGGCCCAGGAAGGAGGTGAGAATGCATAGCTCCTGTCTTCTCAAAATTCAGAAAAGTGAGCAGCAGGTGTCCCTGGAAAGCACCTGCTGATGTCAACAGTCTGGTCTCTTTCTTGGCATTGCTGAAAGAGAGAAATGCATCAATCTTCAGGAGAATACACCTTTTGACATTCTCCTCCAGCTGGAGCTGGCTGTAACAGTAATTGCTCCAGGTTGAATAGAGACTCTGGGGTGGATTCAGATCTTGGCAGGTGAGCTGAAGAGGAAGGGACCATTATCTTTCTAAATGTAAACGGCACAGTTATTTTCAGCCTCCGTTTTGTCCTGTAAATGAACGTGGATTTATTTTTCTTACAAAAGCTTTTCAATTCACTCTTTAAGTTGAGACCAAAGGATACGAATTGGTCTTCCTCTCAACCATGGGAGTGAATGAAAAAGCCAAGATACAGGGGCCCTGAGGATTAATCTCTGTTAATAGATTCTGGAAAAACAGAGACTCTTGTTAAGCAGCATAGCAAGCTTTACTCACATACTGTGTGTGTGTACATATGTATATATGTAAGTATATATGTGTAGATATTTATATCTATATGCATATATGTATGTGCGTGTGTATACAGATATATGTACATATATACATTTGAGCAAGAGTATAAGGAGGATTTGATCCTTTTAATCTTTTTTGAAATAGTGAGTACCATTGAGCTTGTCATATACCCTGCCAAACATTATGAAGGCCCTTCTGAGGCATGTTTCACACACAAGCTCTTGTCCAGGATACACAAAGAGGAATGAAATGCTCTTACAGACTCCAAGGAAAAGAGGAACACATGGTGTCTAACAAAATATTCCACCACTGCGACCCTGCCTCCTCATTGCTTCTATAACAAGAGTGTATATCAGACTGAAGATGCTCAAGCAAGAAGAGACACTGACGGATACCTGGCCCCTCTTCTAGAAGCCCCTGATTGTCCCCCAAAATAGACTCGCTCTTACGGGGTGACCCACCAACTCTTGGCTTGAAATGATTTTTTGTAGCACATTTGTTCCTGTGGAGTTGGGGTTTTTAAAAAGAGGGTGGGTGTTCATTAGGCAAAGGGATTCGGGGCAAAACCCTAAAAATGCAGTAAGCACCTGATTTGGTGAGCATTCTCCACCCACACTTTCTCAACCAAAAAACAAATTAAGCTCCAGACTAAAGTACAGTTTGGGTGCTAAGGAGATGGTTCAGTCCTTACAGAACTTGAGGACACAAGTTTTAATTCCCAGCTCCTGTGAGGAAGGCAGTCTTAGTGGCATTTGCCTGCACTCCCTGAGCACGTGGGAAGCAGAGATGGGCTTATGTCTAGAACTCACTGGCAAGCCAGCCAATCAGCAACTTTCAGGTACAGTGAGAAACTCAGTCTCAATAAATAAACAAAATGGAGGGGGTTGAGAAAGACACTTAATGTTAACTCCTGTCCTTCATACCCACCTGCACTTGCACAAGCATAGGCACATACACATGAAATACACCCTTACACCAAGAAAGTAAGTGTTCCCATTTTATAAAGAGGCTGAGATTCAGCGAAGTTGTGTGGCTTTCACGATGTACCACAGTTCCCAAGTGGCAGAGTTGGAAGGGAAAAGTCCTCTTTCATCAGAGGAACCCCAGATGTCAGCTGGGGGTCCTCTATGGAAAAGAAAGGTGGTGAGGACAACAGACAACTAAGTGTCTCTTCCTGCTGACAAGTGTCTGCCAGTACTGCCAACAGCATTCTGCCAGGTACCAGAGAAGCTTGTTGACAAATCAGGCTCCCAGTTTCTCCATGCATTAACAAGCCCAGAGGAAGCAGAGCTCTCTGGTTGGCAAAGATCTGAACTCCTGGGTGTTTCTCTCTCTTCACACTTCAAAACAGAGCTTCCACAAGCTTAGCGGGAGGTAAATAAACTGTTCTCGCTCACCCTGGAAATCCAAGATAAGAGGTCTAAAATGTCTTACACTAATGATCTTTGAATTAGAAGCAAAGTAAATTACTAGGTTTGGGTTCTCAGCCTCTGTCTCTGTACAATAAAAGAAGTTATGAGTTATGGAAGGAATCGTGATAGATGGAGCTGCACCCTCTGCAGTGCTGGGGCGGTTGAGGTGATGGTTACTAATAGTATAGAAATCTCTCAGTGGTCTCAAGGTGAGACAGCATCTTCTGCACAAAGCTTGTTTTTATTTTTCCATTCAGTTCAGTGAATTCATAAATACATACAGATGAATGGCTGGATGTGAAAATAAGTCAGGAGGATAGGAGTCTGATGAGTGATCACTCAGTGGAGTTCCAGAGTAGCAAAGACTTCCAGAGAAAAAGGGTGCTTCAGACCTGCATCTCTGCAGTCCCTCTAATCCAGGAATTTAAGTTCTGATAACTTAAGAGTCCACCTTTGGTAGAGGATTGCAACTCAACAAAGGGGAAGGGTGTCATTTAGCAGAAAAGAAAGCTAATGCCATATGTAGAAATATAAAAGAAGTCTCGTGAAGACTATTCTCTGGTTACCAGGCCTAACATTTATTCTAAAGTCTCACCTTAAGTCCCTGTATAAGATGAATGAATTAGTAAAAGTTCTGGCCATGTGAATGGGGTCATGCCTCTTGCAAAAACATGCACATCATTTGAGCCCGAGATGGTGATATTAGCCCCATCTTATATGGAGGCACTGAGAGATCAAGTGGAATGCCTCAGAGTTTTCAGCTCCTTAAAAAAACAAACAAACAAACAAAAAACCTCTCTCATCTACATCACCGATGTCGCTAAGATCTTGAGTATAGCGTGGAAAACTTGATGGACACTTGGCTTTCTAACTACTTGAAGGCTGTTTCTAGTTCTTTCAGGGATATCACTGTCTGCTAGGGGAACCTGACAATTGCATAAAACTGACACCTTTGAAGCACAGAGTACGCATTCCCTACTTAAAGACAAACTGAATATTATAAATCAGAACTCTCACCCAGAGACAGAATCATGAAGGAGTTAGTTGCATAATGAGTTTGAACTTATACAAGTACTAGCAAATGGCTCCTTTACACTCCAGATGTCCTGTAATGTTCTAAATATATATATATTCTGATTTGCCAAACTTGCCATTGTGTCCAAGAATCCGTGTATTATGGAGTAAGGGACACCAAACTCTAAGTTCTCCCTGTGGCAGACTTTTTCAACGGGATGTCCTGTGAAAAGGGTGCCCATCAGTATTGGCTCTTCACTGCTGGGTGACTAGCATCTAAGGCAGAAGCTAATGATCTCAAGATTGGCCACAATAGGTAGGCAGAGCATTTGGCATCTAATCATGAAATAAAACCACAAGAATCAGGAAAGGTGAATGGATTTACACTGCCCCACTGTGCCAGAGAATAGGTCAAATCAGTGCCATTTGGCTGCAGAGCCATCCACATGTGCATCAGTTGCCATGGAAATCTCTCCATGTTGGAGTGGACAGAGCATGCTCCAGCTAACCTAGTGGGGAAGACACGAACTCCTGAGCAGCCTTGGTGCCACAGGGAGTGGGGCAGGCATGTTTCCGTTCTGCAGGAGCGAAGAAGTCTGCACCGGGAGCAGAGAACAGCTTGTAATGGATTCTGAGCTTACAGTATTTATTAAATCAAGCTGCTTGAGGAGTTTAATGAGGATTCCAATAGAATCCATCTTGTGCGGTTTCTCTCTGAGGTAACAAGCAGCAGACTTAGGAGAAGGGGCCAAGACACCAAGATATAGACCCCACCAATCCATTCAGGCCTGTCTTAAAACAAGGAAGTGCTGAAGCCATCACCATGCAGCTCTCCCATCCCTTAGTCCCACACCTCCCCCCCAGCCCCTCAGCATGGTGGTGCTGTATTATCTAAATATCTGAAAGACCATGTGTGGCTCTGGCCACTGTGGATGGAGTTTGTGGGTCTCTGAACCCTAAAATGTATGCTTGGCTTGGAGAATGCATCTATTTTTCTGGTCAAGGGGTCTACATGCAATCAAAGGCCTCCAATGAAAAGTGAACTTTGAGTCAGGACTGGCCCTGAAAGGAACAACACTTCAGAGAGCTGGCAGACCAGTCCTACAGTCTCAGGATTATCCCTCTCTAATTGCAGCCTTCATGTCTCACAATTGTGGTCTGTCACTGAAGCTGATTGGTCCCATATTCTAGCCTCAGGGAATGGTAGAATTCCTGAACAATGAATTTGTATTAATAACTTATTCATTTTTCTTCCTCGTCCAACAAATAAGGCTTCTCAAAACAGACCAGAATCACTTGGGATTTTTTTTTTTCAGTGCTAAGGATCAAACCTAAGGCTTATATTTTATTTTCAAAATTCTAATGACCAGGGCTAGGAATCTGGCTCAGTTGGTAAGGTGCTACCATGCAAGCAGGACCTGATTCTCACATTAAAACAAGTAAACCAACAAAAAACGGTTGCAACTCCAAGGCTGGGAGTGCAGCACAAACAAGTGAGTCTCTGACAGTCCCTGAGCAGCCAACATAACTAAACGGGCCAGTCCCAAGGCAATCAGAAATCCTGTCTCATAAGATAGCTGACCTCTGGTTTACATACATACACACACACAAGATACTAATGACTGAGCCCAGAGTAGTGGCAGGCACTCACGTACCTGTAATCCAGGTACACTAGATGCTGAAAGAGGAAGATCACACAAACCCATGAATTAAGACCAGCCTATGCAATATAACAAGATGTAATTTTTAAAAGAAAGAAAGAAAAGAAAAGATAATGACTGAGCTGTATCTCCAACACTGGGGCTTTTGGCCATCGGTTGTTGGTCTAAGGCAGGTCAAATGACCCTTGAGCGAAGGGACAAGAGCTGGCAAGTCAACCAGCAGATTGCCATGGGCCTGAGTTAAGAATAAGAACAGTTTTCATCTCATCTTACATTTCTGAGGATGGCTGTGGGTATCTGCTGCCAGCTCTGCGTGAGAAGAATTCACAACAGTTTAATAACGGGACAAACAATAATCATGAATACGTGTCACATTTCCCATTTTAAACTATAAGTGTGTCCATTTATGTGCTCACACAGTATGACCTATTCACGTTCTACTGCTGGCCCCTGGTGCCTCCAGTTGGCAGCTCACAAGGCCCTGCAAATGCCATTCAAAAGGGCAACGAGCAGAGCCACACACCTCTTTGAAATTCCCTCTAGGAGGCTAATAGTAAGAAGGCTCCAGAAAAGCCTTTATCCCCTCTCAGAATAATGACAGCTGTCACTTCTACCGAGCAACCATGTCACAGTTAACAGATACAATATACCATCCTAAAGGCTTTTCCCGTATTAGCTTAGCTAGCTTCAGGCACAGAGGGCTCAATGGTTTTGTCTGGATAATGAAGGCAGAGCTGGGATTTGCATTCACATAGTTTGAACCAGTGCATTGTAGAGCCCAGTGATCCCCGTAGGTAAACAAAAGCACAGCCAGGAATGCCAGGGATGGAGGAGTCCTTGTCTGCAGTGGGTCATCTATCGGAATCTGAAATGCTCTCTTCCCTCTCACAGGTTTCATTCCCCCACCTCTCATCTTTGGGGCTGGCATCGACTCCACCTGTCTGTTCTGGAGCAGCTTCTGTGGGGAGCAAGGCGCCTGTGTCCTCTACGACAATGTGGTCTACAGATACTTGTACGTCAGCATTGCCATCGCGCTCAAGTCCTTTGCCTTCATCCTCTACACCACCACGTGGCAGTGCCTGCGGAAAAACTATAAACGCTACATCAAAAACCACGAGGGCGGGCTGAGCACCAGTGAGTTCTTTGCCTCTACTCTGACCCTAGACAATCTGGGTAGGGACCCTGTGCCCGCACACCAGACACATAGGACAAAATTTATCTATAACTTGGAAGACCATGAATGGTGTGAAAACATGGAATCCGTTCTATAGTGACTACAGGAGGGCTGAACTCTGTATTTGTGAACAAAGGGTCATTTTTCTTAAAAAAAAAAAAAAGGAAAAGAAAAAAGGTTTTCAAAACAGATGTGTACCCCCCCCCACACACACACACACATGCAGTCATGCATACATATAAGACCTTTGTCCTTTTCTAAAAATCAGAGCCAGTCAGGATTCATAATAAAGAGAGAATGAGATGGCCCTGGAGGACATGCACACTGCTGGGCTCAGAATCTTCTTGGAAGGCACCTCATGGTTTTCACGATGCCGACAGCTACAAGCAACAGGCACTGCCAAATTCAGGGAACACTTGTGGCCAACTTGGAGGACGGACGTTGCTGGATATGCATACACATACAAAACTTAAAAAGCATTTTTTAAAAAGTCTACTAAATTCACAAGTTCAAGTTGAAAACATTGCCAGATTAAGCACTAGAAACACCCTCTCCCTCCAGTGGGGTGTGGGGGTTACAGGTTGGAGGGGTGGAAGCCCACTCTTCTCTCCAACTTTCACAATATGGGTCACTGTGTAGACCACTTACGCAGTCTACGTGTGGTTCAAGTCCCCAGAGCTGTTGTCTAAGAGATGGGTGATCTGGACTAGAGTCTGTGGTTGGCACCTTTCACCAGCTCCATTTCCATGTTCAAGACTGAGGGCCCAAAGGGGAGTTGGGGGGCATGTACTTCCCCATCTCTTAGCACCTCCTCCCTACCAGCCCCACAGTGTGACCTCAGGAAGCCATGGGCCCTACCTGGCTATGACTGACCTGCTCAGAGCCGGTGAGCCCCAATATAGCCCGTCATTTGCTTACATTTGCCAAACATTTTGCCATTTTTTTCAGAAACAACAAAAAAACAAACAAAGCGTACGAGTTTCCAACTGTTGTATGTATAATCCTCTAATACTATTTTTAACTACTTCTAGAATCTGTGTTAACCCTTCAGTCACTAACAAAGCTTTTACTTTTCTCCTTTTTTAATGCACCAAAAATATAAAGTGATTCAAGGGATGCAATTAATCTATTGTAATTTTTATCCTTATTCTGATACCGTGAAAAAAAAAAACCCACAGTGTGTTATGAGAAAAAAGATACTCTGGGAAGAGTATAAATGCAGTTTTTAAATAATCACATTTGAGATAACAGGATAATGTGACAAGTTGCATACCTGCCTTCTGGCTTTATTGCCCATGATGATGTCACTGTCATGGGAGGCTCTTTTATATCCATGCTTCATGTCCCAATGGGCATTCCCTTCAGCCTGTGAAGGAGACTCACTCGGATGTGTTTATGTGGGTGGGAGCCATGCCCCTGGGGACAGGAGAGACAGCTGTTGAGTAGGCTCTCTGATATCTGTGATCATAAACCCACAAGCTCCTAAGTGACCACATGTCCGGTACATGAAAGTGTTAGTGACTGGTCCCAGGTCAGTCCTGAATTCTATGTGTCGAAAGTGGCTAAGCCTCCGAAAACAGCCCTGTCATCTGGGATAAGAGTCCCATGTGGGAAAACTCTCACACCAGCACACTTAAGACAATATGGCCTCTCCCATCAGGCATTGGGTCAGATGGGAACACATACCTACATAGCAAGTCTCACCCTTCATGCCTCTTCTTTGACCCTTGTTGAAGACATACCCTAAGGATAGACCACAAGGGATGCTTGGCTTTATTTTCCACCTTAAACGTCAGGTAAACTCATCATTCACCTGAAGCAATGAAGGAATAAGGCCAGAAGAGTAAAGACAAGAGATGTTGTGCCAAATTTTTGATAGTGTAAGTGGGGAGGTCTGGGTAATAATAGCCCCAAAGTAAAGGAGACAGCAGCAAGGACAGCCAGGAAAATGCAGTGTGGCTGTGGTCCGCTGCTCCATTCAGGGTGCTACTAAAACAGACCTTCCGTCTATCTGCCTAGCATTAGCCTATCCTTGTTCATGAACATGGGGTGCTCATCAGTACCATCACTAGGAAAGGGGGAACAGTTCTCCAAACAGTTCATAAAATGGAAGTTTTGTTGCTCTGAAGGCTTTAGGCACATTCCGATCAGGTTTTGGTTCAGTCTCGTTTTGAAAATGAATGACTAATGGGTTACTCCCCTTCTCTCTACTCTTGTGTATCTCTCCAAACTGAGGCCCTGGGATGTACACTCTGTTTCATGAGATGATTTGCTTTTTGGAAAAAAAAATATAATTTTTAAGCTCTTTGTATCTTGGATTTTTTCCCCCTAAAATGTTCTTAAAGATAGCAATGGAACCCAACTCCAGGGCTCACTTATATCAACAGTTATTTATAAATTTAAAATCTCCCTGTGGCAAAATGATTCCAACGAATGTTGTGCTATCTTTAAATTTTTCAATTTTCTCATGTATGACAGAAGAGAAAATTCAATCTACTTTTAATTTTCCTTTTGCATTAGATATACACACATACATATTTTATATATATAATACTGTGCATCTAAGGCTACATCCAGCCCCTTGGTTGTCTGGCTTTGAGTGGCATTCTAGATGAAAACTTCCCTGATAAGATCTCCCTTGAACATACAGAAAACAAGCCTGGGATGGATGGAGAAGACCTTGGAAAATGAATGCTGGAGTTGTCTCTTCTGCAGTCTCTTCCTCCATTATCTTAGTTGAATGTACCCAAGGATGGATGAAAAGATCTCTGCTGCAACCTTTGTAACTCTTACTTGTAGACCAAGCAGGTTTTATGCTTTGTATCGGTGTTGCTTCCCACACGTGGGAATCCCACTTTTCTTCCCTCAGCTGAGGCTGTGTGCTGTCAGGGAACACCTGTGCCTTTGTTACTGCCTTCCCACTTCCACAAGGAAGGCCATGAAGCTCTGGGGATAATAACAAAGCCACGGGGTGCCCAGACTTTTCTCACAGGTAATAAAAAGCAAGAGAATCCATCTTTTTCAGTTCCCCTAAGGACCCCACTGCTAGTGCTTAACAGCGAAATAATAAAGAAATCCAAAAGCTCCAGAGGAGCCATTTGAGAGTTAACATCTTGCAAGCAGAAAGGAGTGTGTGCTTCTCACTCACAATTGTTTCTTTTTCTCTACCTCACAGTGGGATAGCTGCTCTAGGAATGACTTTTCAAGGAGGGTTGTGTGATATCCCTCCATTCAGCTCCTCAGATCTAGTAGTACCCTGGAGTTTCTCCTCACACTGTTGAAAGGCTTGTAGGTCTGAGGTAATCCACGGATGTGCTGCACAAGGACACTCAGCCAGCCAGTCACTAGAAGTTAGACACACTATCCCTGGGGAATTTTCTGAGTGAAAGATTCTGTTTTGATGTGGTTCCTACTCAGTCCTCTCCAGTAGCTTCCAGCAGAGGCCATTATAGAGGA